>NC_052152.1:36380942-36706579 GCF_902713615.1 Scyliorhinus canicula | reverse complement strand
GCATGTCCCGCGGGATAGGGCATCCGAGGGCTCGTTGAGCTTCCCCGGTCGATATTTAATATCGTAACTATAGGTGGTGAGTTCGATCCTCCACCGAAGGATTTTATCATTTTTTATTTTGCCCCTTTGCGAGTTGTCAAACATAAAGGCAACCGATCGTTGGTCGGTGATGAGGGTGAACCTCCTACCTGCAAGGTAGTACCTCCAGTGACGAACAGCCTCCACGATGGCTTGTGCTTCCTTCTCGACTGAGGAGTGTCGGAGGTCTGAAGCAAATAGGGTACGGGAGAAAAATGCAACGGGCCTCCCTCCCTGATTTAAAGTGGCTGCTAGAGCTACCTCTGAGGCGTCGCTCTCAACTTGAAAGGGAGTGGATTCATCCACCGCCCGCATGGCTGCTTTGGCGATGTCCTCCTTGATGCAGCTGAAGGCCTGGCGTGCCTCGGCTGACAGGGGAAATCGTGTGGCCTTAAAGAGTGAGCGGACTTTGTCTGCATATTGAGGGACCCACTGGGCGTAGTATGAGAAGAACCCCAAGCACCGTTTGGGGGCCTTGGGACAATGAGGGAGGGTGAGTTCTAAGAGGGGGCGCATGCGGTCCGGGTCTGGGCCCAGGACTCCATTCTCCATGACGTAGCTGAGGATGGCCAGTCTGTTTGTGCGGAAAACGCATTTCTCCTTGCTATAAGTGAGATTGAATTTCTGTGCCGTTTGGAGAAAACGGTGGAGGTTGGCGTCGTGGTCCTGCTGGTCATAGCCGCAGATGGTAACATTGTCCAGATACGGAAACATGGCCCGCAGCCCGTACTGGTCTACCATTCGGTCCATTGCTCGTTGGAACACCGAAACCCCGTTAGTGATGCCGAAAGGGACCCGGAGGAAATGGAAGAAGCGGCCATCGGCCTCGAATGCCGTGTAGTGGCGGTCCTCCAGGCGGATTGGGAGCTGGTGGTATGCAGACTTCAGATCCACCGTGGAAAATAGCCGATATTGGGCGATCTGATTAACCATGTCTGCAATTCTGGGGAGGGGATACGCGTCTAGGAGTGTAAAGCGATTTATGGTCTGGCTATAGTCGACGACCATGCAAAATTTTTCCCCGGTCTTGACGACCACCACCTGAGCTCTCCAGGGACTATTACTGGCCTCTATGATCCCCTCACTGAGCAACTGTCGGACCTCCGATCGGATAAAGACCCTGTCGTGTAGGCTGTATCGCCTGCTGCGAGTCGCTACTGGCTTGCAATCTGGAGTGAGATTGGCGAAGAGCGGAGGGGGGGAGATGCGCAGCGTGGTTAGGCTGCAGATAGTGAGTGGGGGCAGGGGCCCACCGAGCTGAGGGTGAGGCTCTTGAGGTTGCACTGGAAATCCAGGCCTTATAAGAGTGGCGCGCAGAGGTCGGGCAGGACATAAATTTTAAATTTAGAATAACTAGCGCCTCGAATTGTGAGCGTAGCAACGGTGCGTCCTTGGATTTGGACTGAGTGGGAGCCCGAAGCGAGGGCGATAGTTTGGCTCACCGGAAAAATAGAAAGCGAACTGCGTCTTACCAGCTCTGGATGTATAAAGCTCTCGGTGCTCCCGGAGTCAAAGAGGCTTGGCGTGCTGTACCCGTTGATCTGGACCTCCGCCATCAAACTTCGTAGGTGCTTGGGGCGGGATTGATCCAGGGCGACTGCGCTGAGTTGCGGGTAGTCGGCGGCTCGATCAGCTGTGCTGGAGTGGCCCCGTGATGATTGCCCTCTGAGTTCGTAGTCGTCGAGGTGAGTTTCAGAATTTGAAGGGGATGGATCCCAAGATGGTCGCCCCCATGAGTCGCACATGGCCGGCCGCATGGAGGAGGATTGCCAAGATGGCTGCCCCCACGAGTCGCACATGGCCGGCCGCATGGAGGAGGATTGCCAAGATGGCCGCCCCCATGAGTCGCACATGTCGGGTGGGGGCGGAGTCGGCAAACAGGCTGCAGCATTTCGGGGCCTGCAGGCCTGTGAATTCAGGGAATGAGTGCTTTGAGCCGTGGGAGGGTGCGAGGCTGGGGCTTTCTTCGCCAGACATACTCTGGCATAGTGTCCTTTTCGCCCGCAGCTGCTGCAGGTCGCGGATCGGGCTGGGCAGTGCTGCCGCGGGTGCTGGCTTTGGCCACAGAAATGGCAGGCTGGGGCAGCTGAGTAGCTGGCTGGAGCAGCTGAGTAGCTGGCTGGGGCAGCAGAGTAACTGGCTTTGGCAGCGCAGTAGCTGGGGAGCTGTGCGGCACAGGCTTGGGGGGACTGTTGGTCGGGGGTCCACGATGAGGTCGCGGGGTCCGCGGGAAATGAGGTGAGGCTGCGGAAGGAAACTTCCATAGTGGTAGCAGCCTCCACAGTAGTGTCGAAGTCCTGGGCCCCCTTTTCTAGCAGTCTTTGGCGCACATAGTTAGACCTAAGGCCCGCCACGAAAACGTCCCGCACAGCAAGCTCCCTATGTTCAGCCGCGGTAACGGCTTGATAATTACAGTCATTGGAAAGATTGTTCAATTCCCTTACAAACACGGTTAGCGTTTCTGTAGGCCGCTGACGGCGAGTCGTAAACACGTGGCGTGCATAAACCTCGTTAATGGGCCTAACGTACATTTTGTCCAATATTGCCAGCGCTGCGGTGTAAGAACCGGCCGGATTTAGCTGTGTGGAGATTCTGTGGCTTACCCTCACGTGCAGTAGGCTGAGTTTTTGTTCCTCCGTTGTTCCGGCGCTGCTGGCTTCTGCCAGGCAGGCTTTAAAACATCTCAGCCAGTGGGAAAAAATTTCCTTAGCCTCTGCATCCTGTGGGCCGTGTTCTAGGCGTCCGGGCTTGAGGGCTGCTTCCATGATTTCTTCGACTGTTTCCAGAGTATATTAAATTGTTGGAACCAACAATTCTATGGACAGGTGCTTGTAGGACTAGAATAGCGGTTTTAATATACTCACAACAGAGCCAGCCTATTAGCCGTTGAACATTCGGTGAACTGGCCGGCTGACCATGTGGCACTGATCTTTATACAGCAGCTCCAGGGGGAGGAGTCCTGGGCAGAACCAAGGTGAGAAGCCCAGTACAATTCTCGAGCATTCCCAGAGCTACTCCCCCTGGTGGTCAGGTAGTGCAATTGCACTTACAATGTAGACACATGTATATACAGATTATAATCCTGTGTGAATCACATTCACCACAGACTGTCATAACCCCCATGAGGAAACCTTCATTGATCTCTCCATGGGACTCGTGGAGCAGGAGCTCCACAGTGGCAGAGGCCTACTACCTGGGGCTCATAAGGCTAAAAGCAAACCCAGATCAGGGCCTGGTGAGACAAGTCCTCACAGCTAGGATTACACTGGGAGTGAGATGCTGCATTATGCAGACCACCGTAAATAAATCTATATTACATTTACGATCAGCCTTCTCTGCTTCATTATAGAAAGAGCCAGTGTGAGTTATTGGTGGTGGTCAATTTTGGCATTTCCCAAGTGTGAAATGAGGTTTTGATCTGTCTAATATTCCCTGGGTCACTCTCCAGGTAAGTAAATTGGAACTCTCCAACTCTAACTGAGTGTTCAAGACTTTTTCCAAAGGGTTCTGGGCAGCAGGAGAATTGTCCATTAGAATTTCAAACCTCCTGGGCAACTCCCACAGAGTTGTTGCTCTGTGATTTTTGAGGGGTCCCATAGTGCACCTTGTGAGTTATGTCCAGTCTCCTACTATCCAGAGACTGGAAGTAGCCAATACCATAAATCTCAATGGGGCATCACCCACGGCTTCACACTAATTGGGAACTGCACCAAAGTGGGGGGTGTGGGAGAGGAGACGGTACTTAAGGCAATCAAACCACCTTATGAGCTGCAATATAAGCTGCGCTGGTAGGTTGTAGCTGATACGTAGCGTATCATATGGAGGAGATGCCACGGGCTATACAAATAGTGAGTCTTGGGTTGAAAGGGGAGTACTTTGCGTTTGAATGTATTAGAGTGTTCAAATGGGCTTCGGTCAAACATACATCAGCTGGTAGCAAAGAGTTTTATTAAAATGAATGGACTCATATTTGCATTGCTACTAAGCTCTCTAGCCCAGGGTTTTTCAAACTCAAGGTCATGACCCGTGGGGGGGCTGCAGGGTGATCAGTCACAGCATTCCCGATCGCGGGAGAAGCGTTCAATGTCCGCGATCGGCTTTTAAGAATGCTGGTCGTGACTGTCTTTTAAATACGAACCATGGAGTCTTCCCGCCTGAAGCGATGGCAGAGAGCAAGTCACGAGCGCGGCATGTACACTAACACCACACACCCTGTACGCCTGTGATTTGTACGCAAAATCATGAAGGAGAGATTCCTCCATTTTTAGCTGCAGGCACAAGAGAGGACTGTGTGAAAAACTGAAGGTGGGTCATTTTGGATTGAGGAAGAGAGGGCCAGAGTCACAAACAGGCCAGGATCTCACAACTGAATCTGCTTAAGAGAGCTTCCCAGGAGAGTCCAGGGAGGGGCCAGCTGGTGTGAACTGTATGTAGAGCTCGAGGGCTTCTGATGAACACCCAAAGAAAAAAAACAGTTGGGTACAAAACAGTCTAGAAATAATTTGAGGTGTGTCTTTCTTCATTGTGCCAAAGAAAATCAGGATACAAAGCCCATGTGAATGAAATGAAATTAAAATCACTTATTGTCACAAGTAGGCTTCAAATGAAGTTACTGTGTAAAGCCCCTGGTCGCCACATTCCGGCGCCTGTTCAGGGAGGCTGGTACGGGATGTGTGTTATATGCAGGGAAGTACAGGTAAATGAAAGTTTAAAACCGTCAAAACTTCAAAGGCATGGCGAGTTTGAGGACAAACCTCTTGATTGTTTTCGAAGGATGCAGCAAGAACTTAAATCGTCAGCTGAACTCCTTCGCAGAAATGTAACATTTTAAAAAAATAATAATTTTTGTTGAAATTTTTACAAAATATAAACATTTCAACTCTATTAACAAAACAACCGCGGTAACACCCCAAGAACAATACCCACCCAACTTCAAAAGCAACTACCAACAAAAGAGAAAAAAACCAAAAGAACACCCAAACAACAAAAGGGAAAGAGATAACACCCGCCACATCCCACAAACCCATGTACACAGCTCTCCCTCCCACCGATCCAAACCCCCCCCTCCCCACCTCTCCCCCCCTCTCCCCCCCCCCCCCCCCCCGGGTTGCTGCTGCTGCCGGCCTATTTCCCCAACGTTCCGCCAGGAAGTCCAGGAAAGACTGCCACCGCCTAAAGAACCCTTGTACTGATCCCCTCAGGGCAAATTTCACCTTCTCCAATTTAATGAACCCCGCCATATCATTGATCCAGGCCTCCACGCTTGGGGACATCACATCCTTCCATTGGAGCAAGATCCTCCGCCGGGCTACTAGGGACGCAGAAATGTGACATTGAACGACAAAGCAAGTGAGATTGTGAGGACAAAGCAGGCCCACCTGTTGCATTAAAAGGTAAGAAATAATGGTGGGTCTAGGAGGTCGGCCGGTGTGGGTTGCGAAGATTGGCTGGCCTAAGTTGTGAAGGTCAACCGCCATTGGTCGTGAAAGTCGTCTGGCATGGGTTCAGATGGTTAACTAGTTGGCAAAAGTGGGTCCTGGGAAAAAAAGTTTAAAAAACACTCCTCTAGCCCCATTTTATTGCTTTTAGGATGAATTATGTAATTTGCATGAGGTGATTTCTATCTTCTTTGTATTCATAACAACTTGCATTGTACAGCATGGTAAAATGGCCAAGAAGCTTCACATGAATGTTATTTGGGCACCACGGTAGCACAAGTGGATAGCACTGTGGCTTCACAGCTCCAGGGTCCTCGGTTCATTTCCCCGCTGGGTCACTGTCTGTGCAGTCTGCACGTTCTCCCCGTGTCTGCGTGGGTTTCCTCCGGGTGCTCAGGTTTCCTCCCACAGTCCAAAGACATGCAGGTTAGGTCGATTGGCCATGCTAAATTGCCCTTAGTGTCCAAAAAAAGGTTAGGAGGGGTTACTGGGTTATGGAGATAGGGTGGAACTGAGGGCTTAATGTGGGTCGGTGCAGACTTGATGGGCTGAATGGCCTCCTTCTGCACTGTATGTTCTATGTTCTATGTAAACAAAATGTGATACCCAGCCACATTAAAAGATATTAGGACAGGTGACCAAAAGCCTGGACAAAGGGCAAGTTTTAAGAAATGCCCTGAGGGGTTAGAAAGAGTTGGAGAGGTTTAGGGAAGAATCTCGAGTTTAGAGAGGAAAGCAGAGTCGCCAATGGTTGGCTGATGAAAAGCAATAAATTACAAGAGAGCAGAAGTGGGAGAATGCAGGTATAGGGTGTTGTTGGAGGGCTGGAGAGGTTTTGGAGATTGCCAAACATCAAAGTGAGCTTCTGTAGCATGTGGAAATTTAAGTTAGCAGATAAGAAAAAACAGTAATTAAAAATATGCACAGCCCACGAGGCCAGACGCAAATTCAACATGACGAGCTACTTCCAGAAATAGATACAAAAAATATTAAGTGAATTTGTCGAGTTTATCAGTTAAATCCTTCACCTGAAATATCTTATTTTAATGTCATACCCCTGGTTTAAAAACTGAGACAAAGTAACTGCTGAATATTCTGTTTCCCTGTCATTATCGGAGAGCTTATCTTGCGCATGTATTAATGGAACTATCCTCGTCTTAATTTTCCTTTTCTTATCGACTTGTCTGTTGGATGCCTTATTATTCTCATACTTTCATCATTTCGGTTTTGTAATTCAATATTGTGTGCAGTGGCGTGCAGAGGTCTGGTGATGCCCGGGGCAGATCTTGATTGTATCCCCCAAAGACTCAAGGTGCAGCTGTACCTACATCTCAGGAATTGCAGCGGTTCAGGGCAACTGCCCACCACCTTCTCAAGGCCAACAGATGCTGACCATATCCTGCAAATGACTTGAATAAAGTCCTTATTTGCTTTCTTAATTTCCTTTTTGATGTTATCCCTCCTCTTTCGAGTCTCTGGGTAACCTGGGCAGCTCCACATCGCGGAATTGCTGCATTTTTGTAATGAATAAACCAACCACACGTTTTGAAAAATAAATGTACAGCGGACTGCAACTTTACAGCGAACAGCTCCTTAAAAAGGCGTGGAATAAATATTTAACCGCCTTTGTACTTGCAGGTTTCAGTGTTCCCTGTTTCGCGTCATCGGTTCAAGGTGCCATCTGGCACTGTGTCAAACTCATTCACATAGACACGTGGGGAATCCATTAACAGTATTTGAAATTAATTACTTTTGTCAGTGTTGATGATGGAATCGGTGTTCATGTTTTACTGAAACCTCTTGTTTAGTGTTTACAGGTGGGGTTAACCGATGGTACTGACAGATTTGTGATAAATTAATAACACAACAATTACACTTTCTGTTTAAGATACATTGTAAAGATTTCATTGGCGAGTTCCAGCCCAGCACCGAATCTGTCTTTGTGAACAAGGGAGAGATGTTTAAAACTCGCAGCTTGGTTTTCATTGGTGTCCAAGGGTGAAACTTTCATTCACATTATAGTTTCAAACCCAGCAGAGAAAATGCAGCCGAGCCAAAGATTCAGGAGAGAGAGAGAGAGAGAGGACGGGGTGTATAAACGAATCCACTTCCTCAAGCTAATACCTGGCTGGATCTGTCACTTAGAAACATTCTGAATGGCTTAATCCAACCTCCAGACTGCTCCCAACATTGATAGATTTTGTCAGCTCAATTTCAAAGTAACTTCCAGATCTCCACATTATGAAAGTATTTCTCCCCCTAACCGGCCACCTGTTTAACTGAACAATAAGTTTAAGATGCGGGAGTAATGCAGCTTGTTGGGAACTCCTTCTGTATCGTCTGAACCCCGATTTAATCAGAATGAGAGAGAGAGAAATGTTTGTCCCCAAAGACCAGAAAAATTATCAGAAGGTTTTTCTAAACCTCTCAACATCCCATTTCCCAGCCCCAGTGAAAACCAGAGAAACTTCAATGTGGAAACTGACCTGAAGCTGAAATTAGATAGAACATAGAACAGTACAGCACAGAACAGGCCCTTCAGCCCTCGATGTTGTATCGAGCAATGATCACCCTACTCAAACCTCATATCCACCCTATACCCGTAACCCAACCCCCCTTAACCTTACTTTTTAGGACACTACGGGCAATTTAGCATGGCCAATCTACCTAACCCGCACATCTTTGGACTGTGGGAGGAAACCGGAGCACCCGGAGGAAACCCACGCACACACGGGGAGGACGTGCAGACTCCGCACAGACAGTGACCCAGCCGGGAATCGAACCTGGGACCCTGGAGCTGTGAAGCATTTATGCTAACCACCATGCTACCGTGCTGCCCCCTCCTTCCAATACTTTGTAAGGAGAATTCTCTCCTTCCAATACTTTGTGGGAAGTTGGATCAGTTTGTCTCTGTGACAGTCAGGCTGAATTAGCAGCTCGTGTTTGAGGGAACGGGTTTCCTCCCTTGACAGGAGCCGCTTCTCGGCCTCCACACTCAGCTCCTCCCCTTGCGCACAGCCAGCTGACTTTCAAAAAGTAATCCATGTTGACGCGTTTTCACCCTTCACTTCCGCATAGCCAGCTGACGCGGGATGTTTTGTTGGTTTGGTGGAGATTTCCCGCGCATTGGACGGTAACAAAGATAAGATGGATGGGTTTTGTTGAAGTGTTTCTCTGTTTAGATGTGGAATGCTGAATTTGTTGAAATCTATTGTTAGTGTAACAACGAAAGTTACCTGATCGTGTTGGCAAGTGTTAACACATTAATATCAATGCAAATAATATTTCATTCAGATTTAAGACTGTCACTACTGAACATTTTCTGACAAAATAGGGGACCGTTGTTGATTTTCCGACAGTTTGGAACTGACCCGAAAGAGTCACTTCCCATTGACAGGAATCAATGTTCAGACGCTGCCGCTCTTTAGCTGCAGTCTGACTCAGCTAAGTTCAAGAGAGCGAGAGAGCGGCGGTATTCACATTCGCCAATTAATGCCCAGCAGAGTAGCGATTGCGGAGGGTGGTGACTAGTAAAATAAATAACCACTTCCAGGGGAACGGAAGTTCTGTTGAGTTATTTTGGTGATGTGCCATTGGCTGGGCCAGTTCATTAAGGGAGAACAGACAATATTTGATATGTTGTGACATGAACACTCAATTAGATCATTGAGTTCAAATACTCAAATCACTGTCTTTATGCTAAGCAACCCTCAGAAGGTCCAGCGCAGGGTCATAGCGGTGACACATCAAATCACGTCAGCGAGGAGACTCAGGCTCTTACTCCAGCCACTGCCTCTGTTGACACAAAGCAGGCCCGCGCCCACAAACTCTCACCAAGTTAGACCCCGGGCGGCAGTAGAATGACAAACTTACTTCCTGCACTTGAAGGAAGCATCACATTTATGATGCTGAAGGAATTTTGTGTAAATCAACGCAAATATTTTATAAAGCTGATTACTGGGTAGAATTGTGAAGAGGCTGTGTGGGCTCTGAGCAGCCCTGTAATCGGGTCCAGTTAACGGCACATTTCCCAACATGTCAACCCCACAACTCCTGTGACAGTGCAGGCAGGCCGCGCAAACTTCACCCAGGGATGTTTCTGAGCCCAGGCGCATTGAATGCCCCCATCCAATGGATGCCCGGGACCAATGCACCGTCGCCCCCCCCCCCCCCCCTGCACGCCACTGACTGTGTGAGTAGCTAACGCAAGGTTCAAAGGTATAATGGGACACTTGGTTCAATGTCGAAAACAAACCTTTGGAGTTTGATTTATGCCATTAAATCACTCAAGTGTGTTAACTTATTATTTGCAACATTCAGTAAGGCGGCAATACTTGTCCGTTCTCTCTTGCCTCGGAGCAGAAGGCCAATGAATGTTCAGGCAACTCACAGAAGACATATTTACATTTCATACGTTGATAAGTACTCTCGAAAAATACTTTGGCCAAAGAAAAGTGTAGTGATTGAACGATATGCTTTCCGCCAGGGATCCCACCAAAGTAAAATACCTTCAGAAATGATGCACAACACCACATCCAGCTCAAGAGAAAAAAAGTTCCACTCATGCTTAAAGTGGAACCACTTTGCAAAGGTGTGCGGGTCTTGAAAAAGAGGATGTCATTGGCTCAGTATGTGGAAGTGTCCCCTCCCAAGAGTGAGGCACAGTGTGTGTATACCAACATGGATGGTAAAACTCCTGGTCATTTTAAAGAATGCTCACTTGAGATTGTGTGCAATGGTTAAGTTTAATATCCATGACGATTTTTGGATTCACTCATATACAACCTTGTCAAGTTGTTTCAGCTCCTGTGATACTTCAGCATAGATCGCAAATGGCAACCATTTCAAATTTTGTGTGTCACTCCTCATCGATATTGGCACACAAGTATCTATACTGTTGATAAACTCTACCATTGGTATTTTTTGCAACTTACTTTCACTCCAACAGACGCTTGCAATGACTCAATTATCCTGGCATTGGGAATGATCACAGTTGTGTGTGTGACAAAAACGTCAGCACAGATACGTTCACATTCTATAAAGCTAAAGACTAAAAACCTTATGGGGGTAAAGCTTTTTGATAAGCTTGGCTTCAAATTTGATGACCCCAGTGGAGCACAAATTAATGTGATGAATAACAAGATCTATACCTTATCCGTCCTTATTTATTGGATTTGGGGAGTTCAAGGGGTACTGTCATGTGCCTTGCATTGACACATCAATTCTGCCAGTTTCACAAAATTTGAGATGATTGCCATTTGCTCTCTATGCTGAAGTATCACATGAGCTGAAACAACTTGACTAGGTTGTATCTGAGCGAATCCAATCATCGCCATGGATATTAAACCTAGTCATTGCACAATGCAAAAATGGTGAACTTTGAATATGCGTCAACATTAAGGTGGTCAACAGAGGTATCATTGCAGATAAGAGTCCATGTCCTACAATGCAATAATTATTGGCATAATTTCATGACTCCTCAATCTTCATCAAGCTCGACACACGACAAAGCTAACTTCAGATGCCACTAATGGAGTCAAGATTATATCTTAAAGTTTTTATCACTCACAAAGGAGTGTTTTAGTATCACAGAATGCCTTATGGACTAAGTTTAGTATCTGGTGCATTCCAGAAAATCGTTCTGCCAATCTTGCCAGACACACTCCACTTGACTGTGTTTGTCCCTTACATGGGCAACAGCGCTGTCAATCAGTGGTCATCACTGGAACCTGAATAACAAAATTTAATGTACAACATGGACAAATACACATTTGCACCTTCCGAGATTATCTTTTTATTGTACAGACTGATAGCAGTTGGAGTAAAGCCTACACAGGACAACATCAAAGTCATGCATACGCTTCTGACCCCATCTAACATGAAGAGTTGTCATTGTTTCTCAGCATTACCAACTTCGATCACAAATTTGTCCCTAAGCATGGAGAAATCGCAAAACCTTTTTAAAGGCTACTGCGCAAAGATGCACAATGAAATGGACAATTACACAGAAAGCAGGTTAAAGGTAAAGATAGCGACTCCATCAGTAAGCATGCATTTCAACCCGCTTGAAGAAACATGTGTCACAACTGGTGGGTCAGGGAATGATAGGGGCTGTCGTCTCAGTGCACTGAAGGAAGCAAACTATCAGAATGTGAAGCACTAGCCTGCATCTACACTTGTGAACATTGCCACATTCATCTCTCAAGTTTCCGCACTGATCACTAAACACTGATTCTCCGAGGCTGCGCCGGTTGGGAGAATCGCCGGCCACGCCAGTTTTCCACGCGACGCCGGTCTGACGTGCTCCCAACAGGCAAAATCGGTCCCATCGGGTTCCACACGACGCAAGCCGGAAAATCGCCCGAGACACCCAAAATGGCGATTCTCCGGTACCCCCGCTATTCTCCGGCCTGGATGGGCCGAAGTCCTGATGGCGTGACCCCAGTTCATGCCGTCGCCGTTCACACCTGCGACATACAGTCGTCAGCCAGTCATGCTGGCTGACTGTGGTAGTATGACTAGGGGTATTACGGTACCTGGGAGTGTGAACTGCCATTGGTGCAGAGGACTCGCTGCCCATTGGCCCAGGTATCGTGTCCCTCTTAGCCCGATTGGCTAAGAGGAAGGTAGCTCCACCTACGAGGTGGGGTATAAGAACCCGTGTGCCCCGGCAGCCAGCCATTCTTCTGTACGTCTGCTGCCGGGTCCACTTCTTGCTAATTAAAGCCTTTCGTTCGGACTTTACCTAAGTTTCGTGTCCATTGATTGTACATCAATTTAATTAGCACGGTTTTAAAGGATGGAGCTTCGCATCAAGCCGGAGTGACTTCGACCCAGCCTGCCGCAGCAAATGCAACAGCCGCATTTAAGCATTGGCTGGCTTGCTTCAATAGTTACCTGAGCACAGCCAAAAATGTCCCAACGAGGGAACAGAAATTGCACATCCTCCACTTGTGCTTCGGCACCGCTGTGTACACGTTCATAGAGGACACGACAGACTACGACGCGGCTATGGACTTACTTAAAGGACATTTCATACGGCCGGTGAACCAAGTCTACGCTCGGCACTTACTTGCCATGAGGCAGCAGATACCTGGTGAGTCCCTGGACGAATTATACCGTGCCCTCCTCGTGCTGGGGAGGAACTGTGGCTGCCCACAGGTGTCTGCTGCTGAGCACACAGAACTTCTGATCCGAGACGCCTTCATTGCAGGTATGCAGTCCTCGCAGATCCGCCAAAGATTGTTGGAGAGAGAAACTTTAAGCCTCACGGAGGCACGGGCCCTTGCCTCCTCCCTAGACGTTGCAAATTGTAACGCTCGCGCGTATGCCCCCGTCCGCGCGGCAGCCCCCTATGCAGCGTGGAATGCGACCTCTCTCACCCCCACAGACTCGGAACCCCCCCCAGGCCTGCGCTGCAGGGCACCCCAATAAACCCGCGGGGCCCCGCTGCTATTTCTGCCGCCAGGCAAAGCACCCCCGTTAGCGCTGCATGGCCCGCTCCGCAACCTGCAAGGGCTGCGGCAAGAAGGGCCACTTTGTGGCCGTTTGCCAGTCTAAAGCTGTCGCTGCAGTTCCAAGCAGCGACCACGGGTCCTCGCCCCCCACGCGGCCACACGGACCTCGCTGCCCCCACCCCCCACGTGTGATCCCCGGGTGCCACCATTTTGGACCCCCGACGCCACGTGCGATCCCCGGGCGCCACCATTTTGGACCCCCGACTCCACGTGCGGGGAACGGGCGCCACCATTTTGTCCACCCCCCCACCATGTGTGGCCGACGGGCGCCGCCATCTTGGATCGGCACCGAGGACCCCGCAGGTGACTACTCCCTGCCTGATGATGACTCGGAGTTTCTGCCATGACTCGTCTCAGTCACATTGGACCAGTCGGGGCCTCGCACCCTATCCACAGCGACCATGAAGATCCTCCTCAATGGCCACGAGACAAGCTGCCTGCTGGACTTCGGGAGCACAGAGAGTTTCATCCACCCCGCCACGGTAAGACGCTGCTCTCTTCCTGTTTACCCGGTTAAACAAAAAATCGCTCTGGCCTCCGGTTCTCACTCGGTACAGATCACGGGGTGCTGCATAGCGGACCTCACGGTCCAGGGGAGGGTGTTTAAAAACTACAAGCTATTCGTCCTCCCTCACCTCTGCGCGGCAGCACTCCTGTAGTTAGACTTCCAGTGTAATCTTCAGAGCTTAACATTCAAATTCGGCGGCCCTATGCCCCACCACACTGTCTGCTGCCTCGCATCCCTCAAGGTCGATCCCCCGTCCTTGTTTACAAACCTCACCCCGGATTACAAACCCGTCGCCACCAGGAGCAGACGGTACAGTGCCGAGGACCGGACCTTCATCAAGTCCGAGGTCCAGCGGCTTCTGAAGGAAGGGGTCATCGAGGCTAGCAACAGCCCCTGGCGAGCACAAGTGCTGGTGGTAAAGACCGGGAAGAAGAATAGGATGGTCATAGACTACAGTCAGACCATTAACAGGTTTACGCAGCTGGACGCGTACCCTCTCCCACGTATCTCCGACCTGGTCAACAGGATCGTGCAGTACAAGGTCTTCTCCACGGTGGACTTCAAATCTGCCTACCATCAGCTACCCATCCGCGCGAGTGAACGAAAGTACACTGCGTTCGAAGTGGATGGGCGACTCTACCACTTTTTAAGGGTTCCTTTCGGTGTCACAAACGGGGTCTCGGTCTTCCAACGAGAGATGGACCGAATGGTCAACCAATACGGTTTACGGGCCACCTTCCCGTATCTCGATAATGTCACCATCTGAGGCCACGACCAGCAGGACCACGACACCAACCTCCGAATATTCCTCCGAACCGCAAAACTCCTGAACCTGATCTACAACAAGAACAAATGCCTGTTTAGCACCAACCGTCTAGCCATCCTCGGCTACATAGTGCGTAACGGAGTGATAGGCCCCGACCCGGAACGCATGTGCCCCCTGATGGAGCTCCCCCTTCCCCTCTCCCCCAAAGCCCTCAAGCGCTGTCTGGGATTCTTTTCATATTACGCCCAGTGGGTCCCCAATTACGCCGACAAAGCCTATCCCCTCATCCAATCAGCCACATTCCCCCTGTTGATGGAGGCCCGCCAGGCCTTTAGCCGCATCAAAGTGGATATCGCAAAGGCCACGAAGCGCGCTATCGACGAGTCTCTCCCCCTCCAGGTCGAGAGTGACGCGTCCGATGTAGCTCTGGCAGCCACCCTCAACCAAGCGGGCAGACCCGTGGCCTTCTTCTCCCGTACCCTCCACGCTTCCGAAATCCGCCACTCTTCGGTCAAGAAGGAAGCACAGGCCATAGCTGAAGCTGTGCGACATTGGAGGCACTATCTGGCCGGCAGGAGGTTCACCTTCCTCACAGACCAACGGTCTGTGGCCTTCATGTTCGACAACGCACAGAGGGGCAAGATAAAGAACGGCAAGATCTTGCAGTGGAGGATCGAACTGTCCACCTACAACTACGACATCTTGTATCGTCCTGGGAAGCTGAACGAGCCTCCCGACACCCTGTCCCGCGGCACCTGTGCCAACGCACAAGTGGACTGCCTTCGAACCCTCCACGCGGACCTCTGCCACCCGGGGGTCACCCGCTTCTACCACTTTATAAACACCTGCAACCTGCCCAACTCCATCGAGGAGGTCAGGACAGTGACTAGGGAATGCCACATCTGTGCGGAGTGCAAACCGCACTTCTACCCCCCAAACAAGCACATCTGATAAAGGCTTCCCGCCCCTTTGAACGTCTCAGCATGGACTTCAAAGGTCCCCTCCCCTCTACCAACCGCAACACGTACTTCCTCAACGTGATTGACGAGTACTCCCGCTTCCCGTTCGTCATCCCCTGCCCCGACATGACCACAACCACCATCATTAAAGCCCTACACACCATTTTCTCCCTGTTCGGTTTCCCCGCTTACATTCATAGCGATAGGGGGTCCTCCTTTATGAGCGATGAGCTGCGTCAATTCCTGCTCAGCAGGGGCATCGCCTCCAGCAGGACGACCAGTAACAACCCCAGGGGTAACGGACAGGTCGAGAGGGAGAACAGTACGGTCTGGAAGATATCCACTAACCAAATGCCTCACGAACGCCTTCTTGTTTTTCCCAGGAAGTCTTCCTCAGGGACCCTGCTCCCGACCTGGCTGGCTACCCCCGGGCCCATCCTGCTCTGGAAACACATGCGAGTGCACAAGTCGGACCCATTGGTTGAGAGAGTCCAGCTGCTCCACGCGAACCCGCATACGCGTATGTGGAATATCCTGACGGCCGACAGGACACGGTCTCCGTACGGGACCTGGCACCCGCCGGATCCCGGCCACCCCCCCCGGGGCCAGCCCCCCCAACACCCTTACACGCGCTGCGTAGTGGACAGGACGCCTGGCCCCGCTAGCTCCGACTACGGGTACGGACGCAGTCGCAAGAACAGGATCATCTCTCCCGGAGTCAGGGACGACCACCAATCCAACGTCGCCAGCACAGCTCCGCAGATCGCACAGGACGTCCAAGGCACCCGATCGGCTGATCGAATCCATGTGAGCAGCTGATGGGCTCCTGTTCTTGCTTGTTCTCTATTTTTTTTTGTCCATTTTCCAAACTGTACATAGTTACTGTGTTTTGACTCAACCCTGTAAATAGTTGCGGGCCAGTGGGCAGCCATCCGTGAAATGGTACGATCCAACATCTCTAATCATACTACCAGTCTCTTATATACTCGCACGGAACACCCCACCCCCCTCCATGTCCGTATTCCCCGATCACACCCCCCCCACCCCCCCCCCCCGGTTCCTTTCTCAACAAGGGGTGAATGTGGTAGTATGACTAGGGGTATTACGGTACCTGGGAGAGTGAGCTGCCATTGGTTCAGAGGACTCGCTGCCCATTGGCCCAGGTATCGTGTGCCTCTTAGCCCGATTGGGGCGGGGTATAAGAACCCGTATGCCCCGGCAGCCAGCCATTCTCCTGTACGTCTGCTGCCGGGTCTACTTCTTGCTAATTAAAGCCTTTCGTTCGGAATTCACCTACGTTTTGTGTCCATTGATTGTGCATCACTGACGCTGAGCACTGAGGAGGTGAGCGGACTGTCCCGGTGTTTCTGTAGACTGGGGAAGGCTTCCCCGACAACGCTGCGGCCAACTGGGGTGGGGGAGGGAGTGAGGCGGGAGGGAGTGAGGCGGGAGGGAGTGAGGTGGGATTGGGAGAGAGTGAGGTGGGGGGAGAGGGAGGGAATGGAGGTGGGAGGGAGGGAGTGGAGGGGGTCGTCCATCCGCGGATGCCACATGTCAGCTGCCCTGCCATGGCAGGACGGTGATGAGGACACGCCCGCAGGTTGTCATGTGGCTGATGGGCAGAGCTGACTGGCGCACCAGTGAGGAGGACGGTGTTAACTGACCGTTGGACGCAGACAGTGACCAGGGGTTAGGCTGGCTGCGTGTCTGCAGCACGACCAGGCCACCGGAGCACATAGGTATCCCATGGCAGCCGGCTGCCGAGGTGTCGAAGAACCTCTGCCGCCAGGCAAAGCACCCCCGTCATGTCGTTTCTCTGCCCCCCACCACCCTTCTGTAGGTGACCATGTATGCCAACCAGACAGCGATGTTCACCGCAGTGGTTGGAGCCGCTGCACTGCAGTTGGCCATCCAGCAGCGTCGACTGCGACAGCCCACAGTGGATGCAGATGCAGGAGCTGCTGCTGCAGCAGAGGGGATGGCCGCGGAGTGGCCCGTCGTCGCCGCGCAGGCCGCAGGCACTCATGACCGGTATGTTCGGGGGAATGCCGAGGGGAACATTGACCCCCAGACGGTGAGGAATGCACGGGATGCGGGTATTGATATCGAAGTACATGCGGGGGGGGGGGGGGGGAGCAGGAGCCACTGATGGTGGAGCCAGGGCGCCACAGGCAGCCATCAACGCCTAGGGTGTACCGTAACCGAATGTCGTTCGAGGCCCTACCGGACATCACATGCAGGAGGAGACTACAGTTCAGCAGGCAGACGGCCGCACATATCTGCCACCTCGTGGCGCACCTTGCACCATTTGGAACGGGAGGAGGGCACGCTATACCGGTATCCGTCAAGGTGACGGTGGCCCTAAACTTCTACGCTACCGGTTCAGGCACGGAGCGGGGACCTATCTGTATCTCTCAGGCATCGGTCCACAGGTGCATCCGGGACGTGACCGACGCCCTGTTCGCCATCGCGGACCATTACATCACATTCCCCGAGGACCGAGCACATCAGGAAGCACGAGCCCGTGGATTCGCCAAGGTGGCCGGGATACCGATGGTCCAGGGCGTGATCGATGGTGTTTACATCCCAGGTGTTTATGCCCACCTGCAGACAACAGGGAAGTGTTCATGAACAGGAAGGGCACATACTCCATGAACATCCAGGTGGTCTGCGACCCCCACATGAGGATCATGCACGTGCGCACAAGGTACTCCGGGAGTGTGCATGACACCTACATTCTGGCAGTCGTTCATCCCTGCAATGTTCGCGGGACGCCCCCCCACCCCCCCCCCCCCCCACCCCCCCCCCCCCCCCACCCCCCCCCCCCAGCTGAGGGGCTGGTTGCTGGGCGACAGGGGTTATCCGTTGAGGTCATGGCTGATGACACCAATACGGAGGCCTCAGACCAATGCGGAGAGCCTATACAACAAGACCCATGCAGCAACCAGGGGTGTGGTGGAGCGGTGCTTCGGCCTGCTCCTAAATGATATTCAGATGCCTGGACCGCTCCGGAGGGGCCCTGCAGTACCGGCCCGACAGGGTTGGTCGCATAGTTGTGGTCTGCTGTGCGCTGCACAACATAGCGATGCAGAGGGGAGATGCCCTGGTGGAGGAGTCGGAGGGAGAAGCCGATGGCAGCGGTGCTAACTAAGAGGAGGAGGATGAGGAGGTGGAGGAGGATGGCATGAAGCAGGGTGGGGTGAGGGGCACAGGACACAGACACGACCCGGGTGCTGGTAATGTCCAGGAGGCTGCACGATGGCACCGTCGAGGACAGCGGACACGCGACGCGTTGGTAGCCGCAAGGTTAACGCCCCGCATGGGAGGGGTTCACTGAACACGACCACTTGCATCGCCAGTCGTGCACACAGGCACCACACAGCACCCCCCCCCCCCCGCATCCTCGCTCCGCGTACACGGCCCCAATTCCACATCACCTTACCAATGCGGCACTACGGGATTGCACTACATTGATGGCTGTGTCAGCGGGTGTGATCAGTGTCATGTTGAATGATGACAGCCTGATCTGCGATGAGCTGTGAGCACAGATTCGTTAAACAAGGTCTGACTCATGGCAATAGCTGAACCATCCATCTCAGTGGTCACTGCGTTCGTCATGGACACTCCATCACGTCCCCGTGTGGAGTAGCTGACGTCGGAGTGCCGAGGACTACGGTGTCTGACTGTGTGTGTGTGGGCGGGGGGAGGGACAGCACACTCGGCACCGACGTTGAACCGCTCGTCAAACCCAGCGACACTCTGTCACCCTCACGAGCCCCGTGGCACCGGACATAGCACAGAGTTTTACAAGTTAGGTGCAACAGTGAGTTTAATTGTGAAATTAACATACAGATGCCCTAGCCCTGACAACAAAACTGTGCCCTGCACCCGTGCCAACTTACTATGTGTGCAACTTCCTTGCCTTACGGGCCCTACCACTATGTCTAGGTGAATCCCCAATGGTACAGCGGGAGTGGAGGCGGACTGCTGAGAATCACGCCCTGCGACATGGCTCCCCATCGGCACGCGTTTCCTGGGCCGATCCGGCCTCGATGGACCAGGCTGCTCGGCGGGCGTGCTGGATAATGTGGTGCCACCCTGCTCTGCCCACCAGATGCGCCAGGGATGGAACGGGGGGAGGCTGTGTTGAGGGATGCCCCGTAATGGAGTTAATGGGACTGGCCCCAGAACCTCCTCCTCCATCGGGGAGCCCGGTGGCATCCAGGCCTCACTGTGGAACGGAGGTGCGATCGGAGACGTGCCCCGTCGCACCTCCGACACTTGGCGCCGCCAGTCCTGGAGGCCTGCAGCAGTATCGACCAGGATCCGAATGTTCGCAGAGATGGAGCCCAGGGAGTGCGACATTCCTGCCAGGGTCTGTGCGACCTCAACCTGTGAGTGCGCTACGCCATCCAGCACGTGCGTCAGGCGGTCGATGCTCTCCGCGACTGACTGCTGGGACAGTGCCATGGCCTGCTGGGACTGGGCCATGGCTCGGTGAGACTCGGCCAGGGCCCGGAGTGCGGCGGCAATGTCGTTTTGGCTCTGGCGCATGGCTGCCTGTGAGAAGGCAGCCCTCTCCTAGGCCATGGATGACGTGTGCACATGAAGCCCGACGCCTTGCAGAAACTGACCAATGGCCGAAACCGTTTCACCCATTGACTCCACCGCGGATGCCACCCATGCGGTGTCGGCCTGGGTGGCCGGACGCGGATGGACTCCTCCAACTGCGTCTGCAGCTGCTGGAAGATGGCTCTCATCCCGTTATTGAGTCCCTGGGTTTTCACATGCATCGGGTGTCCGGGTGGGTCGAGTAAATCCAGGAACCCGGGAACCATCTGTGCGGCAGCTGGGTGTTGGCCTGGGCTGCCCTCCGACCGTCCAGCCCCTCGGCTGCTCCAAACTCCACCTGCTGTACCGGCTCGGCTGTGCAATGCACATCAGACCATGACCCAGGAGCCTCATCACTTATTTGTCCAACCAAGGCGAGTGTCTCTGTGATGGTGGGTGGTGTGGGAGACAGCAGTGCCGCAAGCTCTCGGTCATCATCTGTTAGGAGGTCCGGTGTGTCCTGGTCCCCCTCATGGCCCGGCGCAGGGCGCACGCGCCCATGTCATGTTCCGCTCCGAGTGACTCCGTCGACTGTATGGCCGTCCAATGTGCGTCAACGTCCACTGTCCCCGTCACTGTCGTGGCTAATGGCCCGATCTTTGGGCAATGCACAGCCATGACTATCGTCACTGTCCGTCCTTTGGGCCGCAGTATCGTCTCTGTCCGTCCTTTTGGCTGCAGTATCGTCTCTGACCGTCCTCTGTGCGTCCCCCTCCAGAGTCCCGGAATGAGAGGATGGCTCTCCTGGCCGACCTCCTGCCACCCTCTGACGTGCGACCCTGGATGCGGTTGATGTTGCAGATGGTCGGCGTTGTGTTGGCCGAGACGACCCTGGACGTTCGGCGGCTGGCCCTGGGAAACACAATGATTCGGGGTTCGTTAGACACGCTGGGCCGGGTGTACGGTGGTGGTGGTGGGGGCAGAGTGTGAGGGGGGAGAGGATGGGTGGTACAGTGGGCAGAGTGTGAGGGGAGAGAGGATGGGTGGTACAGTGGGCAGAGTGTGAGGGGAGAAGGAAAGCGGGGTGCAGTGGCCAGAGTGTGAGGGGGGAGAGGATGGGTGGTACAGTGGGCAGAGTGTGAGGGGAGAAGGAGAGCGGGGTGCAGTGGCCAGAGTGTGAGGGGGAAAAGGATGGGTGGTACAGTGGCCAGAGTGTGAGGGGGGCGTGACGGGCTGGGGGGGGGGGGGGGCGGGGGGCATGCAGGGTTGTCTTACTTGCTTCTGCGCTTCCAACCTCGCATTGCGCGACCTCCCGGGTGGAGGATCCCCCAGCGAGGTCCAGTGCCCTCTGTTCGTACACGGTTAGGGGGTGCAGCACAGGCAAACCCCCTCCGGTTCTCATACGCTCACGGTTGTTGTGAGCTGTCTTGTCCTGTTGTGGGGGCGGGGGGGCATGGATAGAGCATCACAATTGGGCGGGTATAATCAGGGCGTTCAGATATAGGCTACATTAATGCTGGGTGGGGGGAAAGTTGGAGCCACACCATGGCATCTCTCCAGGGGGCCGCGGTGCTCATGTGGGTTGGGTACAACATTGTTCACCCCCTCCACTCACCCTTGCCCCCCCCTCCCCCTCGTGCACAGGGGCCGGGGTTTGGTTATGACCCGGGGGCACCCCCGTGGCACTTACCCTGGCAGCCCTAGTGAGGTTGTGGAGCTTCTTTCTGCACTGCTCCCCGGACCGGGGGGTGTGCCCCACAGCATTCACTGTGGTGCCAACCTCATGCCAGCCGCATCTCACTGTGCTGGATGGCTGGCGATGCCCACGTCGTGGGCAGAGGATGGCCCTACGCAGCTCCACCTCATCGAGGAGGGTGTCTAGGTCCGTGTCCCGGAACCTCGGGGCGGCTCTTTGGGGCTCAGCCATCTCTCCTCCTTCTTCTCTTCCTGGGTCCTTCCGTGCGCGGATCGCGCCTTTTAAGATGCGGCGCAGCGTCATTCCGGCATCGTGCGCTGACGACGCTGCTTTTGCGCCACGCCCCCCGTGTTCCTCGCGGCCCCGCTCCTAGCCCATTTCCGGGGCCAGAATCGATCGCGATCGGGTCCGTTTTGCGCGGTCGTGAAATTCGACGGAGTTCACGACGGGGAGGGGGCTCTGTCGTAGGGTCGGAGTCACACCCACCGTCTACCATGTTAGGCTCTGGTCATCAACCTCTCTGCATATACAAATGGTCAGATCATCTTCATCAGTACAATTTTTTAAGTACAATATTGCGCAGGTTCATGCAACCAAGTAGCGTAAGTGCGTAGCCGTGCTACTATCACAGTGTTAGTGATAATGAAGCAACCTGTGCCATTGAAGACTGTGATTGCGATGATGTCACGCAGAACTGTGAATCTTGTTGCACAAGAGTCGAAGGCAAAATCAGCGACAGAAAGCATACTTCAGAAATTAAGTCAGTACCTGATTAATGAGTGGCCTCATGGAATGAAGAATCGATCCCTCACTGATGGACCCAGGTTGCTCGATGACAGCTGTGTCACACAGGGATCTCGAGTTGAAAGTACTCCAACAACATAATGGATCGTCATATAGAAGACATAATTAGAAACTGCGTAGCTTCTGGAACAGGGCCCCACTCCTCAACGATCGGCCCCATGGCCAGTAGACCTATGGCAACAACTAATATTTTGGAGAAGCGCAAGCAAGTTTTTTGCTTGTTGTTCATGATCTATGTAGCAAATGGCCTGAAATTGCTACAACAAATTCCATAACAACCACTTCATAAATCAACATTCTAAATTTGCTTTTATATTTTAACATTCTAGACAAGTTGTTTGTAAAATGGGCTTAATTGGAAGCCACCACGATAGACCATTGACTAGTTGGTTTCCGGTCAGTTCACGGAGTTTGTAGCAAGCGACGGAATTCACCATCTGATGGTGTGATTATTCACAATCAGATGGTGGTGTTAAACGATTCGATAGAGTGATAAAGACGGTGAGCTAGCATGTCAGAGAAGATTAGGTTTGAACAATCCTTTCTCATCCTTCTGCCCACACACTGATCCATTCCACAGGCACTGACTAGAAAGACACTGGTCAAACACATGAGATCATAACTTTTGCCTGTCACTGGCCATTCTTAAGCCATCACCATCATCTTATGAGAAAGCAGAAGAAATCACAAAGCAACAAATAAAAACGTACTTTGACAGTGAAAAGGTACAAAGGGACCATTGGATTTGTATCCAATGGCTTAAGTACGACTACCAACTCAATTTCTATCAGGACCAAAGCAGATCAAGTGATTGCTCGGTATCAATGCTCATCTATTGGATGACAGCACAATGTGGAATGCAAGTCACATGATAGCAAGCAAGTGTTTTTGTAAATCCACCACTCTGTCTTAGAATTCCCCCTATACCAAAAAGGGCCGATATTCCAAATGGTGAACAGGGATTCTCACTCCCTGTCTACTCTTTCAGGATCCTTGAAGGGGATAAACCCAAATCCTCGCGAACGCCCAGTCACAGGATCCATTTTAATTAAGCAGTCTACAATCTCTCCACATCCAGAAAAGCAGTCCCTTAAATCTTTCTTACTTGTTTCCCAGCTGAGTCCACCAACAAACATCTTCCTTCTCATCCTCCTCATTCTTGCTGCTGGTACACTTCCTTAGGTTGGGCCAATTTTATTTCAACCTTGCCCTTCATAGCCTGAGCTTTCTTGGGATCAATAACTCTCCCATCAAGTTTGTGCTCCCCATTCAATACCCTGTCTAAAAGATTCCTCTCTGGAGTGTAGTTCTCTTCCTTCTTGTGAACTGGTTCGTTATTTATTATTTCCATCTGAAAATCAAATGAACAGATCAAGGGTGGAGAGGGCCCTATTCTTTAATTTGTACTTTCTATTTTCATTTGGATTATCCCAGAAGTGCCCTCTCCAGGACTTCCGGATTTCTTTTGCCACCATTTCTTTTTGAACTGGTTTATTTTCCTTATCATTGATGTACATCATACAATTAAGGCCTGTTAAGCCTCCTTCTGTCATTGCACCCCGAGTGAGAAATTGTGATACAATTTCTTTTACTCCAGACACCATGCTTCTCTAATTCAACTGTATGTAGAACATAGAACAGTACAGCACAGAACAGGCCCTTCGGCCCTCAATGTTGTGCCGAGCCATGATCACCCTACTCAAACCCACGTATCCACCCTATACCCGTAACCCAACAACCTCCCCCTTAACCTTACTTTTTATTAGGACACTACGGGCAATTTAGCATGGCCAATCCACCTAACCCGCACATCTTTGGACTGTGGGAGGAAACCGGAGCACCCGGAGGAAACCCACGCACATGGGGGAGGACGTGCAGACTCCACACAGACAGTGACCCAGCCGGGAATCGAACCTGGGACCCTGGAGCTGTGAAGCATTTATGCTAACCACCATGCTACCCTGCTGCCCCTTTCTTGTGTACCCAGAATCTGAACAATCTTGTCTTTACATTTTACAGCTTCACAGATTATTTTCCCTGCAGTCTCAGTGGGTAGCTTCACCCAAATTTCCTCTGTATTATCAATTGGTTTTAATATCTTTATTTTCTAAAGCTCCTTCTTCAAGGTATTTAACATTCTAAACATCATTATTTCTGCATATGACTTTGTGTGATCGCCAGGCACTAGGACCCTGCGGAGCCATGCAGTTTCAATTTCAACGCAGCAATTTCAAAGTCTGCAAAGCAGCTGACTGCTGCCTGCTGCCCAGCACAAACACTTTATCTGTTTATTCTGAGACCAATTTAGTTCTGAACATACCGATTCACTATCCCATAATACTGATCACATTTCTACCTGCTATTTATAACTTCCAATTTATGTGAAAATCGGCTTTACAAAATACAACTTTTTTTTAAAATACAAACATTAAAGGAAATTCACAATTCCTTATTAGACATACACATACACATTCATCCACTCAGATCTTGGATCTCTACTCTGTAGGATTTCACAAATCCTTATTAAACACACACATACACATTTATCCACTGAGATCTTGGACCTCTATTCTGTAGGGTTTTAGTTATTCTTAACAAAATTTTGAGACCCCTCCATGCGGTTAAGTTTCACTTCTGCAGGAGTTTTTTTTGCCTCTGTTAAGCTTTTCTACTCTTGTTTCATTGTTTCAACTCTCTTGACCATGTTTCAGAGCAAGAGGATTATTCTCATTGCCATTTTTCGGAATTCAAGTTCTGTTCCTGGTTGTTCCTTTCAGTTGCAATCTGAAATTAAGGATAAGTACCCTTTCTGCGCCCTATCCAAGGCTGACTAAGGCACTATCTTCCTGTTTTAGTTAAGGGTCGATTGGTTATTGGTCTCTGAATTCTAGGCGTCCCCATTTTCCAGAAAATTTTCCGCACAATCTGCCTTACTCTAAGGATGATTTATTTTTTGGCCTCCTTTTACCAGTAATGGATGCAAGATTTTTAGTGCTGTCACCAAGATGTCTTGCAGACTTTCACTCAGGGTCAGCATCTTCTAGTCTGCTGATTCACACCCAACCTGAGTTTCAGTCCCCTCGATCCACAGAATATCCTTTCCAGACTAAACTCGGCAGGTAAAGTCTGACTCACACATAGACCAGAAACTTCTAATATTCTAGCCTTTGTGCCGGTTAGAAACTTCTAATATTCCAACCGTTTCTTGGGAACTAGAAACTTCTAATATTCTAGCCCCTACTCTAGCCCCCATTATTCTCAGCTAGAAACTTCTAATATTCCAGCCTCGCTTTACCTAGAAACTTCTAATATTCTAGGCCTCCACGCTGGATGCCATGGAGAAAGCAAAAAAAAAACAGGCTGGGCGTAATTATGGGCTTCTGCCCCACGTTGGGCGCCATGTTTTTGTAAATCCACCACTCTGTCTTAGAATTCCCCCTATACCAAAAAGGGCCGATATTCCAAATGGTGAACAGGGATTCTCACTCCCTGACTCCGATGCAGGCTTCGGTGGGTGCTATTCAGGTCAAACTATATTTCCAAGTTATTCCCCGGTATAACCCATACCTTCACCGAAGAATTTTACCTACTTACCCCTTAATAGCATCGATGTCCTGGGTCCTGCGTTATTAAGGAAGTGAAGTAAGCTAATAACCACTTTTTCAGGTTAAGTTATTTTATTATTATACTTTTTTTTTCTTTAATTTGCAAACACTTTCTTTACAGAAAGGAAAAACGATTAGTGATTCTGGATGCTGCTGGTTTGTTGTAGGGACCTTCAGACTCTCTCTCTCTCTCTCTTTTAGTTCTCCTCCCCTTCTCTCCTGTTGCTTTTTCTCTGTTCTCTGTCTTCCCCATTGCTGCTGCTGGTACACTTCCTTAGGTTGGGCCAATTTTATTTCAACCTTGCCCTTCATAGCCTGAGCTTTCTTGGGATCAATAACTCTCCCATCAAGTTTGTGCTCCCCATTCAATACCCTGTCTACTCTTTCAGGATCCTTGAAGGGGATAAACCCAAATCCTCGCGAACGCCCAGTCACAGGATCCATTTTAATTAAGCAGTCTACAATCTCTCCACATCCAGAAAAGCAGTCCCTTAAATCTTTCTTACTTGTTTCCCAGCTGAGTCCCCCAACAAACATCTTCCTTCTCATCCTCCTCATTTTTGCTGGCGTTGATCTTCGAGCCTTCCACCTCCTTGGGGGGGAGCGGAGTTCCCCCAGGCCGTGCCACGGCCGCCAGCTGTTGCTGCTTCGCGTTCTGCTGCTCTCAGCGAGCGAGGGGAGCCCGCGCTTAGTGCTTTTTGGCGGGAGAGATCGGGACCTCCGATAGGGGATGGGTAGCCCATCCTATTATTAATTTAATAGGCTTAAAGGGGCATGGTGGGACACAACCAGGCCAATGGGTCCCCCTCTAATCAGTACATCACAGTGCTTCAACACAGCACAAAGAAATCTATGCAAACTCTCTTTTTCTTTTTCCCTTTCTCCTGCTGCAGGTTGTAATAACAATTCTGACAGACTGAAATTGACTGCATTTTTGACAGAAGAGCTGGCCACAGTTTCTGCTCTTTTCAGCTGCCACCAACCTCTTGTGGGATCTTTCCCTGCACTCTCCCAGACCAGATATTGGCAGACTTCTATGTTTCAAATGACACATTCTGTATTTTCCAGAACACAAGCCAGATATTTCGAGGACGATTATGAGGATACATTTCCTTTTCTGATGAGCAATTGCAATGTTGATCTGCCTCAACGAGCTGGTTACATCAAACCACAACCTCAATTTTGCTGATCTCAGTGGCATCATCAATGGCATTCGTTTCTCACAGACTACTTCTGTATGGACACTCTGGTCTCCAAGAAATGACTTGATGTATGTCGGTCTCTTAGTTTTACACAGGGGATAAAGATGTAGTCTTCGATTGTTTGGCATTTGAGTAGACCTGTCCGTTGCATATTCATTGTGTGCTATCAGTCAAGTTTGGGTGTGTTACTGAGAAAAATAACGTAAACAAAAGCTCAAAGCTGGAAGAACGAGAAGATATTTTGTACACGCTGTATTAAAACCCCTACCGTATTGAAGCTTGTGTGCCATCTCTAAGGCATAAATAAGTCTTTTGGAAATCCACATACACTACATCTACTGGTTCCCTTTTATCAACCCTGCTTGTTACAGCTTCAAAAAGTGCAAATAATTTTGTCAAACATGATTTGCCCTTCATAAAAACTCATTAACTATGATTGATTGTATTATGATTTACTTAATGTCCTGCTACTACTTAATTAATAATGGATTGCCGTATTTTCCCAAAGACAGATGTTAAGCTAACTGGCCTATAATTTTCTGCCTCCCTCCTCTTACGAACAGAGGTGTTGCGATTGTTCTTGTGGGATCATTGAATTGAATCCAGTTCCTGATGGTGTTGCTGCCCTTTTCAGATATCTCTGTCCAGGCCTACTTCATTTTGGACTACAGCATACCCCAACAAGAGCAGCTGTTTCAGCTTTACTCTCACTTCCCCCATTATGATCTCCAGAGGGGTATCTGAAAAAATGAGAAGCTCTTCACCTCATCTGTGACTCAGGTCTTCCTCAGTTCCTCAACAACAAATGGAAGTAAAGATGGAAGATAGCATTATTTATACAACTGTTCCCCAGCATGAGTCAGCAATTTCAAGAGGCACAGATCGGGTAAAAATCAAGCACCTATACTTCTTACCTGATTTAAATTTGCGTGTAAGCTGCCAGAAGAAGGCACTCAAAATTCCTGTGGTAACAAGGCTACAGATGACTCCAACCAGCACCTTGCGGTCACACTTTGCACAAGGCATGTTGATACTTGCACCCACTGTGCAACTGTGTCTTTAGTAAGCAAGTGGAGCTGCAAGCTGATTCTCACAAGTCCTGTTACACATTAACTGCTTCACTTCCCCTCCAATTCTCGAGTTACATCTGATTAAATTAATGTAAATGTAAAGAGAAATTTAAATGAGTTATAACCATGTGCCAGATTATACACAGGAGTAAGTACCTTATGATTATTAGACCTATCAATATCCTTTTTGTGCAATTGAGAAAAAAAATAAAATTGTAGCATGCTTCAACATCGACTCTGCGCAGCAATTCTTCAGCAGTGAAATATTAACCTGGGTATTTGTACCACCCACAAATAATGCCTGAATGCCGTGCAACTTTTTCCAACCATTCTATGAATCTGCTATTCACTGCACTAAAGAAATATTCTCACTCAGCAGTGTCCGATAGCCTGAATTTATTAGAATTATTTATATGTGGCAGCAGTATGTGCAAGAATTTTAGCTGCAGTGTTTTAAGAATCTTTATATGATACTGGAAATATTTTCCAAAGTAGGTTTTATTACCACTGTTCATCCAGCCTATAGAACAAGTTGATGTAATGCATTTGTAGTTCACTCATATTTTGCTTCAAATTATTACTATTATTTGGAAATCATTCAGCCAGGTACCTTCACGCCTGTGGAACACTTTGGTTCCAACCCTTTCAAGTCAAAATGTAACGCCACAGCAACCTGATTTCTCCTTGACCGATATGAGTCAAATCCCAATCCAACTCTGGTAGGAAGAACTGTAACGATGCATGGCAGCAAAAAAACAAATGGCAGCATTAATCCTTGCAAGTTCCAGTGAACATGCAAGCGGTGCTGGGATTGCAAACATTATCTTCCAAATAACTTACTTCCCAACACTTCAAGCACTACCTGCTCCACACGTGGGAGTCTGTAGATCGTGCATCATCCAGCTCAGAAGCCATCGAACCAGAGCTAAGTAAATCATAGATTACCATAACATGTACAGTGCAGAAGGAGGCCATTCAGCCCATTGAGTCTGCACCGGCTCCTGAAAGAGCACCCTACCCAAGGTCAACACCTCCACCCTATCCCCATAACCCAGTAACCCCAGCAACACTAAGGGCAATTTATCATGGGCAATCCACCTAACCTACACATCTTTGGACTGTGGGAGGAAACCGGAGTACCCGGAGGAAACCCACGCACACACTGGGAGGATGTGCAGACTCCGCACAGACAGTGACTCAAGCCGGAATAGAATCTGGGATCCTGGAGCTGTGAAGCAATTGTGCTATCCACAGTGCTGCCCAATCCTCAATCCTGTGCGACTGCCCGAGGAAAAGAAAAAGGAATAGACTGTTTAGCCCTCGAGTCTGTTCCCCCTGAGAGCCAGAACTGGAAGTCAGACCAAAGAAAAATTAGTTTAAAAGAAAATGTAATCTTAGAAATTGAGGAAAAATAGTAAGAACAAGATCACATTGCCTGAATAAGGAAGAACATACTAGGAATTATTCTAAACAATGTCAAGAATAACAAAGTGGAACGTATAGGGAAGTGGAGAGAAAGTTCAACAGCATGGAGCTTTGGCAGTTGAAGGCACAACTCTTAATGATAGCTTGAAAAGGAGAATAGATGCACAAGAGCTCATAGTCAGAAGAAATGAGATTTCAGGAGTGGTTATTGGGCTGGAAAGTATAAAGCTCGAGACAGGCAAAGTCATGAGATTTAACCACAAGAATGAAAGTTTAAAATTGAAGCACTGTCAGTGAGCACTGAGATGATGTATGAGCAGAACTTTGCGCCAGATAGGACACAGTGGTTTTTTGAGCTGCACTTTATGGTGGGTGAACAGAAGAGCATTGGAATAATTGGACACAAGAAAAAATGCTGCAGTAGCTGGAAATATGAACTAAAAACAGAAAAGGCTGGAAACAATCAGCAGGTCAGGCAGCATCTGTGGAGAGAAACAATTCACGTTTCTAATTATACTGTTAGTGTCCCCATGCTTTCATTTCAAAAAAGGCATAATTCCTGACAAATTATGTTGCCAAGTCAGGTCATGTAATGGTGATTCTAGCTCCAAGAATTTAACCTTGTAACCGTGCAACATTAATAGTAATAAGCAATTACCAATTAAAGCAGCATGTTTAAGGCTAAATTTGCTTGCTGCAATTCACGTTTATATTTTTTCAAGATTATTCACTTTAGAGGACAATAACATCTGACTGTTGGTGCTCAAACTAATTTTCTGTTGGAGAACAGCAAACAGGACCCAGGATTATATCGGCAGTCCAAACTGAAATCTAAATCTCACTTTGAGAGGAGCAAATCTACTATTCTGTCCTAACGTGTTAGTCCAATAAACCCAGTTTGATGAGCTTTATTTTTCATGTTTATAACAAATACATGTGGAACATTCCTGATGATATATGCGTATATTATCAAATAACAAGCAGAGTATATATACATTCCAACTTAACAAATGAAACTAAATTATGCATGTATACCGACAGCAGTATAAAATTAAGATAACAGTTCACTACCATTTTCAGCATAAACTAACAAAGCCAAGCATGACACAAGTGTATTTCAAGAATTCTGATACGTATTTTCAAATTGTGAAAATGGCAGTAATTCAGACATTAGAAATTAGCACCATCAGGGGAAGGGGTTTCTAAAGGATTACCAGCTATACTTACAAGGATCATTAAACTCTATCTGAATTAGTAATTTAAAACCAAATCTTTGCAATACATTTTTCAATTTCTATTCCATGAATCCAAGAAATGACAATTGAAAATATCACAGTAACAGTTATTAGAAAATGTGTTTTATTGCTTCCATATCCACCCCTTCTCCAACTACCCAACTAAAACAAAAACACAAAGAAAATGTGGTACCGTTTGGTTCCAATGCTAAACCAAAGTCCACTAGCTTGCCAACAATAACTATCCAGGGGCACACAAAGGAGGTGCAGGAGGGATTCGGTGAAGATATTTTACACATCTATTTTTGTGCAGTTATGTGCATTTTTAAATTTAATGGAGGCATTATGCCCAAGGCAGCTGAGAACTGAAAATCCTCACTCTTGGAGCTGCATTTATAGATCACGATCATTAAGCACATATTACCCATGCCGCTCCAGGCATTTCTTCTAAATACAAAGACAGCCGCTACCTTAAGTTATATTTACTCTTCCACAATTGTTTTAAAACAAATTCTGAAAAACAGATACCTTTCATATAGTTTAAAATTCATTTAAAGATTTATTATTTTGATATGGAAACAATTTGAAGTTGAATTGTCTCAGCAGTTGTAATTGAATAGATGTGACAAGAATATTTTTCTAAATTATTTCTAAACACCAATGTTGAAACAAAGGAGATTTCAGTTTTATTTCAATTTTAGGAATAGAAATTACTTTTGCAAACATCGTGTCTAGAGTTGTCTAAGTAGTGGTAGTCCATAACGAACATTTTTCCTAGTATTCTTCGGTTATCTTCATCTGAGCATTCACTTTTCCATGGACATATTTTCGTATCCCATAAACAAAGATTGTGCTCCATTATCTTTGCCAACTAAGCCTTAAGAATGATGTCCTTCTCTTGTTTAACATAAGAGATAAAACATTTGCCAAACCTGCTATTATGGAGGGAACCAGGACCAAACCAGTTATGCCTAGAAAAATGTGTAACAAAATTGTAAAACAAAAATTCTCTACCAATTTAAGCTGCTGAATATTGACACATTCCTTTGCAATGAAGACAAATCTTTACAAGAAAGGGAAGTTCAAGAAATTAAATTTATATTATATATTGTAGGGAGGGTTAAGCAGCCAAGAAACCACAGCATTTATTAGATTATGGCAATAAGCAAAACTAAAAGTTTCCACTAACTTGTCAATACCATCTGCTCTATTTAAGATTTGAGGCCATAATGCAGCAAGATAAGGCACAGAATTTGAAGGATAGTAAAATGTCATTACAAAGCAGAGGATGGGAAAGTATTTTGTCCTTCTCAGGAGTAAAATATTCTGAAATCTGAATTTTGTTTTAATTGGCGGAAGCAAATTAAAGGTAGTACGTTTGTTACAGAAGGTTGTAACTATTTATTTTACGAGTTGAAAGAGTATTACTAATTCATTTTGTAACAGTAATCCTTCATCTGTCATGTGAGAGTACCTTTAAGAAATGGGTGTTTGTAAATGGGTGCGTATATAAATATTTGTAGTGAGAGTATCTTCAAGAAATGGGTGTTTATTACTGCAGTGATGTCAGAGTGGGTGGAGGAGGGCTGTGTCAGCTTTTTACTTTCGTTTTTAGGCTGTTTGCTGCAGGGTGTGTTTTAGTTTTGTTTTCAGAGCTGGATAGCTGCTGTCACAGCCAGAAGGTGTATTAGAGTCTCTTTCTGTAATCTAAAGACTGTAAATCGTTCCAGGTGATTTAAAACTGATAACAGTAGTGACTTTAACCTGATATGCTTCTGGTAAAAGGAGTTTTAGGTCTTATGGATGTTAAAAGGAAAACTTAAAGGATTACTTAGTGTTGTATTCTTTGGGGGGTTGTATTTGAATTAATGGTTGCTAAGATGTTCACTATGTTTTAAAAAACGTTAAGTTGAGTTCATAGAATAAACATTGTTTTGCTTTAAAAAATATTTTTCCATTCCTGCTCTACCAAACCTGTAGAGTAGGCCGTGTGCTCACCATAACCACAATCTATTTAAAGTTGTGGGTCAGGTGAACTCCAAGATACACTTTGTGGTTATCTACACCCTGGCCCATAACACATCCAATTAAACATTTGCAAAACGGTAAAGACAAACTGATAAATAATATCTGCAAAGACGACTAGTGAGACGACCCAATTTTATTCAAAGCACAAAACACATACCATATGGATCTGGGACAAGTTACACCATTTACACCAGTAGCCTACTGAAATTGTGGTACAGCACATTGAAAGAAATGTGGTATCTACTTATTGTTATTGCAGCAAACAAGATGAAATGGTGAAAATCAGAAGCAAAATTGAATCCATCGACTCCCATTTGGGAATAAAACATTTTGCTGAAGTTGGAATGAACACAGTTCAATATTCTCATGGTTTTCATTTTTCCTACAGCTCAATGTGAAGCTCCTAGCCTAATGGCCACATCTACAGCGATTAAACCCCAACACGTGCTACCCACAATTATCTAGCCCCCCCAGTCAGAGCAGTTTTCGTATTGTTAAAATTCTTGCCTTCTCCATGTACAGAGGGAAGTTCTTCCCAAAGTTTCTGATTCAATATGGAGCAGAATCCAGCACAATTTGTTGGGCCAGATTACAACATGCCAGTGGGATTAAGCCCACTTTTGTGCAGCATTATCACTCTTACATAAATATTTGGTGTTATAAAATCATTGCAGACTTGCTGGCAGCTTTTGCAGTTCTCAGAGGCCAAACAATGCCACACTTGTATTACATAAGATTTGCCTATGGTAAATAATGTATATACATGACCAACCAATTTCAACAATACTATTGCCGAATACAAGAAAAACCGAATATGGAGCTTAACATGTTGATAAAAAATGCACAAAACACTGGCTAGTGTATGTATTATATATTTAGGATCATTACATCCAATATATACAGGTGGCTTTATATGCATTATAGCAAAGTATTAACAGGCTGCACAATGAACAGGAGCTATAACCAAAATGCAGAGTTGTGTATTGCAACTTCAAACCCAGGGAACTGCCAAAAATATTAAATTTTGGTCTTTAAAGAAATTGTTGACACAACTATCTTAACTCCGTTTAACTGTTGGCACAAGCATTTTTAATTAAATATCTCATCAATCGTGATTGTATTTAAATGGTGTGCATGAGGCTTAGTAGCACAAGTCCCAGCGCTATGTCAGTTTGGTCTACCAGCCACACACATTGTGTAATTAAGTTTGCAAGACTAAATTATGTAAAAATATTCAATCTTACAGCAGCATTGCACAATATATTAAACCAATGAAACAATCTGATTTCCCGCTTGAAAATCACAAGTTATGCCAATCATGATGTATCAACAGAAAATACAATCAAATCTTTGATTTGGATAAGATCAGGTTCAGTGTTTGGAAACACTTTTTAATTTTACATTCCCCAGTAGCTTAGTGACACTGTGTCATAATCTTTTGTAAAGTAATATCAAGCATCAAACTGACATTCAGTGTGGAGTAATATTATCAGATGTCCTGGGGGAGCACTTACCACTGCCAGTATTACTTTAATTGGAAGCAAATGTACTAGGGTAGAAAGATTGCAATAAAAATAAAAACAGTTTACACAAATAAATCTGCAGCATTTAAGCTCTGGACTTATTTTTACTGGACTGATACAGTCCCATTATATTCATCATTGCTCATAAACCAGCTCTCTGTATCCAAAGGGTATTTTCTGTAGGCTATTTCTTCTTCTTTTCCTGTGTGGAGGTAAACCAAGAGTCCAATAATTTTTTGCTGTAGTAGATCTGCCAGCCATGCACTTGCACTGCAATAACCAAGACCAAGTACATGACTGCTACTGCAGAAAAGCCAAAGATGAAACGGTACGCCTTGCCATGTCGGTACAGCTGCGCTGCCATGGGAAACATCTCCATGGTGCCATAAATGAGAGGGGCAATGGAGAAAAGCCCTGCACTGATCATGGAAAGCACAAGGTAACTGATGTTGTTACGAGGAAAAGCTATAAAACCAAAGATAGATGGTATGATGCTCAGGAGGTATGGGTATTCCCATTGGTATGGCATAGCTATCAGGTCATGTGACACCAACTTCATGTGACTGACAATAACCTGAAGAGTGAGCAGTGTCCATATTACCAAGTGAGCAATTATCAGCTTCTTGATCTCAGACTTCAGAGTTACACTGGAATTGAAAAAGACACAATTTAAATTAATTTTGATCCCTACAGAAAAGCATTTGAAATTCTGATACACAAATTTGTTTACATCTTTCCTGCAAAAAGTATAGCTATTAGTATATAGTGGACTGTTTTAGTTTAACGGGTATAATCATTTTCACAGCACAATTATTACACTTATGGATTGTTAAATATAGGCTTGTAGATTTGTTCCATCACTTTCCAAACAGAGACCGAGTCACTATCCAAGTTACTTACATGCAGGATTTCTGCAAGAAAGATGATCAAAATAAGTATTTGTTTTAAGTTAAGCATTATCAGATGAAAAGATAAATTTGTGATGGGCCTGGTAACATCTCAGAAATATCTGAATACAAACACAATTTGTGAAGTCCAGTAACTTAGGTAAATCAAGAGTTTCTATTTTCATCTTATTGTCCAGGTTTTGTGGTCAGTGGCAAAACAACAGCACTGGCCTCAAAGCAGTCCACAAAGGTTTAATGATCACCATGACGTGGACTTGACATTTGGCACGGTAGCACAGTGATTAGCACTGTTGCTTCACAACACCAGGGTCACAGGTTCGATTCCCAGCTTGGGTCACTGTCGGTGCGGAGTCTGCATAGGTTTCCTCTGGGTGGTCCGGTTTCCTCCCACAAGCCCCGAAAGACGTGCTGTTAGGTAATTTGCACATTCTGAATTCTCCCGGTGTACCCGAATAGGCGCCTGAATGTGGCGACTAGGGGCTTTTCACAGTAACTTCATTGACTGTTAATGTCAGCCTACTTGTGACAATAGGTTATTATTTCCCATATTTTCCCAATAGCAGTCAAAGGCACCAAGTCAAAAGGGATTTCCAGGCATACATCAGTAATGCCAGTAAGCAAGGGAAGCAACTAAATCAAGAGCAGTGAGGGAAAATTGAGAATATGATAGATAAATTACCCATCATAGTATAGGCTCTTATTATTTTCTGAGTGCTATTCAACTCTAGAAATTGGATATGGCATCATCTTGCAAGGAAAAACATTTGAGACTAACTTTGTGCAATCCGTGCATCACGTATCTGTCCTTATCCACAAAAGAATCCTTTAATGTGGAACACATCCTCATTTTTATCAATGTTGGATGCAGCATAGAGTTGAGTACTCCTGGACTTCTACTTAATTATTTGTTGGCATAAGTAGCACCAGCTCAAAGAGAGCTTTCTGATCAGGATGATTATAGTGTGAAAATAAATCATGCCAGCACCAGGCAACTTAAAGGTCTCCTCATTACACAGGTTCCTTGCGCACACACACACACAATCACAGGTTGCGCGCACACACACACACACAATCACAGGTTGCGCGCACACACACACACACACACACAATCACAGGTTGCGCGCACACACACACACAATCACAGGTTGCGCGCACACACACACACACACAATCACAGGTTGCGCGCACACACACACACACACAATCACAGGTTGCGCGCACACACACACACACACAATCACAGGTTGCGCGCACACACACACACACACACAATCACAGGTTGCGCGCACACACACACACACACACAATCACAGGTTGCGCGCGCACACACACACACACACAATCACAGGTTGCGCGCGCACACACACACACACACAATCACAGGTTGCGCGCGCACACACACACACACACAATCACAGGTTGCGCGCACACGCGCACACAATCACAGGTTGCGCACACAATCACAGGTTGCGCACACAATCACAGGTTGCGCACACAATCACAGGTTGCGCACACAATCACAGGTTGCGCACACAATCACAGGTTGCGCACACAATCACAGGTTGCGCACACAATCACAGGTTGCGCACACAATCACAGGTTGCGCACACAATCACAGGTTGCGCACACAATCACAGGTTGCGCACACAATCACAGGTTGCGCACACAATCACAGGTTGCGCACACAATCACAGGTTGCGCACACAATCACAGGTTGCGCACACAATCACAGGTTGCGCACACAATCACAGGTTGCGCACACAATCACAGGTTGCGCACACAATCACAGGTTGCGCACACAATCACAGGTTGCGCACACAATCACAGGTTGCGCACACAATCACAGGTTGCGCACACAATCACAGGTTGCGCACACAATCACAGGTTGCGCACACAATCACAGGTTGCGCACACAATCACAGGTTGCGCACACAATCACAGGTTGCGCACACAATCACAGGTTGCGCACACAATCACAGGTTGCGCACACAATCACAGGTTGCGCACACAATCACAGGTTGCGCACACAATCACAGGTTGCGCACACAATCACAGGTTGCGCACACAATCACAGGTTGCGCACACAATCACAGGTTGCGCACACAATCACAGGTTGCGCACACAATCACAGGTTGCGCACACAATCACAGGTTGCGCACACAATCACAGGTTGCGCACACAATCACAGGTTGCGCACACAATCACAGGTCGCGCACACAATCACAGGTCGCGCACACAATCACAGGTCGCGCACACAATCACAGGTCGCGCACACAATCACAGGTCGCGCACACAATCACAGGTCGCGCACACAATCACAGGTCGCGCACACAATCACAGGTCGCGCACACAATCACAGGTCGCGCACACAATCACAGGTCGCAGCACACAATCACAGGTCGCGCACACAATCACAGGTCGCGCACACAATCACAGGTCGCGCACACAATCACAGGTCGCGCACACAATCACAGGTCGCGCACACAATCACAGGTCGCGCACACAATCACAGGTCGCGCACACAATCACAGGTCGCGCACACAATCACAGGTCGCGCACACAATCACAGGTCGCGCACACAATCACAGGTCGCACACACAATCACAGGTCGCACACACAATCACAGGTCGCACACACAATCACAGGTCGCACACAATCACAGGTCGCACACAATCACAGGTCGCACACAATCACAGGTCGCACACAATCACAGGTCGCACACAATCACAGGTCGCACACAATCACAGGTCGCACTCAATCACAGGTTGTGCGCACACAATCACAGGTCGCACACAATCACAGGTCGCACACAATCACAGGTTGTGCGCACACAATCACAGGTCGCACACAATCACAGGTCGCACACAATCACAGGTTGTGCGCACACAATCACAGGTCGCACACAATCACAGGTCGCACACAATCACAGGTTGCACACACAATCACAGGTTGCACACACACACAATCACAGGTTGTGCGCACACACACACAATCACAGGTTGTGCGCACACACACACAATCACAGGTTGTGCGCACACACACACAATCACAGGTTGTGCGCACACACACACAATCACAGGTTGTGCACACACACACACAATCACAGGTTGTGCGCACACACACACAATCACAGGTTGTGCGCACACACACACAATCACAGGTTGTGCGCACACACACACAATCACAGGTTGTGCGCACACACACACAATCACAGGTTGTGCACACACACACACAATCACAGATTGTGCACACACACACACACAATCACAGGTTGTGCACACACACACACAATCACAGGTTGTGCACACACACACACAATCACAGGTTGTGCACACACACACACAATCACAGGTTGTGCACACACACACACAATCACAGGTTGTGCACACACACACAATCACAGGTTGTGCACACACACACACAATCACAGGTTGTGCACACACACACAATCACAGGTTGTGCGCACACACACACAATCACAGGTTGTGCGCACACACACACAATCACAGGTTGCGCACACACACACAATCACAGGTTGCGCACACACACACAATCACAGGTTGCACACACACACACAATCACAGGTTGCACACACACAATCACAGGTTGCACACACACAATCACAGGTTGCACACACACAATCACAGGTTGCACACACACAATCACAGGTTGCACACACACACAATCACAGGTTGCACACACACACAATCACAGGTTGCACACACACACAATCACAGGTTGCACACACACACAATCACAGGTTGCACACACACACAATCACAGGTTGCACACACACACACACAATCACAGGTTGCACACACACACACAATCACAGGTTGCACACACACACACAATCACAGGTTGCACACACACAATCACAGGTTGCGCACACACAATCACAGGTTGCACACACACAATCACAGGTTGCACACACACATCACAGGTTGCACACACACACACACAATCACAGGTTGCACACACACACAATCACAGGTTGCACACACACACAATCACAGGTTGCACACACACACAATCACAGGTTGCGCACACACACACAATCACAGGTTGCGCACACACACACAATCACAGGTTGCGCACACACACACAATCACAGGTTGCGCGCACACACAATCACAGGTTGCGCGCACACACACAATCACAGGTTGCGCACACACACAATCACAGGTTGCGCACACACACAATCACAGGTTGCGCACACACACAATCACAGGTTGCGCACACACAATCACAGGTTGCGCACACACAATCACAGGTTGCGCACACACAATCACAGGTTGCGCACACACACAATCACAGGTGGCACACACACAATCACAGGTTGCACACACACAATCACAGGTTGCACACACACACAATCACAGGTTGCACACACACACAATCACAGGTTGCACACACACACACACAATCACAGGTTGCACACACACACACACAATCACAGGTTGCGCACACACACACAATCACAGGTTGCACACACACACACACACAATCACAGGTTGCACACACACACACACACACACACAATCACAGGTTGCACACACACACACACACAATCACAGGTTGCACACACACAATCACAGGTTGCACACACATACACAATCACAGGTTGCACACACATACACAATCACAGGTTGCGCACACATACACAATCACAGGTTGCACACACATACACAATCACAGGTTGCACACACACACACACAATCACAGGTTGCACACACACACACAATCATAGGTTGCACATGTGTCTAGAGTATCTGCAGACCTTACTAATTCTATAGTTAGAATAGACTATTTAGTGTAACCCTAAAACTTCAGTTGAAACACTGCAGATCGGGTAACTGAAGGCAAGTAGAGACCCTGTAATTTACTGCAGCATGTCAGTCATTAAATCCTACCAATGATTTTGTTGAGGACTCCAAGCAGCAGCAGAGCTTGAAGGTCCAAAGATCTTCTAAATAAAGGGACAAGCTTATGTTGCTCACACCGTACGATTGTACTGGCTAAAAAATAGAAAATATGGCAGTAACCAGCTACAATGTGAGTTTTTCCCAACCTTATCTAGTAAAACACTCTTCTTCCTACACGTGTCCAGAACATGGACATAGTCTTGAAGAGTTGCAAAGTTATTTCGTTCATTACAAAATGTGTCTTTGATCAATGGTTAATCTTGGGTTTCTTCGCCCTAGCCTAAAAAAGTATAAAGTATCACAGGAATTACAGCATGATTGAATGCACACAGCAGTCTCACAGAGGCAACTTTGATGGGTATTTCAATACAGGCATTGCCCAATGACTGCTTTGTGTCAGTAAAAATTGCCAATGACTGCTTTGTGTCCTGAAAGACATGCTTGTTCGGTGAATTGGACATTCTGAATTCTCCCTCTGTGTACCCGAACAGGCGCCGGAGTGTGGCGACTAGGATATTTTCACAGTAACTTCATTGCAGTGTTAATGCAAGTCTACTTGTGACAATAATAAAGATTATTTACAGTTCTTCGAAACACACATTTTGTTTCTTTACAATCCCCTTCTCCCAGCACCATGTCACGACCTTTATTGTTCTTCATTTCCCCAATATCTTTCCTTTCCCAGGTTTTTTCTTGCTTACAGACTGTAAATCTCGAACTATTCCCATTTCTGATGAAGGGTCATTCATAAACGCAGCTTGCAGATCCCCAGCATTACACAGAACATAGAACAGTACAGCACAGTACAGGCCCTTCAGCCCACGATGTTGTGCCAACCATTTATCCTAATCTAAGATCAGCCTCACCTACACCTCTTCAATTTACAGCTGTCCATGTGCCTGTCCAAGAGTTGCTTAAATGCCCCTAATGACTCTGACTCCACCACTTCCGTTCCAGTGCATTCCACGCACTCACCGCTCTGTGTAAAGAACTCACCTCTGACATCTCCCCATTACCTTCCTCCAATCACCTGAAAATTATGTCCCCTTGTGACAGCCATTTCCACCCTGGGGAAAAGTCTCTGGCTATCCACTCTTTCCATGCCTCTCATCACCTTGTACACCTCTATCAAATCACCTCTCTGCCTTCTTCGCTCCAGTGAGAAAAGCCCTAGCTCCCTCAACCTTTCTTCATAAAGACATGCCCTCCAGTCCAGGCAGCATCCTGGTAATTCTCCTCTGTACTCTCTCCAAAGCATCCACATCCTTCCTACTAATGAGGCGACCGGAACTGGACACAATATTCAAAGTGTGGTCTAATTAGTTTTATAAAGCTGCAGCAAAACCTCACGGCTTTTAAACTCAATCCCCCTGTTAATGAAAGCCAATACACCATACGCCTTCTCAACAACCTTATCAACCTGGGTGGCAACTTTGAGGGATCTATGTATGTGGACCCCAAGATCCCTCTTTTCCTCCACACTTCCAAGAATCTTGCCTTTAACCTGTATTCAGCATTCAAATTCGACCTTCCAAAACGAATCACTTCACATTTATCAAGGTTGAACTCCATCTGCCACCTCAGCCCAGCTCTGCATCCTGTCAATGTCCTGTTGTAACCTGCAACAACCCTCAACACTATCTACAACTCCACCAACCTTCGTGTCATCAGTAAACTTACTAACCCACCCTTCACTTCCTCATCCAAGTCATTTATAAAAACCACAAAGAGCAGAGGTCCCAGAACAGATCCTTGTGGGACACCACTGGTCACCGACCTCCAAGCGGAATAGTGTCCACCCACTACCGCTCACTATCTTCTTTCGGCCAGCCAATTCTGTATCTAGACAGCCAAATTTCCCTGTATCCCATGCCCCCTAATTTTCTGAATGAGCCTACCATGGGGAACCTTACCAAATGCCTTACTGAAATCCATACACACCCGATCCACTGCCCGACCTTCATCAATGTGCCTCGTCACATCCTCAAAGAATTCAATGAGGCTTGTGAGGCATGACCTGCCCCTCACAAAGCCATGCTGACTATCTTTAATCAAACTATGTTTTTCTAAATAATCATAAATCCTATCTCTCAGAATCCTTTCCAATGTTTTGCTCACCAGACGCAAGACTGATGGGTCTGTAATTCCCAGGGACTTCCCTATTCCCTTTCTTGAATAGGGGAACAACACTCGCCTCCCTCCGATCATCTGGTACTACTCCAGTAGAGATTGAGGACGCAAAGATCATCGCCAAAGGCGCAGCAATCTCCTCCCTCGCTTCCTGTAGTAACCTTGGGTATATCCCATCAGGCCCAGGGGACTTATCTACCCTGATGCTTTTCAAAATTTCCAGCACATCCTCATTCTTAATATCAACATTGATTAATAATATTTTGCTATTAAGTCTAAAGCAACTTTTTTTGCTGTTCTGTAAAAATGATTCGAATAATCCCATAAAGAAAATACCTCATCTGATAGTGTGAAGCTACTTTCTCTCTATGGTGGAAGTCACTGCCATCTGTTCCTGCTGCACGTGGACCTGCACGAGACGCCATGGTGAACAAGCAACTTCTAGGCCTATGGGGAATTAGAACATGAAATAAGTGACCGAGTAGGCTGATGTCAATTTGGATGGTTTGAGCTTCACCTCCACAATTTTCTGGAAATCTAATTAGAACATAGAACTGTACAGCACAGTACGGGCCCTTCGGCCCACTTTCCTCTAAACTTCACTCATTATCCTCTGCACATCAAGGTGGTAAAGAGGAGATTAAGTAAAAATGTTCAAAATCAAAAATATTTATTAAGAAAACCCACCCCTCAGACCAAAGCCCACCCCCTTCACTCACCCTCCTCCTCTCCACCACTGTTCCAATCTCTTCCACTTGCCCTCCCTTTTCCTCCATCATCTCTCTCCTACCCTCGCAGCCTCAATACCCCCTGACCCCACAGCCACAATCCCCTCCAATCGCCCTCTTCCTTCAGCAGTGGAATCACCACCTCTCTCCCTCCCCCTCGTCTATCCCTCTCACATCCACCCATGGCCTCAATCCCCTCCCTCTCACATCCATTACTCTTCCCCTGCTGACCCAATCCCCTCCACTCTGTCTCTTGCAACCCCCCCCCCCAGCTCTCCTACTCTCACCAGCCCCGCAGCCCCCATTTTCTCCATACTGCCTCTTTCTCACCTTCCATTGCATTCATCTGCAGTCCCATTCCCCTCCACTCACCACCCACCTCCTACAGCCTCACTTCCCTCCCAAATTACATCCACTCTCCTACTTCAGTGACCACAATACTTCCCACTTCCCTCTCCTCCTTCATTCTGCCCCTGCCTTCCCTCCCCAGCCCTGCTCCCTCCCGCCTCCTCAGCCCTGCTCCCTCCCTCCCCCAGCCCCGCTCCCTCCCCCCTCCCTCTCAGCCCCGCTCCCCCCCTCTCGCTCCCCCACTCCCTCCGCCCCTCTCGCTCCCCCGCTCCCTCCCTCCCCCGCTCCCTCTCGCTCCCCCCCTCACTCCCTCTCTCCTCCCCCGCTCCCTCCCTCCCTCTCCCCCGCTCCTCCCTCTCCCCCGCTCCCTCTCACCCCCGCTCCCTCCCTCCCTCCGCTCTCCCCCCCTCCCTCTCTCTCCCCCGCTCCCTCCCTCCCCCCGCTCCCTCCCTCCCTCCCCCCGCTCTCCCCCCCCCCTCTCCCTCCCTCTCTCTCCCCCGCTCCCTCCCTCACTCTCCCCCGCTCCCTCCCTCACTCTCTCTCCTCCGCTCCCTCCCTCTCTCTCTCTCCCGCTCCCTCCCTCTCTCCCTCTCCCCTGAACCCCTCCTCTCTCTCTCCCCCGCTCCCTCCCTCTCTCTCCCCCGCTCCCTCCCTCTCTCTCCCCCGCTCCCTTCCTCTCTCTCTCCCGCTCCCTTCCTCTCTCTCTCCCGCTCCCTCCCCCTCTCTCTCCCGCTCCCCTCCCCCTCTCTCTCCCGCTCCCGCCCTCCCTCCCGCAGCTCTCTGCTCCCCCCGTGCCCCTCCCTCCCTCTCGCCGTCCCACCGCTCCCTCCCACTCTCATCTGCTCACCCCGCTCACCTCCCCCTCTCTATCCCCCGCTCCCGCCCCTCATCTCCCGCTCCTCCCCCTCCTCTCCCCGCTCCCTCACTCTCCCCCCCGCTCCCTCCTCTCTCCCCCGCGTCCCAGCCATCTCTCCCCCCCCGCGCCCTCCCTCTCTCCCCCCCGCTCCCTCCCGCTCTCCCCCCCCGCGCCCGTCCCTCTCTCCCCCCCCCGCTTCCCTCCCTCTCTTCCCCCTCGCTCCCTCTCCCTCTCCCCCCTCCCCTCCCGCTCTCCCCCATCCCCTCCTCTCGCCCCCCCGCGCCCGTCCCTCTCCTCCCACCCCCGCGTCCCTCCCTACTCTCCCCCCGCTCTCCCTCCCTCTCTCCCCCCGCGCTCCCGCCCTCTCTCCCCCGCGCCCATCCCCGCTCCCTCCCGCTCGCCCCTCCCCCCCTCCATCCCTCTCGCCCCCCCCGCTCTCCCGCCCTCTCCCCTCTCCGCCCTCTCATCCCCCGCTCCCTTCCTCCTCTCTCTCTCCCCGCCTCCCCCTCTCTCCCCGCCTCCCTCCCTCCCCCGCTCCTCCCTCCCCGCTCCTCCCTCTCTCCCCCGCTCCTCTCTCCCTCCCTCCCCCCGCTCCCTCCCTCTCTCCCCCCCGCTCCCTCCCTCTCGCTCCCCCCCGCTCCCTCCCTCTCTCCCCCCCCCCGCTCCCTCCCTCTCTCCCCCCCGCTCCCTCCCTCTCCCCTCTCTCCTCCCCCTCCCCCCCCGCTCCCTCCCCCCCTCATCCCCTCTCCCCCGCCCTCCACCCTCCCCCGCTCCCCTCCCCCGCTCTCTTCCCCCGCTCCCTCCCCCCCTCCCTCTCCCCCCGCTCCCTCCCCTCATCCCCCGCTCCCTCCCTCTCTCTCTCCCCCGCTCCCTCCCCTCTCTCTCCCCCTCTCTCCCCCTCCTCTCCCTCCCCCTCTCCCCCCGCTCCCTCCCCCTCTCTCCCCCCCCCCCGCTCCTCCCCCCTCTCCCTCCCCCTCTCTCTCCCCCCTCCCTCCCCTCTCTCTCTCTCCCCCCTCCCTCCCCCTCTCTCTCTCTCACTCCCTCCCCCTCCTCTCTCTCTCTCTCTCTCTCCCGCTCACTCCCCCTCCCCCTCTCCCTCCCCCGCTCCCTCCCCCTCTCCCTCTCTCTCTCCCCCGCTCCCTCCCCCTCTCTCTCTCTCGCTCCCTCCCCCTCTCTCTCTCCCCCTCCCTCCCCCTCTCCTCTCACTCCCTCTCCTCCCCTCCCCCTCCCCCTCCCCTCCCCCTCTCCCTCTCCCTCCCCCTCTCCCTCCCCCTCTCCCGCTCCCTCCCCTCCCCCTCTCCCGCTCCCTCCCCCCCCCTCTCCCCCCCCTCCCCCGCTCCCTCCCCCTCCCCCTCTCCGCTCCCCCCCCCCTCTCCCGCTCCCTCCCCCCCTCCCCCGCTCCCTCCCCTCTCCGCTCCCTCCCCTCTCCCTCCCCCTCTCTCTCCCGCTCCCTCCCCCTCCCCCTCTCCCCGCTCCCTCCCCCCTCCCCCCGCTCCCTCCCCCTCCCTCCCGCTCCCTCCCCCCCCTCCCTCTCTCCCCCCTCCCCTCCCCCTCCCTCTCTCCCGCTCCCTCCCCCTCCCTCCTCCCGCTCCCTCCCCTCCCTCTCTCCCGCTCCCTCCCCCTCCCTCTCTCCCCTCCCTCCCCCTCCCTCTCTCTCTCCCTCTCCCTCCCTCTCCCCTCTCCCGCTCCCTCCCTCCTCTCCTCCCCTCGCCTCCCCTCCCTCCCCCCTCCCTCCCCCCCCCCCCCCCTCCCCCTCTCTCCCCTCCCTCCCCCTCCTCTCTCCCGCTCCCCTCCCCCTCCCCCGCTCCCTCCCCCTCCCCCTCCCTCTCCCCCGCTCCCTCCCCCTCCCTCTCTCCCGCCTCCCTCCCCCTCCCCCTCCCTCTCTCCCGCTCCCTCCCCCCTCTCTCTCCCCCCGCTCCCTCCCCCTCTCTCTCTCCCGCTCCCTCCCCCTCTCTCTCTCCCGCTCCCTCCCCCCCTCTCTCTCCCGCTCCCTCCCCCTCTCTCTCTCCCCTCCCTCCCCCTCTCCTCTCTCCCGCTCCCCTCCCCCTCTCTCTCTCTCTCCCGCTCCCTCCCCCTCTCTCTCTCCCGCTCCCTCCCCCCGCTCCCTCTCTCTCCCTCTCTCTCTCCCTCTCCCGCTCCCTCCCCCTCTCTCCTCTCCCGCTCCCTCCCCCTCTCTCTCTCCCCGCTCCCTCCCCCTCTCTCTCTCCCCGCTCCCTCCCCCTCTCTCTCCCCCGCTCCCTCCCCCCTCTCTCTCTCCCGCTCCCTCCCCCTCTCTCTCTCCCGCTCCCTCCCCCTCTCTCTCCTCGCCGCTCCCTCCCCCTCTCTCTCTCCCGCTCCCTCCCCTCTCTCTCCCGCTCCCTCCCCCTCTCTCTCGCTCCGCTCCCTCCCCCCTCTCTCTCTCCCGCTCCCCCTCTCTCTCTCCCGCTCCCCCTCTCTCTCTCGCGCTCCCCCTCTCTCTCTCCCGCTCCCCCTCTCTCTCTCCCGCTCCCCCTCTCTCTCTCCCGCTCCCCCTCTCTCTCCTCCCGCGCCCTCCCCCTCTCTCTCTCCCCGCTCCCCCTCTCTCCTCTCCCGCTCCCTCCCCCTCGTCTCCTCTCCCGCTCCCTCCCCCTCTCTCTCTCCCGCTCCCCCTCTCTCTCTCCCGCGCCCCCCCCCTCTCTCTCCCGCTCCCTCCCCCTCTCTCTCTCCCCCGCTCCCTCCCCCTCTCTCTCTCCCGCTCCCCCTCTCTCTCTCCCGCTCCCTCCCCCTCTCTCTCTCCCGCTCCCTCCCCCTCTCTCTCTCTCCCGCTCCCTCCCTCTCTCTCCCGCTCCCCCTCCCTCTCTCTCCCCCGCTCCCTCCCCCTCTCTCGTCTCTCCCGCCTCCTCTCCTCTCCCTCCCGCTCCCTCCCCCTCCCCCCCCTCTCTCTCTCCCTCCCCCGTCCCTCCCCCTCCCCCGCCCCCTCCCCCTCCCCCTTCCCTCCCCTCCCCCCCTCCCCCGTTCCCTCCCCCTCCCCCGTTCCCTCCCCCTCCCCCCCCGTTCCCTCCCCCTCCCCCTCCTCCCCCTCCCCTCCCCCGTTCCCTCCCCTCCCCCTCCCCCCCCCCTCCCCCGTTCCCTTCCCCTCCCCCCCCCTCCCCCGTTCCCTCCCCCCCCTCCCCCGCTCCCTCCCCCCCTCCCCCGCTCCCTCCCCCCCCTCCCCCGCTCCCTCCCCCCTCCCTCCCTCCCCCACCCCGCTCCCTCCCCCCCTCCCTCGCTCCCTCCCCCCCGCCCTCCCCCCCCTCCCTCCCCCCCCTCCCCCGCTCCCCCTCCCCCCATCCCCCGCTCCCTCCCCCCCCCTCCCTCCCCCCCCTCCCCCGCTCCCTCCCCCCCCATCCCCCGCTCCCTCCCCCTCCCTCCCTCCCCCCCCCCCGCTCCCTCCCCCCCCTCCCTCGCTCCCTCCCCCCCCTCCCTCCCCCCCTCCCTCCCCCCCTCCCTCCTCCCTCCCTCCCCCCTCCCTCCCCTCCCCCCCTCCCCCCCTCCCCCTCCCTCCCCCTCTCCCCTCCCTCCCCTCCCCCCGCTCCCTCCCTCCCTCCCCCCCTCCCTCCCCCCCCCCTCCCCCGCTCCCTCCCCCCCCCCCTCCCCGCTCCCTCCCCCCCCCCCTCCCCCGCTCCCTCCCCCCCCCCCCCCCCCCCCGTCCCCCCCCCTCCCCCCCCCCACCCCCCCCCCCCCCCCCTCCCCCCCCCCCCCCCCCCCCCCCCCCCCCCCCCCCCCCCCCCCCCCCGCCCCCCCCCCCCTCCCCCCCTCTCTCCCTCCCCCCCCCCCTCCCCCTCCTCCCCCCCCCCCCCCCCCCCCTCCCCCCTCCCTCCCCCCCCCCCCCCCCTCTCCCTCCCCCCCCCCCTCCCCCCCCCCCTCCCCCCCTCCCTCTCCCCCCCCCCCCCCTCCCCCCCTCCCCCCCCCCCCCCCCCCCTCCCCTCCCTCCCCCCCCTCTCCCCCCCCTCCCCCCCCCTCCCCGTCCCCTCCTCTCTCCTCCCCCCCTCCCCCTCTCTCCCCCCCTCCCCCCCTCCTCCCCCCTCCCTCCCCCTCTCCCTCCCCCCCCTCCCCCCTCCCCCCTCCCTCCCCCCTCCCTCTCCCCTCTCTCTCTCCCCCCCTCCCTCCCCCTCTCTCTCTCCCCCGCTCCCTCCCCCTCTCTCTTCCCCGCTCCCTCTCTCTCTCCCCCGCTCCCTCCCCCTCTCTCTCTCCCCCGCTCCCTCCCCCTCTCTCTCTCCCCCCTCCCCGGACTGTTGACGGACGGGACTGTTGACGGACGCGGCTGTTACCGGACAGCGGGGCGGCTCTCCGAGCTGCAGACTGACCACAATCCCTTCTTGCCCGGCTCTCACCAACTGACTCAGCGCGAGCCGCACTTCCCACCCTGCACCGCGGCCCTCCCCACCTTGCACCGCGCCACCCGCCTGCTTCTGGCCCGCTGCACTGATTGGTGCGTGCCCCTTGTGCAGCGGGCCAATCCCCGTCCTTCTGCGTATCATTCTGAGCCGCATCTTTGGTCTCCGCTGCGCTCACTGAGTCTCCGCGTTGATCGTGGGAGTTATTAATATCCTCACTGCTAGTACAGTATCAAACTTTGAGCACCGCACAGTGGCTGAATTGTCCCGAACCACCAGTAGCTTCGCTGCCAAACCTGCTGAGTATTTCCAGCAAGATTCTGTTTTTATTTCAATTATGTACATGCGTGAGGTTGCTCTGTTGCTGTGTCACATACTCACCAAAAATGATTTCGTCCAGTGTACCTAAATTTTTGAATGACATGATACCCCTTAATTATTGCAACTGGAAATGCCTTCTTTCAGCATTTATTCACTGTTAAACCAGTACTGAATGCACAGAAATGTACAAATGAATATTGTAAAGACCAATGCCATCCCTATTGAAAAGACGATACACCAGTCCCTTGCGATAAATTAGCTCCCATGCCATACCAATTATCTGAGGCGGATGCCCATCGTTTGAACCTTGGTATTATATTTGACCCTGAGATGAGCTTCTAACTGCACATCTGCACCATCACTCGACAGCCTAATTTCACCTCCATAATATTGTCTGAACCCACCCTTGCCTCAGCTTATTACTGAAATAGCCTTTGTTACTTCCAGGGTTGACTATTCCAATGCACACCTGGCTGTCTCCTATCTTCCATCCTCCATAAACATAAGATAATGCAAAACTCTGATGTCCTAACCCTCACACCAAATCCTCTTCAACTATCACTTATATTCGCTGACCTACAATGGCTCCCCATTCTGCAATATCTTGATTTTCCAATTCTTAGCCTTGTTTTGAACTTTCTTCATGGTTTAACCCTTTGTCTTTGTGTGGTGAATCACTGTGTACACCTGTATTAGGGGATGTAAGGTAGGACCTGTACTACAGGTTCGCCTGTAGCCCCTGCCGGCTGGCTCCGCCCACTAGGAGCTGTATAAATATGCATGTCCTTCATTGATATGCCATTTCACCAGCTGCAGCAGGAGGCCACGCATCTGACTGCAATAAAGCCACAGTTGTACGCTACTTCTTCCAAAAGGTACACAGAGAGACCTCTGTGATCAGCAGCCTGAAGGAAGTAGATGGCTCTGTAAAGTCATCGCAGTCTGACATCCTGAGGATCAGTAAATCCTTTTATGCTGGACTGTATGATCTGAAGCCAACAGACAGCACTGTTTCCCAGATCTTCCTGTCGTCTATCACGGAGGTCTTGGACGACAGCGAGCGGGAAAACCTGGACAAACCACTAACTCAGGACGAGCTGACAAAGGCCATCAAGTCCTTTGAGACGAGTAAAACCCCCAAAAGCGACGGCTTACCGGCTGAGTTGTATTCGGCTCTGTGGGACTGGATGGGCCCAGACCTGCTGGAAGTGTACGAGAGTATGCTTCGGGATGGCAGCATGTCAGAATCCATGAGGAAAGGCATCATCACCCTCATCTACAAGCAGAAGGGGGAAAGGGAAGAAATTCGAAATTGACAAACCATTTCACTGTTGAAAATTCTAGCCAAGGACATCGCCAATCGGCTCAAGTCTACTCTGGAGTCGGTGATCCACCCTGACCAGACCTGTGCTGTACCCGGCAGGAAGATCTGATAGCCTTGCGCTACTCAGGGATACGATCGCCTACGTGCAGGACAGGAGGGTGGACACCTGCCTCATCAGCCTTGACCAGGAGAAGGCTTTTGACAGAATATCGCACACCTACATGATGGACGTGCTCTCGAAAATGGGGTTTGGGGAGGGAATTCGCAATTGGATCAAACTGCTCTATACAAACATCTATAGCGCAGTCTCAATCAATGGGTGGGAATCAGAAAAGTTCCAGATCAAATCTGGAGTCAGGCAGGGTTGCCCACTCTCCTCGGCCCTGTTTGTGTGCTGCATAGAACCACTGTGTAAGGTATTACCAGCAAATGTACACAAGAGGGGTGGGTAACAGTGTAAAACCCCTCGGTCCGGGTCTTCAACACTCCACTGTATAAAAGAAACATGACAATGTAAATATTTAAGAAAGAATTGTAACATAAAGAGGGATATGTGGGTAATGTCATCCCAATTGAATGGAAGAAAGTCAAGGGAATGTGTAACTTTGATGGAAATGTACAGTCAAGACAATTCGAAATGTTCTGTAATGTTTATTATAAATTTTATAAATAAAGTATATTTTTTGGGAAAAAAAGCCATAGTTGTACCCAATCTGAGTCTTTGTGCAACTGATCGTGCACCAATTTATTGCAGTCAGATTTTCAGCAAGATGGATATCAGAATCAAACCAGATCGCCTGCAGCTGGATCCGCACACGCCCGTCACCAGAAAGGACTTTAATCACTGGCTAGCTTGTTTTGAGGCTTACATCAACGCAGCGACCCCCACACCGACGGAGGCTCAGAAGATACAGGTCTTGTATTCCAGGTTGAACTCAAGCGTGTTCCTGTTGATCCAGGACGCCCCGAATTACGCGAAAGCCATGGCACTCCTAAAAGAGAACTAAGCGCAGAAAGCGAACACGCTCTTCGTCAGGCATCGTACTTGCCACTCGCTCTCAACTCCCTGGTGAGTCCATCGAAGACTTCTGGCGGGCCCTAATCTCACTCGTCCGGGACTGTGACTGTCAGGCCGTTATGGCCACCGAACATTCTAATCTCCTCATGTGCGATGCGTTCGTAACTGGGATTGGGTCGGACCCCATCCGACAATGACTGCTGGAAGGGGCCACGCTCGACCTAGCGGAGACAAAAACATTAGCGCTCTCCATGACGGTCGCCTCCCATAATGTTCAGGCCTATCCCTCTCGCCGCGCGGCCAATGCCTACTTTCCCTCCTGGACCCCGCAAATGACCCCCCCCCCCCAGCTGGGGCCCTGCCTAGCCAATATGCCTGCACCGCACACCAATCCGCGCACCCCGGGCGTCCCCGCTGCTACTTCTGAGGCCAACAGAAGCACCCCCGCCAACACTGCCCGGCCCGCGCCTCCACTTGCAAGTCTTGTAGCAAAAAGGGCCACTTCGCCGCAGTGTGCCAGGCCCGCACAGTCGCCGCTATCGCCCCCTCCCCACCTGCCAATCGCACAATGGGTGTCACCATCTTCTCCTCCTGGGGCCACGTGCGGCCAGTGGGCGCCATCTTCCCCCCCCGGGGCCACATGCGGCCAGTGGTCACCGCCATCTACTCCCCCTCAGTCCACGTGCAGCCCATAGGCGCCGCCATCTTGTCCAGCACCACCAACGTGCAGCCCATGGGCGCTGCCATCGTGTCCCGCTCCCGCAATGTGCGCTCCATGGGCGTCACCATTTTGTTCCCCGCAGGACCTCCGGACGCTGCCATCTTGTCTTCCCCATGGGGCAGGAAAGCCAACGACATCCCACGACCTAGACCGCCGATGCTCTCCGTCCGAAACCTCTGACGATCACCCGCAGCTCGCCTCGATGACGCTGGACCGGTCTCGTCCACGCAACCTGGCCACTGCTTCAACAACGGTGAAAATCAATGGCCACGTGACCTCCTGCCTGCAGGACTCCGGGAGCACCGAAAGCTTCATTCACCCGGATACGGTAAGGCGCTGCTCCCTCGCGGTCCACCCCACCAATCAAAGGATCTCCCTGGCCTCCGGATCCCACTCTGTCCCGATCCGAGGGTTCTGTACGGTCACTCTCACAGTCCAGGGCGTAGAATTCAGCGGTTTCCGTCTCTACGTCCTTCCTAATCTCTGCGCTGCACTATTGCTGGGCCTGGATTTCCAGTGCAATCTCCAGAGCCTCACCCTCAAATTCAGCGGGCCCCTACCTCCACTCACCGTTTGCGGCCTCGCGACCCTCAAGGTTGACCCTCCCTCCCTCTTTGCCAATCTAACTTCGGATTGCAAACCCGTTGCCACCAGGACAGATGGTACAGCGCCCAGGACAAGGCCTTCATCAGGTCCGAGGTCCAGCGGCTGCTTCGGGAAGGTATCATCGAGGCCAGCAACAGCCCCTGCAGAGCCCAAGTGGTAGTAGTTAAAACTGGGGAGAAACACAGAATGGTCATGGACTACAGCCAGACTATCAATCGGTACACGCAGCTCAGCGCATATCCCCTCCCACGCATATCTAATATGATCAATCAGATTGCGCAGTACCGGGTCTTCTCAACGATTGACCTTAAATCCACCTACCACCAGCTCCCCATTCGTAAATCGGACCGTCCATACACCGCCTTCGAGGCGGACGGTCGGCTCTATCACTTTCCTAGGGTTCCCTTCAGCGTCACTAACGGGGTCTCGGTCTTCCAAAGGGAGATGGACTGAATGGTTGACCGGTACGGTTTGCGGGCCACGTTTCCGTACTTAGATAATGTCACCATCTGCGGCCATGATCAGCAGGACCACGATGCCAACCTCGCTAAATTCCTCCACACCACCACTCTTCCCAACCTTACGTATAATAAAGAGAAGTGTGTGTTCAGCACGACCTGCTTAGCCATCCTCGGCTATGTAGTCCCCTCCCCCACTGCCCCAAAGCCCTCAAATGCTGCCTGGGGTTCTTTTTGTACTACGCCCAGTGGGTCCCAAACTATGCGGACAAGACCCGCCCACTCATACAATCCACTCAATTTCCCCTCGCGGCCGAGGCACAACAGGCCTTCGCCCACATCAGAGCAGACATAGCCAAGGTCGGGATGCACGCAGTAGACAAGACACTGCCCTTTCAAGTAGAAAGCGCGCTTCAGATGTCGCCCTTGCCGCCACTCTAAATCAGGCAGGCAGACCCATGGCATTCTTTTCCTGCACCCTTAATGCCTCTGAAATTCAGAACTCATCCGTCGAGAAAGAGGCCCAGGCCATCGTTGAAGCTGTGCGGCATTGGAGGCATTACCTGGCCGGCAGGAGATTCACTCTCCTCACTGACCAATGGTCGGTAGCCTTCATGTCAATAACACACAGCGGGGCAAGATCAAAAACGATAAAATCTTGCGCTGGAGAATCAAGCTCTCCACCTATAATTACGAGATTTTGTATTGCCCCGGCAAGCTCAACGAGCCCCCAGACCCCCTTGCCCGAGGTACATGTGCCAGCGCACAAGTAGACCAACTCCGGGCCCTGCACGGCAGCCTTTGTCACCCGGGGGTCACACGACTGTACCACCTCATCAAGGCTCGCAACCTGCCCTACTCCGTCGAGGAAGTATGGACAGTCACCAGAGACTGCCAGGTCTGTGCGGAGTGTAAGCCGCACTTCTACCGGCCAGATCGTGCATGCCTGGTGAAGGCCTCCCGCCCCTTTGAACACCTCAGCATGGATTTCAAAGGGCCCCTCCCCTCCATCGACCGCAACACGTATATTCTCAGTGTGGTCGATGAGTACTCCAGATTCCCCTTCGCCATCCCTTGGCCCGATATGACGTCTGCCACCGTCATCAAGGCCCTCAACACAATCTTCGCTCTGTTTGGTTTCCCCGCCTACATCCACAGTGACAGGGGATTGCCTCCAGCAGGACGACCAGCTACAACCCCCGGGGAAACAGGCAGGTAGAGAGGGAGAACAGAACGGTTTGGAGGGCCGTCCAGCTGGCCCTACAGTCCAGGAACCTCCCAGCCTCGCACTGGCAGGAGGTCCTCCCTGATGCACTACACTCCACCCGGTCACTACTGTGCACCGCTACAAATAACACACCCCATGAACGTCTTTTTACCTTCCCCAGGAAGTCCACATCGGTGGTGTCGCTCCCGACTTGGCTCGCAGCTCCAGGACCGGTCCTGCTCCGTAGGCACGTCCGACTCTACAAGGCGACCCCTTGGTGGACAGGGTACACTTGCTCCACGCCAACCCCCAGTATGCCTACGTGGAGTTCCCTGACGGCCGCCAAGATACTGTCTCCCTCAGGGACCTGGCACCGTCGGGTTCTAACCAAACACACTTCCCCACCCATGTGCCACCCTCCCCTCCCCGGTGCTCCCTACATTAACCCCACTAGGTCCATCCCTTCTTCCCCTGCTCACGCAAGAGGACAAAGAAGATTTTGGTATGCTCCCGGGGTCATCTGACAGCAGGCCAGCACCTGAACCACCAACACCGACGTCGGTGACACCTGCACCTGCATGCGTCGGTGACACGTGGGTAATTGAGTCGTTGGGAGGGGTAGTCAGGTGGGTTGTAGTCAGATCAGTGGAGGGGCGGGGGTAGTAGTCAGGTCTGGTTGGGAGCATAGTTGGGTGGTCAGGGGAGTAGTCAGGTATAGTTGTGGGGTAGTCAAGTGGTCTGAAGGATTTTCTGGTGGCCCATGTGTAAGATGGTGGAGTTGGGTAGGAGGTAGTAGGAGCGTAGCCAGATTTGGGAGTCGGTTGTGTAGTTACCCAGGATTAGACTAGGTTTTAATCTGTCTAACATTTCATAGAATCATAGTATTTACAGTGCAGAAGGTGGCCATTCGGCCCAACGAGTCTGCACCAGCTCTTTGAAAGAGCACCCTACCCAAGCCCACACCTCCATCCTATCCCCATAACCCAGTAACCCCACCCAACACTAAGAGCAATTAGCATGGCCAATCCACCTAACCTGCACAACTTTGGACTGTGGGAGGAAACCGGAGCACCCGGAGGAAATCCACGCACACACGGGAAGAACGTGCAGACTCCGCACAGACAGTGACCCAAGCCGGGAATCGAACCTGGAACCCTGGCGCTGTGAAGCAATTGTGCGAACCACTATGCTACCGTAACCACCCAGGTAAGTCCCCTGGATCTATCCTGTTTACAGGTGCAACAGGTGATTAAGAAGGCAAATGGAATTTTGTCCATCATTGCTAGAGGGATGGAGTTTAAGACTAGGGAGGTTATGTTGCAATTGTATAAGGTGTTAGTGAGGCCACACCTGGAGTATTGTGTTCAGTTTTGGTCTCCTTACTTGAGAAAGGACGTACTGGCACTGGAGGGTGTGCAGAGGAGATTCACTAGGTTAATCCCAGAGCTGAAGGGGTTGGATTATGAGGAGAGGTTGAGTAGACTGGGACTGTACTCGTTGGAATTTAGAAGGATGAGGGGGGATCTTATAGAAACATTTAAAATTATGAAGGGAATAGATAGGATAGATGCGGGCAGGTTGTTTCCACTGGCGGGTGAAAGCAGAACTAGGGGACATAGCCTCAAAATAAGGGGAAGTAGATTTAGGACTGAGTTTAGGAGGAACTTCTTCACCCAAAGGGTTGTGAATCTATGGAATTCCTTGCCCAGTGAAGCAGTTGAGGCTCCTTCGTTACATGTTTTTAAGGTAAAGATAGATAGTTTTTTGAAGAATAAAGGGATTAAGGGTTATGGTGTTCAGGCCGGAAAGTGGAGCTGAGTCCACAAAAGATCAGCCATGATCTCATTGAATGGTGGAGCAGGTTCGAGGGGCCAGATGGCCTACTCCTGCTCCTAGTTCTTATGTTCTTATGTTCTGATGTAAATCTAACTCAGAGCCAGAGACATTTGCTGAAGATTTTGGAGAGTAGGGGAATTGCCCATCAGAAGTTGAAACTCCTCAGAGAATTCCTACATAAGTCCATGTGTCTGGACATCCATTGGTCCGAACCCACATCTTCAGTCCTATGTTCAAATTCTGATAATCCAGCAAGGGGAAGGTTTGGCTCATTAAGTGCTGAAGCCCTCAATAATTCAAATTAATCTCCAACATTTGTATTCATAAGCTCAATACAAATTGGCACAGAGACAATATTAAACCTTGTATATGTCTGTGTTCATGGTGTGGGCGCGGGGGGGGGGGGGGGGGGGGGGGGCGTTGGGTACAGTCAAGTCTAATGAAGCTGTTGTAACCCCCATGAGGACTATGCGGAAACAATCATTGATTTCCTTGAGGGTAGATTTTAATGTACTGACAATTCCTTTGAACAAGAAAGACAAAGCAAAGACAGAATGATAACACAAAACAGTAAACAGGTAAGAACACAATGAAGTGACCAACATGTCACCTTTGCAAAGAGACAAACCAAACTACAGTCTAATAACATAAACCAGTGAACAGACAACAGCATAATGAAGGTACCGGCATTCAAAGCAACCCGTCGCTCTCTCCCCCCCACCCCCTCACCAGCAGACTCACAGCAGCAGAAAGCCTCCTGGGGGTGACGCGATGAAACCCTGCAAAGTTATAATGATGAATAGCATGGCAGTAGAGCGAGGGAGTGCCCCCTACCCCCCTCCGGGAACCAGGCTACAGACAAAAGGGGCTGTAGCTGACAAGCACACGGCCCTCAAATAGCAACAGCACACAATGAACATTACAATACAATAAAGATACCAGCGTCCAAATCAACCTGCCATTTGCTCGCCCCATCAGCCCCCTCCGCCCCCCACAAACCTTAGAGCCCCTAACAGCAGAGTCGCAGCAACAGAAAGCCCCTTGCGGGTGATATGACCCGCCGGAAAGTGACACTGGCGAAGAGCTCGGCAGAAGAGCAAGGAAACACCACTTTTCAGGATCCAGGACTCAGACAAAAGGGGCTAGATCATAAGATCATAATATACATGGAGCGTTGCCAAGATCAGGACACCATTTTTAAATGGCAAGGTCCCCCCCCCAACAAAATCCCCAACCCCCCCCCCCCAACAAGAACGCAATGTGGCAGCCCGCCCCCTATGCCAGGCAACCCCGACCTGATCATGCTCGCGCAAAATGTGGCAACTTGGCAGTGCCAACCTGGCACCCTGGGAGTGCCCATGCCAGCTGGCAATGCAATCTGGGCAGTGCCAGGTTGACACCCAGGTGGCACTGCCAATGTGCCCAAGTGGCACCAGTAGTGACAGGACACCACCCTGCCCAAAGGGCATGCAGCTAGGGGCCTCCGATCCCTTTGGAGACCCCCACAAGTGCCCTTCCATCTGGTCTCCATTTGTGGATACCAGTACCAAATGGCGCTCGCCCAAGGTCTCTGAGGTGAAGGGGATGGATCCCAAAGCTTCAGGTACCTCGGGAATCTGAACATTAGAGTGAGACTAGCTGTCTCACTCTAATGTACAGATTTGCTAAAACGTGATCCTGCCATTGTGGGTGGGATTAACATCGCAACGTTGAATCTCGTGTGGCGTTGCGATCCGGGTAGATCCCAATGCCATCTGCGCCATGGCGAGCTGCTTTTCCAGTGAATGTATTCTAGTATTCTAGTCCTCTCAATATGAATGCTAACATTGTATTTGCTTCCTAACTGCCAGCTGAACCTGCATGTTAAGAGAAGAGAGTCCTGAATTAGGAATCCTAAGTCCCTTTTTGATTTCCAATGCCTTTTCCCATTTAGAAAAAAAATCTATACCCCTATTCTTCCTATCAAAGTGCATAACCTCACACTTTTCCACATTGTTTTCCATCTGCCACTTCTTTGTCCACTCTCCGAGTCTGTCCATGTCCTTCTGCAGCCTCCCCGCTTCCTCAGTACTACCTGCCCCTTTACATATCTTTGTATCATCTGCAAACTTAGCAACAGTGCCTTCAGTTCCTTCTCCCAGGTTGTTAATGTATATTGTAAAACGTTGTCCCAACATTGACTCCTGCAGAACACTAGTTATCAGCTGCCATCCTGAAAAAGACCCCTTTATCCCCACTCTCTGCCTTCTCCCAGTCTGCCAATCCTCTATCCATGTCAATACCTTGTCCCTAACATCATGGGCTCTTATCTTATTTAGTAGCCTCCAGTACGGCACCTTGTCAAAGGCCTTCTGGAAATCCAAATAGGTCACGTCCTCCTTTGTCTAACTTCCTTGTTATCTCCTCAAAGAATTCTAACAGACATATCAGACATGAGGAGGTGGTGGCAGTCGCTGGACTAGTAAACCAGAAACCCAGGGTAACGCTCGGGGATCTGGATTTGAATCCTGTCACGGCAGATGGTGAAATTTGAATTCAATAAAAATCTGGAATTAAAAGTCTAATGATGACCATGAAACCATTGCCGATTGTCGCAAAAACCCATCTGGTTCACTAATGTTCTTCAAGGAAGGAAATCTGCCATCCTTAATTGGCCTGGCCTACATGTGACTCCAAACCCACAGCAATGTGGTTGACTTAACTGGCCCCTCAAGGGCAATTAGGAATGGGCATGAAATGCTGGCCCAGCCAGCGATGCCCACGTCCCATGAACGAATAAACAAAAACAAAGATTTATCAGGCATGACCTCGCCTTGACAAATCCATATTGACTCAGTCCTATTTTATTATGCACTTCTAAGTACCCCGCAATATCAACTTTAATAACAGACTCGAAAATCTTACCAACAAGCAAAGTCAGGCTAACCGGCCTATAATTTCCTGTCTTCTGCCTTCCTCTCTTCTTAAATAGGGATGTTACACGAGTCATTTTCTAATCCTCTGGGACCCTTCCTGCCTCCAGTGATTTCTGAAAGATCACCATCAATGCCTCCTCAAATATCTCCTTTAGAACTCTGGGGTGCAGTCCATCCGGTCTGGGTGATTTATCCACCTTCAGATTTTTCATTTTCCCTTGCACCTTCTCCTTAGTGAGGCCACTGCACTCACCTTTGTCCCCTGACTCTTTTGAAGTTCTGGTATCCCACTGTTGTCTTCCACAGTGAAGACTGATGCAAAGTACCTATTCCGGTCCACTGCCAGAAGATAAAACCAACCAGTTGGGATAGTAAACCGATTAGGACATTTCTGCCAACATAGAACTGAATTATACAGACAGGCAGGTTTCTTGTTCTATCCCACAGGTCGCCATAGGGGCTGGTTTAGCACAGTGGGCTTGTAAAGCAGACCAAGGCCAGCAGCGTGGGTTAAATTCCCGTACCAGCCTCCCCGAACAGGCGCCGGAATGTGGCGACTAGGGGGTTTTCACAGTAACTTCATTTGAAGCCTACTTGTGACAATAAGCGATTTTCATTTCATTTTTCATTCTTTGGGCCAGCTGACCTCTCTACCAAGACAGAGGATGCGATGATCCCAAAAAAGTTAATTTGTGGCAAATTTTTCGAGCTGGCGAGTTCCCCACCGCTATTCTATGACACGTAGTCACTTTTTTGGGCCCTGGGGAGTTTCTCACCAGCTTAGCCCACACTTAGAATTTTTTTTTTAACACTGGGGAGTTGAACTCATAGATTGGGCCGCAATTTTACAAGGGTTCCCCGATCTCTAAGTGAGCTTGTGGGTCCCCCACACAACCACCCACCTGTGGGCAATGTCACCCCCCACACACATGGGCACTATCCCTGTGATGAACGGTATTAATAACTGCCGTAAACGGTACCTGACCTTTAATACCTTGCCCCTTTAAGAGGCTTGGAACCCTGGGGGACTCCGCCTCTGGCTACGCCCCCAGGAAACGGTAGATAGGATAAGGCTCCATGTGGCGAGCACACTTCTCTCGAATGCTGTCCTGTTCTCTGCAGATTAAAGCCTTTTGATTACCGACCTCACTCTTGTATCGTAATTGAGGGTGCCTCAATTTAATATACAGACACATCAAGATGGACAGCGCTCTAAAACCAGAGAAACTCAACCTGGACGCCAGGTCGCCGGAAGCCCCAGAAAATTTTAAATATTGGCTCCGGTGTTTCGAGGACTACCTGGACTCCTCAACGACTGATGTCAACAGCACTCGCAAGCTGCGTTTACTACATGGCCGGGTGGGCCACCGACTCTCCGCCGTGATCGAAAACGCTACGGCCTATGATGCGGCGGTCGAAATACTGAAGAAACGCTTCATAAAACCTAATAACGAGGTACACGCCAGACATTTGCTCTCAACCTGCAGCCAGCGTTCCGGGGAAACGTTGGACGAGTTTGTGGAAAGACTCAATGCGCTTGCGAGGAACTGCGACCACAAAGCAGTGACGGCAGAAGACCACAGGAACTTACATATTCGCGACGTCCTTGTTGTGTCCGGTATCAGGTCCTCGTACATCCGGCAGCGGCTCCTAGAAGACGGGGCAAAGGATCTTCAGGGCACGGTAACGCTCGCCTCTTCTCTCGAAATGGCCCACCGTAACCTCCGTACGTACTCCGCGAACCTTGCGAACCCCTCTCGATCCCCTCCAGACTCGGCCACGCTACAGGCCTGTGCCGCGCGGTGATCCGCTCACTCCGGGGGTTCCCCATGCTATTTCTGTGGGCAAGGCCAGCACCCACGTCAGCGTTGCCCGGCCCGCTCCGTGATCTGCAACGACTGCGGGAAGAAAGGGCACTTCACTAAAGTCTGCCTGGCTGGGCCCAAAGGCCACAAACGAAACCCTCACCAGGCCCAGAAATCAAGCTCCCGGTCCAACAGACCCCGCAAAGCGGCCGTGCTGCGGCCGGGCACGCCCACTTCCGATGCGTCATCGACCTCATGCGAGTCATGGGAGCGGCCATCTTGGCGGCGGCCATCTTCGAAACCCGACACGTTCGACCGGCGGCGGCGGCCATCTTGTGACTCCCGGCGGCCATTTTGTGAGTTCGACTCTGACGGACCGCAACTAGGAGCGATCACACTCGATCAATCGCGGCCGAAACACCTGCGAAACTCAATGATGCAGGTGCGAATCAACGGCCACGACACTCCCTGCCTATTCGACTCCGGAAGCACGGACAGCTTTATCCATCCAGACACGGTAAGGGGCTGCTCCCTGTGCACCCACCCTGCCTCCCAAACTATCGCCCTCGCCTCAGGGTCCCATTTGGTTCAAATCACGGGGTATTGTGTCGCTGACCTCGCAATTCAAGGCGCTGAATACACCCGTTTTAAACTTTGCATCTTTCCTCAACTCTGCGCCCCCCTGCTGCTCGGTCTGGACTTTCAGTGCAGCCACCGGAGCCTGACACTGAAGTTCGGCGGACCCCTGCCCCCACTCACGGTATGCAGCCTGGCGACACTCAAAGTTGCGCCACCCCCCCTCTTCGCGAACCTCACTCCCGACTGTAAGCCCGTCGCCACCAGGAGTCGCCGGTACAGTACCCAAGACATTACTTTTATCAAGTCAGAGGTTCAGCGGCTACTAAAAGAGGGGGTCATAGAGACCAGCAACAGCTCTTGGAGGGCTCAAGTATTGGTAGTCCGCTCCGGGGAAAAGCAACGAATGGTAGTGGATTATAGCCTGACAATAAACCGCTTTACACAACTCGATGCGTACCCACTTCCCCGCATAGCAGAAATGGTGACTCACATCGGCCAGTATCGGGTATTCTCCACAGTCGACCTTAAATCGGCCTATCGTCAACTCCCTATCCGCCCACAGGACCGCCCCTACACAGCTTTCAAAGCAGCCGGTCGGCTGTTTCACTTCCTCAGGGTCCCCTTTGGTGTTACAAACGGAGTCTCCATTTTCCAGAGGGCGATGGATCAAATGGTGGATCAGTAGGGCTTACGGGCTACCTTCCCGTACTTGGACAACGTCACCATCTGCGGCCATGACCAGCAGGACCACGACGCAAACCTGAGGAAGTTCCTCCAGAGTGCCCGGGCCCTCAACCTCACGTACAACAAAGCGAAATGCGTGTTCCACACAACCCGGCTAGCCATCCTCGGCTACGTCGTGGAAAACGGGGTCCTAGGCCCGGACCCCGACCGCATGCGTCCCCTTAAGGAACTCCCCCTCCCCCGTAGCCTCAAGGCACTCAAACGGTGCTTGGGGATTTTCTCCTATTACGCCCAGTGGGTCCCCAGATATGCGGACAAAGCCCGGCCACTTATTAAGACCACGGTTTTTCCCCTGACGGATGAGGCCCAGTCGGCTTTCGACCGTATCAAGGCCAGCATCATCAAGGCCACCATGCACGCGGTGGACGAAGCCATTCCCTTCCAAGTAGAAAGCGACGCATCAGACGTCGCCCTGGCTGCTAACCTCAACCATGCGGGCGGACCAGTAGTGTTCTTCTCCCGAACCCTCAACGCCTCGGAAATTTGGCACTCTGCAGTCGAGAAGGAGGCACAAGCCATTGTGGAGGCCGTGCGGCACTGGAGGCACTACCTAGCCGGTAGGAGGTTCACCCTCGTTACTGACCAACGATCGGTCGCCTTTATGTTCGATAACGCACAACGGGGCAAAATAAAGAATGACAAGATTCTGAGGTGGAGAATAGAGCTCTCCACCTATACGTACAATATTAAATATCGCCCGGGGAAGCTCAACGAGTCCCCAGATGCCCTGTCCAGCGGCACGTGCGCCAACGCGCAATTGGACCGCAACTTACCCTACTCCACAGGGGAGGTCAAAGCCATGACTAAGGCGTGCCAGATCTGTGCGGAATGCAAACCGCAATTCTATCGACCAGACAAGGCCCAGCTGATAAAGGCCTCTGGGCCCTTTGAGTGACTAAGTGTGGACTTCAAAGGGCTCCCCCCGTCCACCAACCGTAACATCTATTTCCTCACCGTTATCGATGAGTTTTCCCGCTTCCCTTTTGCAGTCCCCTGCCCCAATATGACCTCGGCCTCCGTGATCAAGGCACTGCGCAGCATCTTCACACTATTTGGTTTCCCCGCTTATATCCACAGCGACCGGGGTACATCGTTCATGAGCGATGAGCTGCGTCGGTACCTGCTCAGCAAGGGCATCGCCTCGAGCAGAACGATGAGCTATAACCCACGGGGAAACGGGCAGGTGGAGAGGGAGAACGCGACAGTTTGGAAGGCTGTCCTTCTAGCCCTACGGTCAAGGAGTCTCCCAATCGCCCGCTGGCAGGAGGTCCTACCCGATGTCCTGCACTCCATTAGGTCGCTCCTCTGTACGGCCACGAACGAGACCCCTCACAATCGTTTGTTTGTCTTCCCCAGGAAGTCCACCTCTGGGGTCTCGCTTCCACTCTGGCTGACGACTCCGGGTCCAGTCCTACTCCAGAGGCACGTGAGGAGCCATAAAACAGATCCAATAGTCGAGAGGATCCACCTGCTGCACGCAAACCCTCAATATGCCTACGTCGAGCACCCTGACGGCAGGCAGGATACCGTCTCCCTGCGAGACCTGGCACCCGCTGGCTCTCACACCGACTCTCCCACCGACCCCGACGTTTTCCCCACCGACCCCCCCCCTTCTACCGACGCTCCCTGCCCCGCACCGACCGCCGACTCCGACAGCGCCCCCCCCCCCATAGCGCCCCCTGCCCCCCAGCCGGCGCCGGCACCGACCACCCAAATCACCCCTGATACCCCCCCCTACAAGGCGGGCAAAGGCTCAGTCAACCGTGCTCCTGGATAGACCACCATCGGAACCGACCGCATCCACGGCGCCACCACCGGAGCAGCGAAAGTCAGCACGGACGATCAGACCACCACAAAGACTGAACTTATAACTCCACTTCACCCCCGACGGACTATGTGTTTTTTTTAAACAGGGGGTGACTGTGATGAACGGTATTAATAACTGCAGTAAACGGTATCTGACCTTTAATACCTTGCCCCTTTAAGAGGCTTGGAACCCTGGGGGACTCCGCCTCTGGCTATTAATAACTGCAGTAAACGGTATCTGACCTTTAATACCTTGCCCCTTTAGGAGGCTTGGAACCCTGGGGGACTCCGCCTCTGGCTACGCCCCCAGGAAACAGTATATAGGATAAGGCTCCATGTGGCGAGCACACTTCTCTCGAATGCTGTCCTGTTCTCTGTAGATTAAAGCCTTTTGATTACCGACCTCGCTCTCGCGTCGTAATTGAGGGTGCCTCAATCCCACACACCCCAAATGAGGACACCCCGTTATGGAGTCATGCATAACAACTACGTACCTACTCTGTAACCTGTTTAAATGTAGGGCTCGATCCAATAGCCATGCTATGATGGAAAAGCAGCTCGCCATGGCACAACATGGCCAATAAATGCAGAGACCACACTCCTGGGATCTACCCAGCTCGCAATGCCTTGTGAGATCCAGCGCAATCTCACGAGACGTTGTAATGTAAATCCCGCTCAATGTGGGCGGGATCACTCTGCATATTAGAGCAAGACAGTAAGTTTCACTTTAATGTGCAGATTGCCGAGGTACCTGAAGCTTCGGGATTCATCGGGTGAGCGCAGTTCATCCCTGGTCCCCACAAAAAGGACCAGACGGAATGGCACTCATGGGGGTCTCCCAGGGGATCGGAGCCCCCTAGCTGCATGCTTTTTGGGCAGCGTGGTGCCTTGGCATTGCTGCCACCTGAGCACCCTGGTAGTGCCACCCTGGCAGTTCTATCTGGGTGCCAGCCAGTACAGCCAAGGTGGCATTATCAGCTGGCATGAGCACTGCCAGGGTGCCAAGCTGGCATTACGCGTAAGCGATCGGGCTGGAGGTGCACTACCAGGGGGCTGGGAACCATAGTGCTTTCGGACTGCGGGGGCGGGAGGAGATTGGGGATCGTTTCCGGGGCCCCGAAATCGGAACAAAATTTGAAAATGGCCTCCCGATCCCAGAACATAGTCATGATGTGGACCTATCTCTGGATCTGTAAAGGTTTAATTACCTGTAAATGCTTGCATTCTAAGCATTGTCTTGCATCTTTGAATTTGTCTATATATATGTTTCTGGAACATACCTCTTCATTCACCTGAGGAAGAAGCTGTGCTCCGAAAGCTAGTGATTTGAAACAAACCTGTTGGACTTTAACCTGGTGTTGTAAGACTTCTTACTCAGAACATAGTGTCAGCGATGGAGATGTTGGTGTTATCGAAGGAATCACAGAGTAAAGAAAGCATTGAATGCAACTCAAGCAACATCGTCAGTGGAAGGAGGCACAGTGGAGCAAGGTGATGATGAATGTACCTAGTGAGTAGTCCCTGTCCTTGCCCCACCCATTGAATTACCTCAAGGGCCTGCGGAGAGGCCTGTGGTAGGAGTTTTGGAAACGTCACACCAAGCAGCATCAGGTCTTCATGATAAAGAACCAAAGCTTCAGGTTAGTTTCTTTCTTTATGCTGTAGGTCCAGTAGCAGACAATGTTCTGTTAAGGCATCAGTCCAGCACACATTTTGATTCCATTATTAATGCTTTTGACACCTATTTTAAACTGAAGTAAATTTAGTAATTGAATCATATAATATTCACAGAGGTCCCAAGAAGGCATGAACACAAAGATTTACTTAATTGAGGAAATGCAAAGCCGTGGGCAGTACATCCGATCCCAGCCGGGACCATCTGAAGATGCTGGTGCCAATCCTGGCCTGCTTTTATCTGTCCTATTTAATGAGCCCCTGCTGTTAGGCCCCTATCCCTCAGCCGGTGGGGGGGGGGGGGGGGGGGGGGGGCTCGTATTCCACAAGCCCTGTGAGAACACCAATCCCTGTGGGTCTAGTGGGGGTTGTTACAAACCAGCACATTTTAATAAGTGCTCACAATGACCTGGGGATAAATTGAATTACTCCTGACCAATCTATATTGCCTGGCTAGTTGTTGCAGATGCGGGGCACTGAAGGATGAGCTAACCCATGAACACGCGCGTAGTCATGGGTGTTTGGGATGAAATAAATCTCTGACTTTCTGAGGACTAAAGATGATCTTACCTTGAATCAAGTGGCCCAGTATGTGAGGCAGGCTGAGCTGACAGAATGTAACCAAGCTTAAAGGGGCCGAGGCTTCACAGGACTCTATCGACTGGGTAGGCCTATGGGCAGTTGCCCCACCTCAATGGAAGCACGCCAAACTGACCAAAAGGATGGGAAACTCAATGCCAGCTATCGTTTTGGGATGCTTGTGATTTTGTACAAAGACCCAGCATAGATGCCAAGATTGCCCAACAGGGGGCGCAGAAAGCTTCCAGTATGGCACAACTTGACATTTCAAGCACATCTGAAAATCCAGCAATTCTAATCAAAGTCGAAGAAGGAACCCATCAGGCACCAGGTCAAAGTGCAGTAGGAGTAGATATCCATGGAGGTCAATGCCAGACATCAAGTCCGATAACTGGGAGGCAGTAAGAATTTATAAAATTAAATCCTTCCCGAAAATGAAAAGTTCAGAAACCAGCAACTCTATGGAGTTCCCAGCGGAAGAAGATTGTCTTATTTTGGCTATTAATCAGCTACCCTAGTACAAGGCCGATACTGCTTAAAAATTGATGCTGAAGCTGCTGTTAACATTTTATCAGATGATTTTGACTGTATTCAGTTGATGACTCTTTACCCATCAGACACTGATTGCTGGAGAAAGTGAAAAGGTGAGGCGAGCAAGAGACCGACCAGACACGTGATCAAAGGGCAATGGGAGTAGATATCCATGGACGTTAATGGTGGATGTCAAGTCTGTTAACTGGGAAGCAGTTCTGGAAGAAGCTTAATGACCTCGCACGGTGAAGGTCAATGACTGGATCTTTATGTTCTGGCAACAGCATCACTTGCCTTACACACTGGTCAACTCACCGTATTCACCACATCTTTCACCTGCCAACAAATTCTATGGTCCATAAGCCTTACCTAATGTACAGGTAACTCACCTCATCCTCACATACATAGCACTGCTGCAAACTTCACATCTCACAGCTTGTCACACACACAGCTCTGTTCCCATGACACACACACAGCCCTGTTCCCATGGTGCACACACAGCCCTGTTCCCATGACACATACACCACCCTGTTCCCATGACACACACACACAACCCTGGCCCCATGGCACACACACCGCCCGGTTCCTATGACACACACATTGCCCTGTTCCCATGACACACACATTGCCCTGTTCCCATGGTGCACACACAGTCCTGTTCCCATGACACATACACCGCCCTGTTCCCATGGTGCATACACAGTCCTGTTCCCATGACACATACACCGCCCTGTTCCCATGACACACACCGCCCTGTTCCCATGACACACACAGTCCTGTTCCCATGACACATACACCGCCCTGTTCCCATGGTGCACACACAGTCCTGTTCCCATGACACACACATTGCCCTGTTCCCATGGTGCACACACAGTCCTGTTCCCATGACACATACACTGCCCTGTTCCCATGACGCACACACACAACCCTGGCCCCATGGCACACACACATCCCTGTTCCTATGACACACACATCGCCCTCTTCCCATGGTGCACACACAGTCCTGTTCCCATGACACACACACCGCCCGGTTCCTATGGCACACACACAGCCCCGTTCCCATGACACACACATCGCCCTCTTCCCATGACACACACACAGTCCTGTTCCCATGACACACACACAGTCCCATGACACACACACAGTCCCATGACACACACACAGTCCCATGACACACACAGCGCTGTTCTCATGGTGTACACACCGCCCTGTTCCCATGACACACACACCGCCCGGTTCCTATGACACACACATCGCCCTGTTCCCATGGTGCACACACAGTCCTGTTCCCATGACACACACAGTCCTGTTCCCATGGCACACACACAGCCCTGTTCCCATGGCACACACACTGCCCTGTTCCCATGGCACACACACCGCCCGGTTCCTATGACACACACATCGCCCTGTTCCCATGGCACACACAGTCCTGTTCCCATGACACACACAGCCCTGTTCCCATGGCACACACAGTCCTGTTCCCATGACACACACAGCCCTGTTCCCATGGCACACACACCGCCCTGTTCCCATGGCACACACACCGCCCTGTTCCCATGGCACACACACCGCCCGGTTCCTATGACACACACATCGCCCTGTTCCCATGGCACACACACAGCCCTGTTCCCATGACACACACACCACCCCGTTCCCATGACACACACACCACCCTGTTCCCATGACACACACACAGTCCTGTTCCCATGGCACACACACAGCCCTGTTCTCATGACACACACACCGCCCCGTTCCCATGGTGCACACACCGCCCTGTTTCAATGACACACACACCGCCCATTCCCATGGCACACACACAGCCCTGTTCCCATGACACATACACCGCCCTGTTCCCATGACACATACACCGCCCTGTTTCCATGACACACACAGCGCCCTGTACCTGTCCCACCAGGGGTGACAGCACTCTTGACCACTGCCACTCAAAAATCAAGGGTGCCTACCGTTCCTCCCCCCGACTGCACTTTGGGAAATCAGTCCATAACACGGTGCTCCTTCTCCCGGCATACAAGCAGAAACTCAAACGGGAAAATCAACTAAGAAGGTTGTGCAGTGCTGGTCTGAGGAAACAGAGAGCTCCTACGTGACTGCTCGGAGACAGTGGACTGGTCCATATTTAAGAACTCAGTGACCAACTTAAATGAGTATGCCACCACCAGCACAGACTTCATCAGCAATTGTGTGAACGACTGCATGCCAAAGAAAGCAGTCCGTACGTTCCCCAACCGGAAACCATGGCTCAATTGCGAGATTGACTCCCTACTGAAGGACAGGTCTGAGGCGTTCAAGTCAGGCGACCCTGACCTATCCAAGAAATCCAGGTATAACCTCCGCATAGCCATCCAAGATGCCAAGAGAGAATATCAGACCAAGCTAGACTCACAGACTAGTGTTACAGACTCTCAGCGGTTGTAGCAAAGCCTAAACAGCATAATGGGCTACAAAGCAAAGTCGCGCAGTATCTCCAGCAGCAGCGCACCCCTCCCGGATGAACTCAATGTAGTCTATTCTTAGTTTGAGCAGGAAACCGTCAATCCGCTGTCGAGTGCCCCAGTAGCCCATAACACATGCATACCCACCATCACAGTTTCAAAGTCAGATCGGCTTTCCTGAAAGTGAACCCTTGGAAGGCGACGGGATCCCTGGTCGTGCACTAAGAGCCTGCGTGGACCAGCTGGCAGATGTGTTCATGGACATCTTTAACCTGTCACTACTCCGCTCCGAGGTCCCCACCTGCTTCAAGAAGACCACCACCATACCGGTGCCAAAGAAACCCAGGCAACGTGCCTCAATGACTACCATCCGGTGGCCCTGACTTCAGTCATAATGAAGTGCTTCGAGAGGTTGGTCAAGAAGCGCATCACTTCCATACACCCAGGTTGCCTAGATCCACTGCAATTCAGATATCACCGCAATCGGTCCACTGCAGACGCCATCTCCCTGGCCTTACACTCATCCCTAGAGCATCTTGACAACAAGGACTCCTACATCAGACTCCTATTTATTGACTACAGCTCCGCCTTCAACACCATAATCCCAGCCAAGCTCATATTAAAGCCTAGAATTTGGCTCCTCACTCTGCAACCGGATCCTTGACTTTCTAACCCACAGACCACAATCAGTAAGAATAAACAACACCTCCTCCATAATAGTACTCAATACCGGGGCCCTGCAAGGTTGCGTACTTAGCCCCCTATTATGAAAGAGAAAATGCTGGAAAATCTCAGCAAGTCTGGCAGCATCTGGATTGGATTGGATTTGTTTATTGTCATGTGTACCGAGGTACAGTGAAAAGTATTTTTCTGCGGGCAGCTCAACAGATCATTCAGTACATGGGAAGAAAAAGGAATAAAAGAAAATAAATAATAGGGCAACACAATATATACAATGTAACTACATAAGCACCGGCATCGGATGAAGCATACAGGGTGTAGTGTTAATGAGGTTAGTCCATAAGAGGGTCATTTCGGAGTCTGGTAACAGCGGGGAAGAAGCTATTTTTGAGTCTGTTCGTACGTGTTCTCAGACTTCTGTATCTCCTGCCCGATGGAAGAAGTTGGAAGAGTGAGTAAGCCGGGTGGGAGGGGTCTTTGATTATGCTGCCCGCTTTCCCCAGGCAGCAGGAGGAAGTATAGGCGCTGTTGTGCTTTCTTGGTGGTAGCATCGACGTGAGTGGACCAGGACAGGTTTTTGGAGATGTGCACCCCTAGGAATTTGAAACTGCTAACCATCTCCACCTCGGCCCCATTGATGCTGACAGGAGTGTGTACAGTACTTTGCTTCCTGAAGTCAATGACCAGCTCTTTAGTTTTGCTGGCATTGAGGGAGAGATTGTTGTCGCTACACCACTCCACTAGGTTCTCTATCTCCCTCCTGTATTCTGACTCGTCGTTATTCGAGATCCGGCCCACTATGGTTGTATCGTCAGCAAATCCGTAGGGAGAGAAAAGAGCTAACGTTTCGAGTCCGATGACTCCTTGTCAAAACTTGTTTCAGGCTGTGCTTTGGCTGCCATACGGGAGGCTCCTTTCAAAATGGCAGTGAATGTCACATTGTTACAAGAGATAAAGCTAAGAACCTCTTTTTAAGCCCTTGATTTCCTACTTTGACAATTTTCCCAGGACCAGACGATCCCGCCGATGTGAAAGACCTGAAAATCCCACACATACACTGTAAAATCATAAGCTCTGATAACAGTCGAATCTTAGACTATTAGCTCTCTGGTACATATTAGTTACATTTTCGATAATATTCAATTAGTTCCTTTTTCTGCCAGTCAGAAATGTAAACCAAAAAGAACTATGTCATGGTTTGTGGGAAAGGCTATTTTAATAAGAATGTAAGAAATAGGAGCAGGAATAGGTTGTTCCGTCTTTCAATGAGGTCATGGCTGATCTTCTACTTCAACATCATCTTCGTGCACTGCACCCATATCCCTTGATGCTTTTAATATGTAGAATAAGAATTTTCACGGTGTACATTTTATGCTTCCATTAATTTTATATTGCATCAAAAAGAACCTTGCAACCTTAAATGATTCAATTGCAACCTCAGAGCACTCAAAAAAAACCCTAAATTCCAGGCAGTTTATTGCAGAGACTTGGAAATTTTGATGTAAAGGTTAAATGGTTCTTCCCTACTAGTATTTCCTCCTACTCATGTACCCAATGACTCACCCATGGTAACTTCCCAATTGACTATGCAATTCCTCCAGGGTGGATGCTGTCTGAATATTTTGTAATATTTCTTGTGGTAAACATAATGGTGTTGATAATGGCGTTATTAAGGTGTAAATCAGACAGCAAAATCCTACGACCTTGCACACAAGTAAATGCCGAAATCTAGATGCAGTCTGAGATGCCCAGCTCCTCAGGAAGCTGTGAAATGATAGTATCTATGAACATAAGAAATAGGAGCAGAAGTAGACCATTCAGCCCCTTGAAACTGCTCCACCATTCAATAAGATTGCAGCCAATCTGTATAGGTTTCAAGTTCTACATTGCCATCCGCCTTCGATAACCTCTAATTCTTTTACCTAACAAGAATCCATTTATCTCTGTCTTAAAAATATTCAATGACCCCCGCTTTCACTGCCTTCTAAGACAGAGTTTCAAAGTCACACAACCCTCAGAGAAAATAATTCTCCTCATTTCTGTCCTGAAAGGGTGAGCGCTAATTTTTAATCAATGTCCCCTTGACCTGGATGCACCCACAAGAGGAAATGTCCTTTCCACATCCACCTTGTCCAGACAAGTCAGGATCTCACATACTTCAAACAAGTCACCCTCATTCTTCTAAACTCCAGTGGAAACCAGCCTAGTCTGTCCAACCTATCCTCATAAGACAACCCCCTCATTCCAGATATCAATTTGTAACCCTCTTCTGAACTGTCTTCAAAGAATTTATATCCTTCCTTAAATAAGGAGATAGCATTCCAATAGCCTTCTTAATTACTTGCTGTTCCTGCATACTAACCTTTTGTGACTGATGCACAGGAACACCTAGGTCCCACGGCACCACATCATTTTGTAGTCATTCTCTGTTTAAGTGATACTTTGCTCTTTTATTCTTCCCGCCAAATTGAACTTCACATTTTCCCATATCATACTCCATCTGACCTTTCTATATCGATCTGCAATCTTCTTATGTCTTCTTCATAACATACTGTCCTACCTACTTTTGCTTCATCTGAAAATTTAGCTACCTTGCTTTCACTCCCCTCATCTAAGTGAATTGTAAAAAGCTAAGGCCCCAGTTGTATTCTACTCATCACATCCTGTCAATCAAACATTTATGCATACTCTCTGTTTCCTGCCAGCCAGCCAATCTTCTTTCAAGGTTCATATGTATTCCCTAAATAATGAGCTCTTATTTTCTGCAATACCTTTGATTTGGCACCATATTAAATGCCTTCTGGAAATCCAAGTACAGCACTCCTACATTCTCCCCTTTATCTACCCCTTCAAAGAACTCCAATAAATTGGTTAAACATGATTTCCCTTTCACAAAATAATGCTGACTCTTTCCAATTACTTTAAGTTTTTGAAAGTGTCCAGCTATAACCTTTTTATTGATCGACTCTTAACATCTTCCCCGTGACAAGCGAACTGGCCAATCCTTTTCAGTATTTTGCCTCCCTCCCTTCTTGAATAGAGGGATTATATTTGCTACTTTCCAGTCTGATGGAATCTTTCCAGAATCTAGGGAATTTTGGAAGATTAATACTAACCCATCTATCTCATTAGCCACCTCTTTTCAGACCCACGGATGAAGATTTGTTGATCATATGGTCATAAGTTTGCTCAGTACCACAAGACACGTGGCACTGAAACACACAGATGGTGTGAAATTACTGTACTTCCCTGACATGTGCAGGTTAAACTCACAAGAAAAAGTTCAGCCTTGTTTATTCCACTGTAAGTGCCCATATAACAGTGTGGCCATTATAATTACCTAAACAGATGATTTATACATAAACAGAAGCAAGGAACATTGAATTATATGTTGAAGATCATTTATAAATTATACCCGATATTTTAAATAGCTCTTTGAGAGTACACTGTTATTTTCTAACATACACAATATTGTATTCAGTATTTATACATCCTTTATATAACCCAGCCATGGCAATCTCTGCAAGACGTGCCAGATCATCGACATGGGTACCACCATTACACATGAGAACACCACCCACCAGGTACGCGGTACATACTCGTGCGGCTCTGCCAACATTGTCTACCTCATACGCTGCAGGAAAGGATGTCCCGAAGCGTGGTACATTGGCGAGGCCATGCAGACGCTGCGACAACGGATGAACGGACATCGCGCGACAATCGCCAGGCAGGAATGTTCCCTTCCAGTCAGGGAACACTTCAGCAGTCAAGGGCATTCAGCCTCTGATCTTCGGGTAAGTGTTCTCCAAGGCAGCCTTCAGGACGCGCGACAATGTCGAATCGCCTGGCAGAACCTTATAGGCAAGTTCCGCACAAATGAGTATGACCTCAACCAGGACCTTGGATTCATGTCACATTACATTCACCCCCCCACCATCTGGCCTGGGCTTGCGAAATCCTACCAACTGTCCTGGCTTGAGACAATTCACACCTCTTTAACCTGAGATTACCCCTCTCTCTGGAGCTGTAAAGACTTAATTACCTGCAAATGCTCGCATTCAAAGTATCGTCTTGCATCTTTGACTTTGTCTATATATATGTTTCTGGAACCTACCTCTTCATTCACCTGAGGAAGGAGCAGTGCTCCGAAAGCTAGTGATTTGAAACAAACCTGTTGGACTTTAACCTGGTGTTGTAAGACTTCTTACTGTGCTCACCCCAGTCCAACGCTGGCATCTCCGCATCATTATACATTTTATATAAAATACATATTTAGGGGCAGCATGGTGGCATAGTGGTTAGCACTGCTGCCTCACAGCGCCCGATACCCTGGTTAGATTCCAACCTCGGGTTATCATAATATACACCAGTATATCATGGTGCAGACACACACTGATGGACACACACAAAGACCAATCAACATGTGCAAACACCGCAGCCAATCACCAGTTAGAATACACACACTATAAAGGCAGAGGGCACCACGGTTCCCGTTCATTCTGGGTGCTGCCTCTCAGTGTAACAAGAACTCATCTAGCCCAGCACAGACTCACACCACGTGCTGAGAGAATCAACTGGTTCGGAAAAGGCTTAGGTCTCTAGTTTAAGTTAGCATCATTTAGACCCACAGTCATCGTGTGTTAGTTAGTTAGAAGTAGCTAATAAAATTGAGTTGAACCTTCATCAGTGTTGGAAGTGTCTGTTCATCTCTCAAGCCTACACCAGCCAACACTTCAGGGGTGACTGTCTGTGTGGCGTTTACACATTTTCTCCCCATGTCTGCGTGGTTTTCCTCTGGGTGCTCTGGTTTCACCCACAGACCAAAGATGTGCAGTTTAGGTAGATTGGCCATGCTAAATTGCCCCTTAGTGTCCAAAGGTTAGGTGGGGTTACGGGGATGGGTCGAGGGATTGGGTCGGGGGGGGGGTGCTCTTTCAGAGGTTGGTGCAGACTCAATGTGCCAAATGGCCTCCTTCTGCACTTTGGGGGCTCTATGACTCGATAATTAACATTTTCATTTCCTGCTTAACTGAAGATTCGGTTTCTCCAAAATGATCTGAAACTAGTTACTGGGGAATGTGGACAGAGGGAGAGAGAGATTGTGGGCAGAGTTGTATGTAGTCACAGCAGAATGGCAAAGGTTACATAGGCAATGTGGACAAGCAAATGGTACAATTAGACCTGCATAGATTTGTGGCAGAAGGGTGAAATACAGTTTGAGACTTAGCTGGTTGGTGAAGAAATAGCGGCTAGCAAAAGGAGAGTCAATAACAGGGCTGGTAAGGACTTGAAGTATATTTTTAATAATGCATTCCAACACCCACGCCGGCTTGCTAGAGGCCCCCGCAAAAATCCCTCACCTTTTTATGTGTGTGACTATGTCCCTGCACTTACGAAATTCTACTGCTTGTAGAATGGACTAAAGGTTAAGAGGCAGGATCAATAGTTTTAGATGGGCTAAACTGTTGCAGCTACGAAAGTGGAGGAAGGAAGAAGTAACCTTTCTCAACAAAATTGACTTTGATGGAATGTATTTTGTGTGGTTTGGTCAATTGTTGATAGTGAAACCAGACACGGTTAAAAAACAGGAAATTATGGAATTATAAATGTTACTGTAGAGAAATAGGCCATTTGGCCTTTCTCACCTGTGCTGGCTTTTAGAAAGAGCTGTTCAATTTATACCCACGCCCCAGCTTTCTCCCACAACCCTGAAAATTGGTCATTTTTAAGTACATATCCAATTGCACTTTAAACGTTCCTAAGGAATCTAATTGCACTATTCTTTGAGTTAGGGTTTTCCAGAAAGTAACAAAGTTCTGCGTGAAGAGTTAGCTTCTTAGGTCCCCCCCCGAGTACTTTTACAAATTATTTTAAATCTATGAACTCTGATTATTAAACCTCTTTCCAGAGAAAACAATATCTCTCAGTTTGGTTTCAATTACCCTATTTACAAACCAAAGTACACTTCATTAACTGCCAGATCATCTTGGTCTGCGGCAATTCAAGGTTTGTGAATAATAATAATATGCACCTCAGGTTCTTGCATCGACCTCCAAATAATGCTATTTAGATTATACTGTAGGGGTCCTTCCTGTTTGTTCCCTTATTTCTCCTTTCTTTTATTTTGCCCTTATCATTTTTAATCCATGGGTGATTAATGGACATGTTCCTTTAGGTCAAGCAGCAGAGAGAATGAGGAATTTAGAAGTTACAGGAGAGAACACTCTGCTCGTTTGAACAGGAGCTTCAGAACTTCCAGCACCAGAGAGAGAGGGATGGGGTCGGACTTGGTTTGATTGATTGGCTGGGGAAAAGGCTGGCCTCTGCCCGCTAGCAGGTGCCGATTGGGTCCTGTCCCAGTGGAATGATAGTCAGAGTCTCAAGGTGCTCATTTTGATTCCTGGAAGCACATAGGGGGCGCGATTCTCCGCAAATGCGGCGAGTCGTAAAGGCTGCCGTGAAACTGGCCGTGTTTCACGGCAGCCTCCGCGCCCCCTCCCGGGACCCGATTCTTCCCCCCGGGCGGGGCTAGCAGCAGGTCCCCGTGAAGCGACCGTCGCTAAGTCTGCGCGCCAAGCGTCAGAGCGGAGAGATACAAAAGGGTCCAGAGGGCGAATTCTTTCAATCAGAGGGTGGTGTGTGTCAGGAATGAGCTGCCAGAGGTAGTAGTAGAGGTTGGTACAATATTGTCTTTTAAAAAGCATTTAGACAGTTATATGGGAAAGATGTGTATAAAGGGATATGGGCCAAATGTGTGCAGTTGGGATTAACATCGTCGTAAAAACTGGACGGCATGGACAAGTTGGGCCAAAGAGCCTGTTTTCATGCTGTAAACCTCTGTGACTATGACTTTAGTGAACCAGGGCATAGTTTAGTTATAGGGACTAGGGCACATATATGTATATATTTGTGCACATTAAACATCTGAAACTAAGATTGGTGGAGTTGGAAATAGCGAGGAGGACTGTCAGAGAATACAACAAAATATAGATAGATTGGAGAGTTGGGCAGAGAAATGGCAGATGGAGTTCAATCCAGGCAAATGCGAGGTGATGCATTTTGGAAGATCAAATTCAAGAGCGGACTATATGGTCAATGGAAGGGTCTTGGGGAAAATTGATGTGCAGAGAGATCTGGGAGTTCAGGTCCATTGTAGCCTGAAGGTGGCAACGCAGGTTGATAGAGTGGTCAAGAAGGCATACAGCATGCATGCCTTCATCGGACGGGGTATTGAGTACAAGAGTTGGCAGGTCATGTTACAGTTGTATAGGACTTTGGTTCGGCCACATTTGGAATTCTGCGTGCAGTTCTGGTCGCCACATTACCAGAAGGATATGGATGCCTTGGAGAGGGTGCAGAGGAGGTTCACCAGGATGTTGCCTGGTATGGAGGGTGCTAGCTATGAAGAAAGGTTGAGTAGATTAGGATTGTTTTCGTTGGAAAGACGGAGGTTGAGGGGGGACCTGATTGAGGTCTACAAAATTATGAGAGGTATGGACAGGGTGGATAGCAACAAGCTTTTCCCAAGAGTGGGGGTGTCAGTTACAAGGGGTCACGATTTCAAGGTGAGAGGGGGAAAGTTTAAGGGAGATGTGCATGGAAAGTTTTTTGCGCAGAGGGTGGTGGGTGCCTGGAACGCTTTACCAGCGGAGGTTGTAGAGGCAGGCACGATAGCATCATTTAAGAAGCATCTAGACAGGTATATGAATGGGCGGGAACAGAGGGAAGTAGACCGTGGAAAATAGGAGACAGGTTTAGATAAAGGATCTGGATCGGCGCAGGCTGGGAGGGCCGAAGGGCCTGTTCCTGTGCTGTAATTTTCTTTGTTCTTTGTTCACTGTTACAACCTGCCTCAGTGCTCTAACAGATGGGTGTGAGGGGTGGGCTGGTCTGGGCTGGCCAGAGAGGGGGTGTGGGGAGGGAATGGGTGGATGTCGTGGGTGGCCTGGGCTCCCCACCCTGCCCCCTCCAACCGTCCCCACCACCGTCACCCCAGGGATCCGATGGGACCATGTGATGGAATGACCAGCTCACATGCAGGGATCACTCAGGTGGAGCACCAGAGCTCATCGCAGAGCAGGATATCATTATCCTCCATCCCAGACCCGCTGTTACTGCTAATCCATGGTCCACACCCCGTAATGTGACATGTATGGATCCGGAGTTACATCATACTGGAAGGCCTCTCCAGAACATTCCAGGCACCTGCACTGCATCTTCAGGAGGCCGAAGCACTGCTTGATCACGCTCCTGGTTGCTGTATGGGCATTGTTGTAGCGGGTTTCCACGTCAGTCTGTGGCACCCAAATCTCCCTGAGCATCCTAGAGGATCCGGCCTACATTGAAATGGATCTATTGATCCACCTGGGCATATAGGGCCTCCGTGACGGCACAGGTGCACCTGTGCACCGCGGTCTGTGAGATTCCAGGCAGGTCCCCACTCTGCGCCTGGAAGGACCACGTGGTGTAAAGGTTCAGAGTGACCGTCACCTTGACCACCACCGAGAGCGGGTGTGCTCCCCCATTCCCCCATGGTGCCAGATGTGCCATGATCTGGCAGATGTGTCGAACAGTCCCCCTGCTCAGCTGGAGTCTTTGACGGCATGCTGGGTTCGGAGGTGCTCAAATGACAGGTGCAAACAAGGCCTCTTGCGGCGCCTCCTTGGTATCTCCTCCCCCTCGGGCTGCTGGGCGGCTTGCTCTCCATCCTGGATGCCTGCTTCTTGTCCCTCTGCGGCACGCTCTGCTGCATCATGCCCCGCTGCTACCGCTCCACTGCTGCAGCTTCCTGCTCCTCAAACAATTCCAGCTCGTACAGATGCAGGGCATCCCACAGGGCTGCAGCGACGAGCAGGAAGGCCACGATTGCTGGTTAAATTCCAATATCCATTATCTGCAGGGGTGAAAGGCCGATATGTTAGCATGTTATATACCCCTGTGCCCAAACAGGCCCACTGGGCTACACAATGGCCCCGCATGGTCCCCTCCCCACCCCCTCATCCCTGTCCCTGGCACCCATCCCTGATGCCAGGGGTACCATCGGCTGGCACTGCCCTTGCCGGGGTATGCTCTATGGTCCCGCCGGCGCCCCATAGGGGCGACTGTGGCCGTTGCCCTGGATGGGCCGCCTGCTGGTGGCAGAAGGGTGCGGGGTATCACGGAGAGTGTGGTGCGGAGGTACGGCAAGGGGCCAAGGTGGGTGTTCAGTGGGGTGTGCAACAAGAAGGATGCGGTAATGACGATCCCATGGGGGTGGGTGGGGGGGTCACCCCAGCCACTCATTCCCCTCCCACCCCCAGCCCTGGTAGGCCCTCCCCCCCACCTCAGACTGCCCTGCCAGTGTCCCGTCCGGCAGGCCATAGTCGCTCCTCTCTACGTCCTACCTCCTCACTTTCCCTCATCAGCCACAACGTCATTTTCACGATTTTTAAAAGCACAAGTGAACTGCGCCATCGGAAACCTGGCCCATCGGAGGAGAATCGTGGAGGCCCTGCAGAATACCGGGTCAGGCCCGAAAGTGAAGTTTACCTTGGCTCCCAAGGCCAATTCGAACTGGTTGCAGGTGTTCAATGCACCAACACGGGATCTGAGCAGAAGATGGTGACATCGTCCATGTACAGGGAGGCCTTGACCTGAATGCCTCTGTTGCCTGGGACCGTCACTCCTCATATGGTCGGATCCTTCCTGATAGGTTCGGCCAAAGGTTCTTCGCAACACACAAACAGGACAGAGAGGGGGCATCCCTGCCTGACTCCAGATTTGATCTGAAAGCTTTCTAATTCCCACCACTTGACTGAGACTGTGCTACTGATCTTTGTGTAGAGTAGCTGGATCCAATTGCAGGTTTCCTCCCCAAACCCAATTTAGGTGAGCACATCCATCATGTAGCACAGTAGTACAGTGGTTAGCACGGTTGCTTCACAGCTCCAGGGTCCCAGGTTCGATTCCCGGCTTGGGTCACTGTCTGTGCGCAGTCTGCACGTTCTCCCTGTGTCTGCGTGGATTCCCTCCGGGTGCTCCGGTTTCCTCCCACAGTCCAAAGATGCGCAGGTTAGGTGAATTGGCCATGCTAAATTGCCCTTAGTGTCCAAAAATGTTAAGTGGGGTTACTGGGTTACGGGGGATCGGGTGGAGGTGTGGGCTTGTGTGGCGTGCTCTTTCCAAGGGCAGTTGCAGGCTCGATGGACTGAATGGCCTCCTTCTGCACTGTAAATTCTATGATATAGGTGTGCAATATTCTGTCACATGCCTTCTCCTGGTCCAGCCGGATGAGGCAGGTGTTCACCCGCCTGTCCTGCACGTAAGCAATCATATCCTTGAGTAGCGGGAGGCTATCAGAGATCTTCCTGCCTGGTACAGCATAGGTCTGGTCTGGATGGATCACCGACTCCAGAGCAGACTTGACCCGATGGCCTTGGTGAGAATCTTATAATCCACATTCAACAGTGAAGTGGGTCGCCAATTTCTAACTTCTTCCTGTTGCCCCTTCTGCTTGGAGGTGAGGGTGATGATGACTTTCCACATGAATTCTGATATGCTGCCTTCCAGAAGCACACTCTCGTACATGTCCAGCAAGTCTGGGCCCATCCAGTTCCACAGAGCCGAATACAACTCAGCCGGTAAACTGTCGCTTCCGGGAGTTTTACTCGTCTCAGAGGACTTGACGGCCTTTGTCAGCTCATCCAGAGTTAGCGAAATGTTCAGGCTTTTTCACTCGCTGTTGTCTAAGACCTCCGCGATAGATGACAGGAAAGACTGGGAAGACATGCTGTATGTTGGCTTCAGACCTTACAGTCTGGCATAAAAGATTTTGCTGATCCTCAGAATGTCAGATTGCAATGACTTTACTGAGCCATCTTCTTCCTTCAGGCTGCATATCAAAGAGCTCTCTGTGTGCACCTTTTGTGAGAAGAAATGCGAGCACGTTTCATCCTGCTCGACAGAGCGGATTCTGGACCTCTGTTTCTCTCTCACCTTCTGAATACCTTTGAGGATGAAAAACCTCTTGATTGCTTCCCACCACAGAGATGGAGACTCAAAGAGGGGTTTCATGGTTCTCCAACCTTTGTAATCCCTTTTGAGTTCCTCAAGGTTCTCTGGGGTTAACAGTTTCATATTCAGCTTCCGTGTCTCCCTGCCCGCCCCCTGGTTTTCCTATAGGTGACAGTCAGCCAGTAGGAGGTAGTGGTCAGAGAAGAACACCCGCTGGACGTCGGTGGACCTAACCGTGAACACACAGGACATAAAAAGGAAGTCTATCCTGGAGCGGATTCACCTGTCTGGCCGCAACCATGTGTATCTACGCTGCGCTTCGTATGCAGGGTTGTTAAAAAAATTGAGCAGCTTGGCGTCTATTACCGTTTCCATCAGGAGTCTGGACGTAGCATCCAGTTTGCTGTCGGCCCAATCATCCAGCCGCATCGATGATGCAGTTGATGTCACCGCCCAGAATGACTAGCATGGAAGTGGCCAACAGCATGGGAGTTGCTGAAGGACTGCCAGCCGCTCACTCTTTACGGCCGGGGCATACAAATTAATGAGTCTGAGAGGTGCGTTTTTATATGTGATGTCTGCTACAAGGAGGTGTCCACCCACCACCTCTTTAACTTCAGTGATGGTGAAGTTGCCTCCCCGCAACACCATACCCAGGCTGGAGAGATGACAATCATTTCCTCCTGACCAGATGGATGGCTTGTGGGACTGCCAGCTCGACTCGACCAGCATCCGTAGTTGCTGAGGTGCGATTACCCACACTCATGCAGGAACAGGAGGTCGGTTTTAACATTGGCCAGTTAACTAAGGGTAGCCACACGTTGTGAAGTGTCTTTGATACTTTGCACGTTAATTGATACAATTTTAAAACCCATTTTAAAAAAAAGTAGATTTAGCAGCCTGAGTCCAGAGTCAATACACTTGCGGGTTCCAGTTCTTGGATGTGCCCCTGCATACCGGTGGTGCTGACAAACCTTTTCAGGGTGCAGGGCTAAGAAAACAGTCCTGGTCCGTATGGGGCCCGTAACCGCAACTGGGTGACACTGGGGAGGGTTTGTAGCCCTGGTGTCCATCATTGCAATCAGTGGGTGTTGGGGTTGCAGGCCAGTCTTCGCCTGGTGTTTTGCTGCTCCCAGATTTCCGGAGCTGATCTGTGTCCTTGCCTTTATTGACTGGGGTTTGGAGTGCATTGGTCACATTGCTGCTCCCACCGATCAGAGGTTGATGTGCAGTGTAACAACCCTGTTTCTCTGTACGCGGGAGTGAACAGAGGCTCCAAAGTCAGGATGGACCGGGGCCTCGATTGCCTTTTTCCTTGAATGTCTTCAAAAGCTTGACGCATCCCGCGACACTTTTGAATGTGACGTCAAAGTATCCATTCTGGGGAAGTCTTACAAGCAGAGGATATCTGCTGCTTCAAACCCACAGCACTCTAACAACACCCGCTTTGCGAAAAGGTTCGGTTCACAGGCGATTCTCCTCCTGGTTTCTTCACTGTGACTTGGACAGTGTTCCACACCCCTTGGCCTGGTGCTGCAGCCATAGCTCAAACCCTGAGTTGTGCTGTATCAGCATTAGATCCAAGCCAGAGGCTTAAACCAGCATGAAGAGCCACCAAAAGTAGCAGAGCCCACGGGCTGGATTCTCCCTTCTGGGGACTAAGTCCCCAAGCCTGTCGGAAAACGGGTGAGAATCACTCCGGACTTTTTCCTAGAAAGCCCGGGGTGATTCTCCGTCTTCAAGGGGGCCAGCAGGGCCCTGCCGTGCGTCCCGCAGCTCTGGCTGCTGGCGGGGTCCTGCAGTTACGCTCGGGCGGCTGCTTTCAACGGCCCCCGACCAGCACCGCGTTGATCGCGCGCGCGACTGCCAGCGATTCTCTGGCCGTAATGTTTTATTTTTCTGTGTCTTTTATCGCGTTGCGTTCTTGAATCAATGATCCACAACCGACACTGAAGTCCAGAACTTCACTTGATCTGATCCAAACGTCTAAGAAGTGTTTGTGGGGACCAGTACTGAACTGCTCTCATCTAAGTTCTCCGAGGCAAATGGGTTAGATCCCACTGCCTCGGTAGGTCAGACGAGCTCCATATTACAGTGAGACTAGCTGCTCACTCTAATATGCAGATTTGCTAAATACTGACCCTACCCACAATGGGTGGGATCCAGATCACGACATCTCATTAGATCTCACGAGGCGCGACGAGCTGAGTAGAATCCATAAGAGGCCTCTCCCAGTATTGGTCTGAACGGGGGCGCGATGCGGCTGGTCGATCGCGCTCTTAGTCACACCATTGCACACTCTGTCCTCATGATAACGTCACCCTTTAAATTCTTCCCTCTGTTTGTCTGGTATCTGCTGGCCTGGGTCTCCCAAAAGGCTCCTTGCTGCTGGCTCACCCACTGTTAAAACTGCTGCTCTGGGTCTCCTGGTAGGCTCTGTTGCTGTTGCCGGCACTCTCCCCATTGTTTAACATTTTACAAATCAATTTTGGCTTTGCTCCAATCTTGAGCTTCAAATTTGTAAATGTGTGATAATATTCATTTACTTCTTGGGAAAATAATTCTAAATTTTCTGATCGATATCATAGAAATCTGCGTTGACAGATTTTTCTCAGTATGTCTTGTTTGAAATCTAAGTCATTGCAATTCCTCAGACTTACCTTTGTGTTTTGATTCAGGCCCACAGGAGCTATCCCACTTTCAGATAATTTACTTTTCTCTGTTTACAGCTTCTGTTTCCTTCCCTATAAAGGAAACCTCTTCCCCATTTATGACTCTGTTAATCCACATTGACCTTCAGATGAACCCCTTAATAATAATGGTTTAATGATACAAATTGTATGTTTTTATGGTGTCCAGGCAACACTAATTTCTCCAGAGCATGGGTGTAGGTCAGGGTGGCCAATTAATAGATTGAATTTTAACATGCCAGGGTGGGTGGGTTTCTGTGCGGACAGCAGTTTAATACGGTGGGAATGCCGGAACCTTGGGAGGTTTGGCAGGAACTCGGCAATTTCCGCATTTAACCTCAGCATTAATTAGCTCATGGGAAGCCTCTGCAGAGCAGGGCAGGTTCCAGAAAGCCATGGAGTCACCCTGTGGTGAATGAGATTCACACGGTATTATAAGTTACCAATGTCACTCTGTTCCAAGTATATATATATGTATCAATATTGTAAGTGCAGTTGCACTACCTGACCACCAGGGGAGTAGCTCTGGGAGTACTCGAGAGTTTGTACTGGGCTCCCCCCCCTTGGCTCCGCCCAGAATTCCTCCCCCTGGAGCTGCTGTATAAAGATCCGTGCCACAGGGTCAGCCAGCCAGTTCACCGAAAGTTCAACGGCTAACAGGCTGGGGGCTCTGTTGTGAGTATATTAAAACCGCTATTCCAATCCTACAAGCACGTGTCCATAGAATTGATGGTTCCATCAATTTAATATACTTACGAAACAGTCGAAGTAAATCATGGAAGCAGCCCTCAAGCCCGGACGCCTAGAACTCGACCCGCAGGATGCAGAGGCTAAAGACATTTTTTCCCACTGGCTGAGATGTTTTAAGGCCTACCTGGCAGAAGCCAGCACCGCTGGAACAACGGAGGAACAAAAACTCAGCCTACTGCACGCGAGGGTAAGCCACAGAATCTCCACACAGCTAAATCCGGCCGGTTCTTACACCGCAGCGCTGGCGATATTGGACAAAATGTACGTTAGGCCCATTAACGAGGTTTATGCACGCCACGTGTTTACGACTCGCCGTCAGCGGCCTACAGAAACGCTAGCCGAATTTGTACGGAGCCATTGGTTGCCTCAAACAATGATTTTACTGCTCAGGTAGCAGTACACCGAGTACACACTTCTTTAAAATGTGTTTGTGGGATGCTGGGCCAGCATTTATGGTCCATCCCTGAGAGTATTTAAGAGTCAACCACATTGCTGTGGGTCTGCAGTCACATGTAGGCCAGATCAGGTAACAATAGATTTCCTTCCATAAAGGACATTAGTGAACCAGATGGTTATTTTTTTATGACAATGAACAATGGTTTCATGGTCACCTTTAGACTTCAAATTCCAGATTTTTCAAATTGAATTCAAATTGAATTCTAAAACAGAATCCCCAGAGCATGATTCTGGGTCTCTGGATTACCAGCCCAGCGACAACTCCATGACATCACTGCTTCCCCTCAGAGGGTGTCTCAGTTAGTGGTGTCAGACTGTGTCACCCACAACTTTCCAATTCAGAGGACCTAGCCCCAACCTCCTGGGATCTGGAGATCACCTCTGGAGGAGGGGGATGAGGAGGCAGGGAGGATAGGAGCTGGGCAGATTGAGAGGGACCACATTGTGAGGCTTTGCTTTAGTTAAAAGGAATTCCCGCAACCCCAAAATTGATTCCCCATTCCCTACATTTGTCCACCACAAAGGCCCCTTAGCCAACAATAGAACCCTCCATTCAACAAACTCTATGCAGCAACAGACCAATAATACAAAAAATACATCGAAGTCAGCACTTTATTGTAGTCTGCCTCAGCAAGTTCCCCATCTGAGTCCCCTCCAGCAGAACTGGTGTTTAACTTTGCTCTTCAGGGAGCTCGCACATCAATTGATTTGTCTCCTTGACTGGTTGCAGGCCACTCATGCTCAGTGACTCACCCTAAGTTAGACCCTAAGGCCAGGACTTTCCGGCCTGGCCTGTCGACAGGAACTTCTGATCCTGCCAAAAGTCAATGTACTTTTGACTGACCCACTGCAACCCCCACAGCGGGCCATGTAGATATAGTACTGGTATTTCAGCCAGTAAGATCAAGTAGCAGTGTCGCCTCTTCACTTTCATAAGACTGCTCTTTCCTTTCTTCATGCCTCTTTTGAGATTGAGAAGGCATCAGTCCTTGACTATCTGAAAACAATAAGGGGAACATTGTGGTGAAAGGAGGGGTATGTCAGAAAGCAGTTCTACATTTCATGACACTTTTCAGAGGATGAGGAGTGAGTGGGGAACCTACCAACATCCTTGATAGTCTTGGCAGCACTGGGCGCCAGTGGCTCTGTGGTATTGGCCCTGATGATGCAATGGACCAAATCCTTGAGGAAGGTGAGATCCTTCAGGCATGTCGGTTTTCCTCTAGCCCTGCGGCTTTCACGCCTGTTGTGTGCCACCTTCTCCTCCAAGAGAGAGGGGGATTTCAGTCACTGTGCATGAGTGTGCTTGGGTGACATGCTCACCGTATCTGAATAGCTGTAGAAGTATGGAGAGATTTGGAGATGTGTATGTGGCTGACATAATGGAAAGGTGCTTGTGGTGAAGTGTAGAGTAGTTAAGGATGTTGGGATGGAGATGTAGTCCTGAGCATCAAAGACAGCTGTTGGGTAGCTGATGGGATTGTGGTGTTGTGATCGAGAAGAGAGAAGTGGACTGACTGACTCTAATTCCACTACTCCATGGGTCACAACATTTTATTTTTTTAAATGTCTATTTTCTGGCATTTAAAATTTTTTTTACAAAAAATTGCATCAAACAAAAGCAATAATTCAGTTACAGGTGTCAATGTACAGCACAAACCAATAGTCATTACAAAGTTAGGAAAATTAAGACGAGATGAATCAGGGTCAAAATCGTCAACAAGTTCCCTCCATGGATAACTGACCCGTCTGCACCCAAACAGGATACAGGCAGCATTATGGAGCCACATCTCACCCATCTCCTTCTCCACCATCTCACTGGAGACACCAGGCTCAGCAGGCTCCTCACCGGTTCCACCTCATCCTCACTCGAATTCCACAGGAAGGACGGCAGGCCATGCAACAGGAACTCAACCATATGCAGGTGGGCTTCCACCAGGGACAGTGCCTTCTCTGTCACAAAATCTCCTTGTGCGCCCCCATCACCTCCACAAAGACACCTCGCAATGCCTAAACCTGGGCTTTGCTGTCCTGCACTGCAGAGCCTAGACATTCAGACGGATTAAGAACAAAAGAACAAAGAAAATTACAGCACAGGAACAGGCCCTTCGGCCCTCCCAGCCTGCGCCGATCCAGATCCTTTATCTAAACCTGTTGCCTATTTTCCAAGGTCTACTTCTCTCTGTTCCCCACCCGTTCATATATCTGTCCAGATGCATCTTAAATTATGCTATTGTACCCGCCTCTACCAACTCTGCTGGCAAAGCATTCCAGGTACCCACCACCCTCTGCGTAAAAAACTTTCCACGCACATCTCCCTTAAACCTTTCCCCTCTCACCTTGAAATCGTGACCCCTTGTAATTGACACCCCCACTCTTGGAAAAAGCTTGTTGCTATGCACCCTGTCCATACCTCCCATTATTTTGTAGACCTCAATCAGGTCTCCCCTCAACCTCCGTCTTTCCAATAAAAACAATCCTAATCTACTCAACGGTCTTCATAGCTAGCACCCTCCATACCAGGCAACATCCTGGTGAACCTCCTCTGCATCCTCTCTAAAGCATCCACATCCTTCTGGTAATGTGGCGACCAGAACTGCATACAGTATTCCAAATGTGGCCTAACCAAAGTCCGATACAACTGTAACATGACCTGCCGACTCTTGTACTCAATACCCCGTCCGATGAAAGCAAGTATGCTGTATGCCTTCTTGACCACTCTATCGACCTGCGTTGCCACCTTCAGGGTACAATGGACCTGAACTCCCAGATCTCTTTGTACATCAATTTTCCCCAGGACTCTTCCATTGACCATATAGTCTGCTCTTGAGTTAGATCTTGCAAAATGCATCACCTCGCATTTGTCTGGATTGAACTCCATCTGCCATTTCTCTGCCCAACTCGCCAATCTATCTATATTTTGCTGTATTCTCTGACAGTCCGCCTCGCTATCTGCAAAACCACCAATCTTAGTATCATCTGCAAACGTGCTCATCAGACCACTTATACCTTCATCCAGATCATTTATGTATATGACAAACAACAGTGGTCCGTGCATGGATCCCTGTGGAACACCACTAGTCACCTTTCTCCATTTTGAGACACTCCCTTCCACCACTACTCTCTGTCTCCTGTTGCCCAGCCAGTTCTTTATCCATCTAGCTAGTACACCCTGAACCCCATACGACTTCACTTTTTCCATCAACCTGCCATGGGAAACTTTATCAAATGCTTTACTGAAGTCCATGTATATGACATCTACAGCCCTTCCCTCATCAATTAACTTTGTCACTTCCTGAAAGAATTCTATTAGGTTTGTAAGACATGACCTTCCCTGCACAAACCATGCTGCCTGTCACTGATAAGTCTATTTTCTTCCAAATGTGAATAGATCCTATCCCTCAGTATCTTCTCCAACAGTTTGTCTACCACTGACGTCAAGCTCACAGGTCTATAATTCCCTGGATTATCCCTGCTCCCTTCTTAAACAAAGGGACAACATTAGCATTTCTCCAGTCCTCCGGGACCTCACCCGTGCTCTAAGATGCTGCAAAGATATCTGTTAAGGCCCCAGCTATTTTGTCCCTCGCTTCTCTCAGTAACCTGGGATAGATCCCATCCGGTCCTGGGGGCTTGTCCACCTTAATGCCTTTTAGAATACCCAAAACCTCCCCCTTCCTTATGCCGACATAACCGAGAGTATTTAAACATCATCCCTAGCCTCAACATCCGTCATGTCCCTCTCCTTGGTGAATACCGATGCAAAGTACTCATTAGGAAGCTCACTCATTTCCTCTGACTCCACGCATAAATTACCTCTTTTGTCTTTGAGTGGGCCAATCCTTTCTCTAGTTACCCTCTTGCTCCTTATATACGAAAAAAAGGCTTTGGGATTTTCCTTAACCCTGTTAGCCAAAGATATTTCATGACCCCTTTTAGCCCTCTTTATTGCGCGTTTGAGATTTGTCCTACTTTCCCGATATTCCTCCAAAGCTTCACCAGTTTTGAGTCGCCTCGATCTTACGTATGCTTCCTTAATTTCATCGCTTGCAGCTATCAGCCACTGGATTACACTATACTGTCAGGGCAGGAATTCTGAAACATTGATCAAAAACTCTGGGTGTACAACTGCAAACCAAGAAAAGACAAAAACGAGATGTGCACAAGGATAAAAACAAAGATTGAAAGATGAGCAGAGGCGGAGCTCACGAAAACGCAGCCACTCCTGGTCGGCGTGAGTCTGCGCATGCGCCGGAGCGTCAGCGGCCGCTGACGTCACCACCGGCGCATGCGCGGTGGAGGGGGTCTCTTCTGTCTCCGCCATGGTGGAGGCCGTGGCGGCGGAAGAAAAAGAGTTCCCCCACGGCCCCTATCGCGGGCCAGGCCACCATGGGGGCTGATCGCCCCACGCTCCCCCAGGACCCCGCTCGCGCCGCCTGCGCCCGCCGGCACAGAGATGGTTTAAACCATGCCGGCGAGAGAGGCCTGCGGGGGGGTCGGAAAATTCCGCCCCTGGTCTCTAACTGGTGCGCTCCTTTTCAGGTGGAACTTGTGGAAAACTTGCAGTCAGCCAATTTCAGAACGTGCAGCAACTTTGGAACAACATAGAACATAGAACATAGAACAGTACAGCACAGAACAGGCCCTTCGGCCCTCGATGTTGTGCTGAGCCATGATCACCCTACTCAAACCCACGTATCCACCCTATACCCGCAACCCAACAACCCCCCCCTTAACCTTACTTTTTAGGACACTACGGGCAATTTAGCATGGCCAATCCACCTAACCCGCACATCTTTGGGAGGAAACCGGAGCACCCGGAGGAAACCCACGCACACAGGGGGAGGACGTGCAGACTCCACACAGACATTGACCCAGCCGGGAATCGAACCTGGGACCCTGGAGCTGTGAAGCATTGATGCTAACCACCATGCTACCCTGCTGCCCCTATTCACTTTTTGCTTTCAACTGTGTTGTAACCCATTACCTTCCCCATGAACCTTGCAGAATATGAGCTCCCCTGTTAAGGGGGCAGGGGGCAGGGGACCTCTAAACAATGTATAGTTACATAGTATATAAAGCTGGCCAGTTTGGCACTGGCAAGGCAGACCCAGTTGGGATCTATCATGTGACGTATGTAATAGCTATTGTAAATAATCTAAGTTTCTTTGAATTACTCGGTGTGGACTCCTTCATGGCTTTATAAAAAACTGGGTCTGGAGTTTCAGCAGTTGTGTTCTTTACCCAAGTAGTTGATCTTCCTTTTCACTGTTGTGGTATAATTTTATTATTGAGCACAGGAGACATAGTGACAAGTTCTGATCGATTTATTCTTCCAAAAGGCTGGGAGAGAACTACCTCAGAGGGACCTCCACAGCAGTAGTCTGTCAAGTCCCTGATCCTCAGTACACTTATGTTTCAAGTCACGTACACAGCAAATTGCTTGAATTCCAAAGATTTTCACATGTAGATTTACATTAACCACATGTCTTTGTTCCAGACATGGGATCCACCCAGTAAGCACTATCTGTCTTTTCCCTTATCTCCTAGAGGCTGACCTCATCTCTCTAACTCCATGTCTGTCCTCCCACTGTTCTGAATCAATATTTGTCTTCCCCTTGCTAAGACCTGGTGGTACATCTATTGAGCCACTGGCCCACATAAGCATTTAGCTTCCCGGTATATTTGATTTGGAAATGTTGGGAATAAATTTAGTGAGGCACGGTGGCAGAGTGGTTAGCACTGCCGTCTCACAGCACCAGGATCCGGGGTTCAATTCTGGTTGTGGGTGACTGTGTGGGGTTTGCACGTTATCCCTGTTTCTGTGTGGGTTCCCTCCAGATGCTCCGGTTTCCTCCCACAGTCCAAAGATGTGCAGGTTAAGTGGGATTATGGAGATAGGGCAGGAGAGTGGGCCTAGGTAGGGTTCTCTTTCAGAGGATCAATGCAGAACCAATTGGCTGAATCTCACTCCAGCTGCCCCTCTATACCATGGAGGAACACAGGGTCTCCTGGGCACCTGATAGGATGAGGATCGGCAGGAGAGTGACCCAGCCCAGGGACTCCAGGTGCGCCCAACCCGTCTAACTCACCCCTTCCTGTAAGTGACACACATCCAGCCCAGCTCACTGAGGAGGGCAGCACTGCAACATCCGTGCTGCTCGAGAGTACGCCCAGTCCCTCAAGGTCCAGGCCCCCAGGGGTTGTCCATCAAAGCCATCTCAGACAACAAGGCATGGAATGCAGCAGACCACCTGTCATGGGAGTGACTCTTTAAGAAATGTTTTTGTCTTATCACATGGCTTCAGTGATGTCATTGTGTGGGTGGAGCTGAGCTGTGGCTCTGGGAGTTGGTTTTACTTTGAGTTTGAACTGGTTTTGTCTGCACAGGTTGAAAGAAGGTTTATTTTCTCTATCTGCATTTTAAAAGCTGTTTCCAGCCTGCTTGATAACTTGAAAAGAAATAACTGTTTTCTGGAAGACTGCTTTTGTGGAAAGGAAACAGGAGCATCCATACCAGGTCTTGAGTGCTATGTGCTGGGCCACACCTTTGAAAATGGTTTTCTGGTTTATGGGATCTTGTTATTAAATTGGAACAGCTAAAGGGGGAATTTATTAAGGGTTATACATAGAGTACTATAGCTGTTTGGGGCATTTATGTTGGTAGTTGATAAAAATGCTTACTGTGTGTGTGAACTAAATTTGTAGAATAAACTTTGGTTTTGATTAAAAGTGCTTAAGGCCTCTGTTGAATAACAACTGAAAGGCAAGCTCATCATAACCAAAATCAATAAACAGTTGTAGGTCAGGTGAACTCCATTATATACTTTGGAGTTTTCTAAACCCTGGCCCATAACAAATTGGGGGCTCGTCCGGGATAAAAGTCTATCTTTCGTGATTGGGTTGGCTTAGTGAACTGAAAGACATTGAGGGGGCGTATATTTATGTTTGCTTTTTTCAGGTGGTGTATTCCAGTTTAAGTAGGGCGTGTGTTGTGGACGATGGCTCTTTCAGAGGCTCAGAAGTTTTTGGGGATGGAGAAGGTCACATGCAGCACCCTACAAACAGAGACTAAAAAAAGGCTTTTCGATTTGGCAAAAACATTGCCTGACAAAATATGAAAAGAGATAATTGTGGCGGTAGCGGACCATTTAAAATTGCCTGAGACACAGTCAGAATCATTGGAAATGGCAAGAATTCAATTACAGATCAAACTAGCTTGAACATGAAAAAGAATTAAAGCAGCTTAAATACGAAGAAAGGGAATAAGATTAGCCCGAGCAGAACAAAAAGCAAGAGAAAGGAAGGTACAGATTACATAGAACATAGAACAGTACAGCACAGAACAGGCCCTTCAGCCCTCAATGTTGTGCCGAGCCATGATCACCCTACTCAAACCCACGTATCCACCCTATACCCGTAACCCAACAACCCCCCCTTAACCTTACTTTTTAGGACACTACGGGCAATTTAGCATGGCCAATCCACCTAACCCGCACATCTTTGGACTGTGGGAGGAAACCGGAGCACCCGGAGGAAACCCACGCACACAGGGGGAGGACGTGCAGACTCCACACAGACAGTGACCCAGCCGGGAATCGAACCTGGGACCCTGGAGCTGTGAAGCATTTATGCTAACCACCATGCTACCCTGCTGCCCTTAGGGAAAGCATTAGGGAAAAAGAAAAAGAGAGTCTTTGAACTTCAGAAATTGGCCATGATACTCACAGAAATACAATTGTATCAAGGATCAAATTTTACCTCAAGGTCATTCAAGGAAGTTATGGATAGCTTAGGAGTAAAACGATTTGAATCAACTGCGTATCATCCAGAATCGCAGGAAGCGTTAAAACGGTGGCATCAGACATTAAAGACAATGTTGAGGACATATTGCCAAGATTATCCAGAGGATTGGAAATCAAGGAATTCCATTCATACTGTTTGCAATTAGGGATGCATCTAATGAGTCAACCAAATTCAGACCTTTTGAACTAGTTTTTGGTCATGCGGTAAGAGGACCACTTAAATTGATTAAGGAAAAATTGGTGAGTGAGCAGTCGGAACTTACGTTATTAGATTACGTGTCAAATTTTAGGGAACGATTAAATAGAGCAGGTAAATTGGCTAGACAACATTTAAAAGTTGCACAAAATGTGATAAAACAGGTAGCGGACAAGAAAGCAAAAGTTCATAGTTTTGCCAGTGGAGATAAAGTTTTAGTATTGTTACCAGTGGTAGATAAATCTTTAAAAGCAAGGTTTTGTGGACCTTATCAGATTGAACGGAAATTAAGTGAGGTGAATTATGTGGTAAAAACACAAGATGGAAGGAAAACTCACTGAGAGTATCATGTGAATCTGTTTAAAAGGTACTTTGAAAGGGAAGGAGAGCAAAAGGAGGAGGATTTAGCGATTCTAACTCAGTGAAGAACCAAATCCAGATGACTCTGAATTTGACATTCCTCAAATTAAATTGGATAACGAGGATGATCTTAAAAATTGGGATAAATGGTTGAGTTACCTTCCAGAGGAAAAATGAACTGACCTGAAAGAGTTATTGATATCACATGGGCAAGTTTGGGGAGATAAGTTGCGAAGCACTAAAATGGCTATACATGAAATGAAATGAAATGAAAATCGCTTTTTGTCACAAGTAGGCTTCAATGAAGTTACTGTGAAAAGCCCCTAGTCGCCACATTCCGGCGCCTGTCTGGGGAGGCTGGGAAGGGAATCGAACCGTACTGCTGGCCTGCTTTAAAAGCCAGCGATTTAGCCCAGTGAGCTAAACATGATGTAGATGTGGGAAATACTGTTCCAATTAAACAACATCCATATAGACTTAACCCTTTAAAATTGTCACAAGTTCAAAAATAAATTGAAAGTGTGCTCAAAAATGGCACAATTGAAGTGGTTTGCAGCCAATGGAGTTCGCCCATAGTGATGGTACCGAAACTGAATGGTACCCAACGATTGTGTGTGGACTATAGAAAGGTTAATGCAGTTATAAGAACAGATTTTTATCCTATCCCACACTTGGAGGACTGCATTGAGAAGGTGGGACATTCAGCTTTTATCTCCAAACTGGATTTACTTAAAGGTTACTGGCAGGTACCTTTATCCAAAAGGGCGAAGGAGAATTTAGCTTTTGTTATTCCAGATGGTATATACCAATTCAAAGTTATGCCATTTGGCATGAAAAACGCCCCAGCCACATTTCAACAGTTAACTAACAAAGGTGTTTCAGGATTACCCAATTGTGCGGTATACATAGACGATCTGGTGATTTTTTAATCAGACATGGAAAGAACATTTGAAGTATCTGATGGAGTTATTCGATCGACTTCAGGAGGTGGGTTTGGTGGTAAACCTAGCCAAAACTGAATTTGGAAAAGCCCAAGTCACGTTCCTTGGCCATACAATTAGACAGGGACTAAAGGTCCCCGGGATGTGAAAACAAAAGTTATTGTGGAGTTTCCAATACCCTCGACACAAAAGGGAAATAATGTGATTTCTTGGCATGAGTGGATTTTACCGAAAATTTGTGCTGAATTGTAGCAGCATGGTTGCTCCACTGACCGACTTGCTGAAGGAGCGTAGAGAATTTCAGTGGATGGCAGAGTGTCAACAGGCATTTGACGGCCAGAAGGCTGTGTTAACCACTGCTCCTGTGTTGGCCAACCCAAATTACACACAACCGTTCAAAGTGGCTGTCAATGCGAGTGATATGAGCATAAGTGCTGTGCTCTTGCAAGAAGATGACAGTAGGAGAGTGGCCCATTGGATATTTTACCAAGAAATTGAATGATCACCAGAGGAGGAATTCAACAATTGAAAAGGAGATTTTGAGCTTGGTGCTGCAACATTTTAACATTTAGGTTATCAGAAATTCATCTGAAACAATTATATATACTGATCATAATCCATTGACCTTTTTGGAGTGATTCAGGAATAAAAATAGTAAGAAGTCTTACAACACCAGGTTAAAGTCCAACAGGTTTGTTTCAAACACGAGCTTTCGGAGCGCAGCTCCTTCCTCAGGTGAATGGAGAGGTATGTTCCAGAAACATTTATATAGACAAAGTCACAGATGCTGGACAATGCTTGGAATGTGAGCATTTGCAGGTAATCAAATCATTACAGATCCAGAGATAGGGGGTGATCCCAGGTTAAAGAGGTGAGAATTGTCTCAAGCCAGAACAGTTGGTAGGATTTTGCAAGTCCAGGCCAGATGGTGGGGGGTGGATGTAATGCGACATGAATCCAAGATCCCGGTTGAGGCCGCACTCATGCGTGCGGGGTCGGCACACACAAGTCGGACACTGACGTGGCTCCTCAACCATTGGTTCTGGTGAAGGCTCTCTCAGGAAGGAACTCTGACGGCCACTGGCCTCGCTCAAGGTACCGCAGGGGTGCAGGGAGACGCTTTTGGACGGAAGGGGTTGCGCCGCAAAGCGTGCACCTCCATTCCCTGCAGCTCCAGCACTCCCCGTTCTGCGCTATCCGGGACAATTCTACTTGAATGGCCTGTTGAAAAGTCAATGTTGGCTCAGCTAACCACTTTCTCTGGGTGGCCGCATTGTTAAGACCGCACACCAAATGGTCGCATAACATTTCTGGAAAGGTCTCACCATAGTCACAGTACTCCGCAATCCTGCGTAGCTTGTATAGAAACTGCAAGGGTTTCTCCTGGGGTCCTCTCTCTGGTAACGCTGGACTATCATGGACGGAGTTGGATTAAAATGTTGCCCCACTAAGTTCACAAGTTCATCCGTGGGCAGCACGGTAACATTATGGATAGCACAATTGCTTCACAGCTCCAGGGTCCCAGGTTAGACTCCGGTTTGGATCACTATCTGTGCGGAGTCTGCACATCCTCCTCCGGGTGCTCCGCTTTCCTCCCACAGTCGAAAGATGTGCAGGTTAGGTGGATTGGCCATGATAAATTGCCCTTAGTGTCCAAAATTGCCCTTAGTGTTGGGTGGGGTTACTGGGTTATGGGATAGGGTGGAGGTGTTGACCTTGGGTAGGGTGCTCTTTCCAAGAGCCGATGCAGACTCGATGGGCCGAATGGCCTCCTTCTGCACTGTAAATTCTATGAAAAAACATCTTGGGTGTCTGGTGCAGCTGGGTACGTAAGGCTCCTAATCGTCCCAAACGTATGTGGGCTGCAGGCGGTGAGCAAAATGACCACCTGGCACTCGGTTTTGTTGATGTTGTTTGCCTGGAAATAGTAACGCATCCATTGTGCGGACTGGTTCCATCTTTTCCAGTGCAGCATCAAAAACATCCAAACATCCATACAGAGGCATGGTGTAACAGAAAAAAAACTTCCAACCTGGGTCCGACAAAAATCCAGGGAGGTGGCTTCAGCAGTGTAGACAGCTATCCACTTTAACCCTCGTCGACAATTTTGTGAGGGCCACAAAGAATCCAGCATGAGTTGAAGGATATAAAGAAATAACATTTATTTACAATAACATATATATACACATGTATATACACAACAGCAGCAGCGACTCCCTCACTGCACACTCCTCTCTGGTTGTTTCCAAACTGGCCAGCTTTATTTATGCAGGCAATCTGCTAATGGTTTCTCTGCCCCCCTCATTGGGAAAGCTCATAACATCAGCGTAATCAAGAGCAAAGGATTGTGGGATTGCCATGTCCCCAGCCAGTGGTAAGCAGGCAGGTTATAACAGTAACCCTTGTCACCCAAGAGCCAAGCACCCGGAAAAAACCCACGCAGACATGAGGAGAACATGCAGACTCCGCCCAGACAGTGGCGTAAGCCGATAATTGAACCTCGAGTCCCTGGCACTGGGATGCAACAGTGCTAACCACTGTGCTACGATGCCTCCCCTTTGGGGCCCTGATGCAGTTTAACTGCGTTATGCAAGTCCTGTCCTTGGAGGGCGCCGTTCGTAGGAACAGGGGGCTGGCCAACGCTGTGCATGGCGTAGTCCAAAGAACCCAAGAGTTCCTGAACCCCCTTTCCCACGGTCTTGTGCGAGAGCGACAACTCTGTGGACCTTTTTAGATCCAAGCCATATTGTTAATGCCATACACTAACTAATCTCTCAACATCTCAGGAAGGGATGGGTCGAAGTCACAATGCTCAGCTAACTTGCGAAGATGCATCAGAAACTCCGTAACCAATTCCCCAGTGGTTTGGCCAGCCATATTAAAGTGGTATCGCTGCATGATTACCAACGGCCTTGGGTCATAATGATTTTTCAACAAGGTCCACGCGTTTGCTAAAGGTTCTTGAGACTGAGGCAGATGGGTAGGTGAAGCTCTTGATTACGCTGATGTTAGGACCCTGCAAGCGGTCAGTCATCTCCAACAATACCATTTGTATGGAAGAAATTATGTACATCCATTCAGCCTACTGGGCACAATCTTCCACGTCTGCATCAAAGGCCTCTAGCCTTTTGTAAAAAGCAACATTTTTACAGTTTCACTGTCCTCGCTCTTGTGCTGGGAAATTCTACTGTAGTCCAGGATCACAGCTGTTCTCTTTGCCAGTATAAAAGCTTAAGAAGTCCAAAAGAATTTTAATTTGACAGCAAAAGTAAAGGACGCAACGTGGCTTCCAAGGTCCTAATTGGGACTACCGTTTTTGCCTGTCCCAATCTAGGGTGCCTTTTATGCGACAATTTCACAGGTCCCAGCTAATGGCCTCAATCCACTTGCAGGAACGCTCGTATTCCACGGGTCCCACGGGGAGATCCATTGGGGTGTCCAATGGGTCTCGTAGGGGTCATTACATCTGCCAGGTCCCAGATTCACACTACATTTACACATTTCATGTCACGTACACAGCACATTGTTTGAAGTCAAAACATGTTCACATATAGGTTTACATTAACCAGAATGCTTTGTTCCTGCTATGGGATCCACCCAGAAAGCACTATCTGTCTTTTTTCTCATCTCCCAGCGCCTGATCTAATCTCTGACTCCATGTCTGTCCTTCTACTGTTCTGATCTGTTCTGACTCAATGTTTGTCTTTCCACTGACTAAAGCCCTGGTGGAACACAAGGTTTGTTTAGACAATTCATCCTATTCATATGGGCCCTGGAGGCATACAAGATTCAGTGGTGTATAACTTCTGCCCATGTAAGCATTTAGCTACTGGGAATATTGGGTAGAACCCTTTCTAATACATATGTTAGTTATAATCTCTTGAATACATTTATTTAGTTTTCTATCCCCCTAACACTGCCAAAGCAAAACTAGCTTTTAAATACAGCTTTCCAAGCATGTGTTTTTTTTCAAAGCTAGTAAACCATTATGTGACACTTTTGCCAACAATCCACCAGGCTGAAGAGGTTTCTAGCTTCTTAAAACTGCTTAATTATCTTTTCTTGTAAAATGCCAGGTCGAATCTCACCAAATAATGGGAAAGTGTCAGGTCTAACGAGAAAAGCGATGCAAATGCCATTGACACTGATGGCGGGATTCCTCATGGAATTCTGGCCCTCTTAAAGAATTTTTCTTTCGCCAGGTGAATCGCGCCACGCTCTTGGCACCCTCCCGCTAATCTGCTTGCCCTGAGGAATCTTATTAACTGCAATTACTGCAGAGCTCCATATGCACGCCACCCCACTACTGTCCAGCACTTGTTCCAGATCTATGAGAGGGGATGGCAGCACAAAGACCCTGCAAATAGATTCTCGGAGTGTGCCCTTCTTGCTTGGGACTCATCCCATGGCTTACTGCTTTCCAGGTCCTTTTTTAGACTCTGCGCTGACCAAGGAATACATACTTTACTCTGCGGGCAGTGTCACCCTCCAATCCTCCGTTTGCTCTTTTCTCTGTCAAAGTTACTTTTCTACAATGACTGAAGGTAGCCCCCCATCACAATACAGCTCAGCCTTCTGTCTTGACAGCTCATTCACGCACACGGCCTGTCACTTGTGAAGGAGATGGTCATGGTAATCTATTTCTGAGACTTTGGTTGTGTGATAAAATCCCTTGTCGTTCTAGCATTTCTATTTGCATCTTTTCCATCAATCATATTACCATATCTATTCATGCGACCATTTCAGCAATCTTAGTCTGGCATGTCATCTCTCAGTTTCCTTAATGTTTTGCACAAACTGATCATCTGCTTGGGCACGAGATATTCTTTATGCCACTCAAGGACATGAGGAGTTCTTTATCCCACACTTCCGCTTCCTCCTTGATAGTAATCAATTATTTCCTGATTGATCTGTTAGGTAAAAGAAGGCTATTTAGTGTAAATATTAAGGCCCAGTTTTAATACCAATTTTAAAATGAGGATTTCAGCACACATAACCTCAGATCATGACAAAACACATAGCTTCAACAGGGACACAAAAAGCCTGACACATGCATAAACTCATTGGAGATAAAATCAACATTTTCACTCAGCAAGATGAAAAAGCTATTGTTCTAATAAACATATTTTCAAAGACAGTTTGACGTTAAGAAATGAGCTGTACCAGTAATCAGATCAAGGACGAAGCAGGCATTATAGCAACATGAAGGCACCATTGTTCATAATGTGGATAAAGCAAAGTCAGCGGAAAACCAGTAGAAACTAGTCTTGATAATAGCACAGAATCGCATTCCATACATACACAAATATTCAAACATGAAACATTCGGAACTTATGTTGCACATCAAGGATTGACAGTTAACCATCGAATCAAAGGTATTTGATTCTAACCCAAACCAATTAGGACGACATAGAGGTGTAGATAGATGGCTCAAGACTGATACGATTTCCCTTAAACATGATGGTCCGTACGGCCATCTTTATTCCGGTATCATCCTATACTTTGATCTAACTACCGTATATACTCGCGTAACATGCGACTTTTGAGCACCTAATTTGAAGCCTAAATTTCGGGGGTCGCATGATACGCGAGGTACAAAAATCGCGGGTGTGAAATGCTGGCCAAGATAAGTCACATAGCATCCAGCTGGCTTTACTAGCGTCGTTCAGCCACTTGCCGTTTCCATTCATAAAAACATGAATGGAAACGTCAAGTGGCTGAACATCTTCCCATCAGAATGCTGTGGTCAAAATCTGAAGAGTAGTATTCTGATGGGAAGATGGGAAGAGTGGATTCTGCTGTGAAAGCTGTTCGCGATTCGAACAGCTTTCCAGCTGGCTTTACTAGTGTCGTTCAGCCACTTGCCATTTCCATTCATAAAAACATGAATGGAAACGTCAAGTGGCTGAACATCTTTACATCAGAATACTACTCTTCAGATTTTGACCACAGCATTCTGATGGGAAGATGTTCAGCCACTTGACGTTTCCATTCATGTTTTTATGAATGGAAACGGCAAGTGGCTGAACGACGCTAGTAAAGCCAGCTGGAAAGCTGTTCGAATCGCGAACAGCTTTCACAGCAGAATCCACTCTGCAGAAACCACACACAATGATACCATTTGGAAGTTTTAGTTTCCAAAATTAATTTCCAAAAAAGTGACCCGCATGATACGTGAGGTATACCATAAAATCATGTTTTGGGGACGAAAATTTAGGGGTCGCATGATACGTGAGATCGAATGATACGCGAGTATATACGGTATTCGCTATCTCTATTTTTCATATTTTCACTTTTCCACTCTAACTCTTGAAGTAAGTGCAAGCTGCTTTGCCCTAAGCAATAAACCATTTCTGTATTATTTTGAAAGTTAAATTGTGTACAAGTTACCTCTCTTTAAGTCCTTTTGCTAGCCGGACTTTATTGAGAATCGATTTAAGTTTCTCCTGATTGTAATCAAATAGAGGCAATAAAGATTCTTGTTTGCATCCGAAAAGTTTAACTCCAATTTATACTGAGTTTTAGTGTCACAAGACTTCACTAATTCCGCATGGTACATCTCATCATTCCTCCACCATAAGTTATCAGTCCGGCACGCCCTGTCGCACTTTGGTCTGAGCCTGTTCCTGCTCTATCTCACGCAGTTGGTTTATCTATTTCTTTACCAACTCCTTTTCCTTCTCTTGATCACCATTTGAAGTACCCCTGGACGAATTGACAACTTCAAGCAGTCTCTTGTTGTTAAGAGAGTTCCCTGCAGCAACCGCAGTCGTCAACTTGTGTCTGAATTTGTTCCAACTGAAATGTTTCCCAACTGTTGCCTACCAAACTCTCACTCAGATGGGAGCTGATCTCTTTGTATCTGATGCTTCAGCTGTTCTCCATCATTTCTAATCCTTCTGCTCAGCGTGTTCTAGTTTTACTCTTGCTCTATTTGTCTCATGGAAACTGTGCTCCAACAGCATTCCAACTGTGACTTCCAACTCTTTGCGGGAAATTCCCAATCCACTTACATTGCCCGCCAGCTTAATACTCGGTTGCTGAACACCTCGGTGTTCTTCATCAATCACTGTGGCGTTCGCCATAATTACTTGCTCTTGACGAAAAGGATAACGACCATTCTCTAGTCCCCCGCTCTGCTTTTGCAATCCATTCAGTTTCCATCTCGGAGTCTCTTCCAAGGTGAATCAAACATTCTCTTCCAACAACATTCAATAACGATCTCTCCCTTTTCATGCTGTGTCTAGTTTTGGACCATTGCCATGTTCCTTTTGTTGTGGTTGCATTGAACTTTACTTCTACTTTCAACATTTCTTCCTTCTTCTTGTTGATGTTTCTTAGACACCTCTCCTGAATTGCTAACTTGTCCCAACAGTTGTGTTGTTTCCTTGGGTTGTCGCTGCTATGTCCTCTGCAGCACCTTCAAACACCGGATGGCTTCTGCCCCTCTGCACTATGCCAATTTCTTGAGCTTATTCCTATTTTCTACACAGCTGATAGTTAATCATTCGATTGGATCTTAGCACACTGGGCTAAATCGCTGGCTTTGCGGGGGGTCGGAGAATTCCGCCCCAGATCTTTGATTCGCTTCACTCTGAGCCTAGCAGTTCTCTCACTCATCACCAAACTGAAAGCCTCCATTTCAATGGGACTTCCTTGGCTCTACATGAGTTCCATTCGATGACCTCTGTTGTTGGGTTCTGCTTGTGCCTATTATTTTCTTCTGGCACTAACTCTAGTTCCCTTACACTGGTTGGTGAATGTTGTACTGTTTCTTACTGGCCTTGATAGATTTCCTACCCATTTCCACCTTGGGCATAGTGCTTGTTTTTTTATTGACTTCGATGTATCTGTTTAGATTAGGGTCACAAACCTTCAACTCCGTTTATACTTGCTGCAGTTTTTGGTTGAGTTTATCCAACTCCTTTCTCTTCACTTTTATCTCTCCTTCTGCTGTGGCTTGTCTTATTGTTTTCTTGTAGTTCATTGTCAAAACTTCCAAGGAAGTTTGCATTACAATACAAAGGAATGGAATGCAATGGAGCCTCTTTGCTTTCAGCTCTTCATTTAATCCTTTAAGGTCTTCTGTTGCCCACTTACTGGGCTCTCTCCATGGTCCCCCCCCCCCCCCCGCCACCCCACTCTCCGGGGTCGACCACTGCAACCCCCAGGGGTTGCAGTCGTCCATTTCTCATTCCTGCTCGGAGGTTTCTTTTACTGCCTTCTTGGAGTCTGACGTTGCCCCTCCCTTGAGGACCTATTATCACCTCTGAGCTCCAGCACTGTTTCTTCCTCAAGCGTTTCACTAACTTCTCTGAGGTCATCTTTTGCTCACGGACTTGCTTTTTAAAGGTGCCATTTATCTGGGGTCTTCTCTGACTACCCTATCCCGTGTCCTATCTTCCTACTGGTAGTTGTTGCATTCATGTGGTACAACTTTAAACACAGTACCACTTTAGACTATCATGATCCTTTTTTAACTCATCACTGCTGTTTCTCTCTCTCTCTGTTTTCCCATCCTTCAGGAAGTTTGGTGGGAGGCACTGCTCAGATTGTGACCTTGGAGCCTTGGTCTCCTCATTTTCCCATGTTTTTGGGACAGGTTCTGCAGTTTCTTGGGGAATTATTTTCCTTTTTACTTTTCCACACTGCTCCCTGTGTACTCCTTTCTTTGTTTTTCTCTTTTAACTTCAGTTCCCTTTTTCACAAACTTGCGATTACAGCTCTTGCTTCTGAGGGTTATTTTCCCTTTGGTGGCTTTTTTTTCTATGTCATTCCGCATTGTCCAAGCCTATTCAGATTTGCCCTGCGTCTGTCCCTCAGGGTCTGGCACTGTCTATCTGCCCAACAGGCATTCCGATGAGTTTTCCTTACTTCAGACTTCACTTTAACCAAATACTCACAGGTTGGCTGTGTCCCCATATTCACTTTTATCCTCATCGCCAATGTGGTGGCCTGGCAGCGACGAGGTGGAGGCTCTTCATGCGAACAATGATAATTTCTTGACAACAAGGAGCAATGGTACAGAAGTCACAAGCCTCGCTGCCTGGGAGCAGCACAGAGCTGTTGCTCCAACCTTTACATCTTTACTACATGGCTCCCCCATGTATTCTGCCTGGAAGGGGGCTCCACTCTCAGGGGTGATCATATGCTGACAGTCCCCAATGGTCCCCGGAGCCAGATGAACCCTCCTCTGCCATACTGTCTCAAAGAGACAGGCACCTCAACCCCCTACAATTGCATAGTGCAAAAGATGGGTGAAGTGGTGGATGTGATGTGCAGATCCCTTCACTCACCTAGACCACCAGGGTGGGAAAAAATGGAAGATGTGCAGTTATATAGAGCCTTTCACAACCACCAGATGGCTTAAGGCCCTTTATTGTTAATGAATTACGTTGCAACAGTAGCAATGTTGGAAATGTTGTAGCTAAATAGCGCTCAACAGGATCCTAGCAATGTGATAATGTCCAGACAATTTGTCTTTTGTTTCAGATGGATAAATATCACTAGGACAGCAAGGATAACCGCTGCACTTCTTTGAATTGGTGCTTTGCTTTTACATTCACCCGTGAGGCCCGTCATGGTCTTGGTCAGACTTCTCATTATAGAAATGGTACCTGCAGCAGTGCAGAACTCCCTCAGTACTGTACTGAAGTGTCAGCCTTGAGTTTTTGTACTCAGGTTTTGGAGTGGGATTTGAACCCCAAACCATCTGATTCAAAGAAGGGAGTGGTAGCAACTGGGCCGTGGCTGTCACATATCGAAAACACATATCGCTATTAAAGAGGTTCAACAGTTCAACTAAAAGGAAAACTAACTCCAGATAACGGAAAAGAACGAGATACACAGATAGTTACGATGTACTAAACATATCAGAAAAATGATTCAGCAGTTGAAGAGAGATTGTATCTTCTCTTTTGCTTTTTCATATTTTGAGATTTTATCTTTCCTCTAATTCAATTTTCAGTAATTGATGTTTCCTACTGTTATCTAATTTTACTTCAAATTTCCATTTGAGCTGAGAGTGGAGAATATCTCTGGCTCAGCATAAATAGTGCCAGAGCCCCGATTCCAAAAGTCCAACACCCACCTCGAAACCCAGCAACCATCATTTTTGCCACTTTAATAAAGGCGATAAGTGTCCGACGAGTAAACAAAAGAAGAGGTTTATTTATAGGAATAACTATTGATATGGGGCCCGGTTATACCTCACCGGGTACCCTCTATGTGTTGGTCGATTCTTGACTGGCTGATCTTTTATATATTGTTATACAGTGGTTAGCATTGCTGCCTCACGGTGCCGAGGTCCCAGGTTCGATCCCGGCTCTGGGTCACTGTCTGTGTGGAGTTTGCATATTCTCCTCGTGATTACGTGGATTTCGCCCCCACAACCCAAAGATGTGCAGGATAAGTGGATTGGCCATGCTAAATTGCCCCTTAATTGGAAAAAATGAATTGGATGTGCTAAATTTATAAAAACAAATATCGTTATCAGCACTGCAGCTCATACTCCTCGAGCCACACGGGGAAAACAATCGACGCCCCCGCATGTGTCCCGTACAAGTTATTACACCCCTTCCCCCCCCTCAAGTCCAAAGACCCCCACGGGAAACGATGAGGACAAGGAGTAGAAGATGAAATTCAAAACACAGATGACGAGGAAGGAGGAGGAGAAACTGGCACAGTCCCAGTAGGCGGCTGATGAAGCAGATGCTTTGACTTCAGCACATCTCTGCCAGGCAGAGGGACCAGGTTGGCCAGCATATATCTAGGCGGAGAACGGCGCTCGCGGCTGGAACGTCTGAGCGGAGAACCATCCAAAGGTGGCTGAATGATGACGTCGGAGTCAGAAACCCCAAAAGTCTGTGTCTTCATATCAAAATCAGACTACCTGAATCCAGGGCCCAGGGCCTCTCCGCATTAGGAGGAAAAGAAGCTGAGGTAGTCGGATGCTTCAACCAATGCCTGTGTCTATGTATTTCCATTGTGTATTTTATGTTTGCCCTATTATGTATTTTCTTTTCACGTACGGAATGATCTGTTTGTGATGCACGCAGAACAATACTGTACCTCGGTACAGATGACAATAAACCAACCCAATCCAATCCATGTCCTCTCTATGGGCCGTCCATTCCTGACTGGAAATAGAGGTGGGTTGTAGTTTTCACATCGAAGAACACGGTTCACAAAGCAGCTGCATATGTAAATATACCGGGGGGGGGGGGGGGGGGGGGGGGGGGTCTGGCGTGGTGGGATTAGGTATATGTGAGGGAAGAGGGCATCTGAGAGATTATTTTCTCAGATACAACTCCACTTTGGTTTTTGACTCGAGAGTATTCACTACTTGACCAGCAATGAAACATTGTGCAGCGCTAGCTTTTAAAGGCCACGTTGGAATCAGGATATTGATTTAATGGTTGGCTCTCGCTATCGCTTGGTAAATTTGATTTACTTTCACTAATTTTTTTTCTTTCAGCGTAGGGATGGGCAGTGTTGGCACAACTATTTATTGCCCATCCCTAATCAGTCTTATTGGTTTGCCAGGCCATTTCACAGGGCAGTTAATAGTCAACCACATCACTGGAGGCTTTAAACTCATTTAAATATCTTTAAGCTCATTTAAATATCTTTAAACTTATTTAAATATCTCAGTTTCCAGGATTCACCGGCCCTACTGGCACAGCGTGAGGCCAGCGTGAATCAGTACTGGTTTCCAAAAATGGAAACCAGACACAATGATCACGCTGGGAGGCTCAGAGACGATTGGAGCTCCTGGATGGTCAGGAACAGGGCAGGTCAGTGCCCTGGCACTCCCCAAGAGCCAGCCTGGCACTGCTAGGGTGCCAAGGGGGAGGGTCTAGGAGGGGCAATTGAAAGGAGAGTGAAGGGGTGGACAATGTAGGGGAGTGCATGAGGAGGGGGCCTGAAGGGAGTACATGAAGAAGAGCTATGAAGAGGGGTATGGGGGCGGGCTTTAATGGATGGGGGGCTGAAAGGGGTTTAAAGATGGGGGGGTCCTCAGTGACCCCAAAGTGGGGTATGCTCACTTGGGGGGTAGGGAGCAGTGCCCCGATGCAGACGAGGAATGATGGGATGAAGTTGGGTAACTCTCATGCCTGCGTGGTGTTGGGGGTTTGACAGACATTGAATGATGGGGGGGGGGGGGTTATCCTCTCGGGCCAAGGGTGTTGCCCATGTATATGGGGGGGGGGGGGATCGTGATGTCCATGGGTGGGGGGTGGGTACTTTTAACTTATGAGGTCATGACTGACAAGCCAGAGACATAAGAGACAGAAAACACAGAGAGGCAGCAAAAAGCGTTGTGGCAAGAAACTAAAAAGAAAGAAGCTGGTGACACACGTGTGGCAATCGTAGATGTGTGCTTTCCAAAGGCACAGAGTGAAGAGAATATGAACCAAGAGACCGGCACGTAAACCAGGGTGATCCCGTGAAGGAGGCACAATGATCTGTGCGAAAGGGACGGATACTGACTAGGCATATCATGTTTATGGACATCCTCGTTAAACCTGTTCACATTGTTTAAACATACCACAATGTATAAAGTTAAAAATAGTAATCATGTACAAACATGAATGTTTCCTGAAGGGGGATGTGATGATATGCCTGTAAACAATATTGTAGATAGTTGGTGGTGCGATCTCCAAACAGCAGGTGGCAGTAGATTCACCATACAGTCTGGAGACAGTGGGCATGTGACTCGACACTTAGATATAAGTGAGGGCAGATCCGGTGATCCCCAGATTGTTATAAGACGCACATGAGGACAGTCGTGCAGAGGGGATGGTTTAGCACACTGGGCTAAACAGCTGGCTTGTAATGCAGAGCAAGGCAGCAGCGCGGGTTCAATGCCTGCACCAGCCTCCTCGAACAGGCGACAGAATGTGGCGACTAGGGGCTTTTCACAGTAACTTCATTGAAGCCTACTTCTGACAATAAGTGATTATTAGTAGTAGTAGAAAGAAACTCCATGATAACTTCCTCTGTATCAGATTGGTACATTACCATCTGGCTTGGATCACTGTCTGTGTGAAGTCTGCATGTTCTTTCCGTGTCTGCGTGGGTTTCCTCCGGGTGCTCTGGTTTCCTCCCACAATTCCCGAAAGATGTGCTGTTAGGTAATTTGGACATTCCGAATTTTCCCTCTGTGTACTCGAACAGGTGCTGGAATGTGGCGACTAGGGGATTTTCACAGTAACTTCATTGCACTATTAATATAAGCCTACTTGTGACAATAAAGATTAATATGTGTGTGTGTGATTTAATAAAGATCCTGGTTTGGACAAGCCACAAGCTGTTCTGTGGATTCCTTGCAAGACATCGAACACCAAACACAACATACAAGATCAACTCTAAGCCTCCTACGCTCCAGGGAAAAAAGCCCCAGTCTATCCAGCCTCTTCTTTTAATTAAAACCATCAGGTCCTGGGAACATCCTAGTAAATCTTTTCTGCATTCTTTCTAGTGTAATAATACCCTTTCTATAATAGGGTGACCAGAACTGTACACAGTATTCCAAGTGTGGCTGTACAATTTCAACAAGACGGGTGTTGATGCCAGGACTGAATCAATAGTGTTCCCTGGTCCCATTGAGGGTGCCAGTCCTGGAGCCATTCAGGACATGCTAATGGACCACCACACTACCCGTGAAACTAGTGCAGTTCCAACTAAAGACGGTGTCAAATTTGCTGGGGCCGGAATTGGCATCGGAGAGCTTTACAAGCTGGAGCTGTATACAAGCACTCGACTCCCCATAAATTCCAGCCAGGAAGATGGCCCCATGCAGAGCTGTCCTGACATTCACCGAGGTGATCCTCAGGTTCAATCACCACCAGTCAGCACTCCCCCTCAAAGAGGAAAGTAGCCTATGGTCATCTGGGAGTATAACAACTTTACTTCACTTCAATGCGGTCTTACAAGTTAGCTACAGCAGCATAGACTTTTAATTTTGAGTCAGCTGTAAGTTAATAACTGACTCTGGGGTCCCAACCTCAAAAGGAATTTTTCACCCACCACTTCACTGTCCAAATCTGAAACTTCTCCTCTCATTTGCCAGTACTTCTCTGCATATAACACACATGGGCTTTGCAACCTTATTTGCACTGGCACAATTGACAAAATCATACCTCAAGAAATCATGCTTTGTTCCTGAATTAAATTTCTTCTTTGTAGGCTGTTAACCAGAGGTCCTGGAGCTCTGTATAGAGATAATGCTAGCACTTCTCCGTCCTGCCTTGGACTCTCCTGAGAATGTGCCTCCAGCAGATTATGTTTACATAGATAGAATTTACAGTGCAGAAGGAGGCCATTCAGCCCATCGAGCCTGCACCGGCTCTTGGAAAGAGCACCCTACCCAAGGTAAACACCTACACCCTATCCCCATAACCCAGTAACCCCACGCAACACTAAGGGCAATTTTGGACACTAAGGGCAATTTATCATGGCCAATCCACCTAACCTGCACATCTTTGGACGGTGGGAAGAAACCGGAGCACCCGGAGGAAACCCACGCACACACGGGGAGGATGTGCAGACTCCACACAGACAGTGACACAAGCTGGAATCGAACCTGGGGCCCTGGAGCTGTGAAGCGATTGTGCTATCCACCATGCTACCGTGCTGCCCAATAGGTAAGCTGCCTATTTGAGTCTCTGGCCATCACTTACTTTTAAGAAAACCATTCAGCTTCACAGTTCACCTGCCTTGCTTGCCATCAGCTGGAAAATGGAAGCAACACTGCTCTCTGGTTTCGTGCCACAAGCATGTACATGGAGTGCGTTTTGTGTGACAATGTTGTTGATGTTCTCGTTTTTAATACTTATGTACTTTGCACTGTCTAGGAAGAAAGATAAGTTAATAAATAAATCAATTTTGCTTGCTGCTTGATACCATGGCCTGCCTCTTTTGCATAACTCTGGAGAATGGTAGCTGTGTGCATGGTAAATGCCTTACTTACATGTCCTCTAGCATAATCTGCGGCTTATGTTATGAAGTTCGGAGGAACAAAGGACATGGCATGTTTGCCCATAGATATCTGAAGGTGGAAGGGCAGGTTAAAAGGATGGTGGAAAAGGCACATGGGACACTTGCCTTCATCAATCGAGGCATAGATTACAAAAACAGGAAGGTCATGTTGGAGTTGTATAGAACTTTGGTGAGGCCACAGCTGGAGTAGTATGTGCAGTCCTTTTTTTTAAAAACTGTGTCAGATTTTATTTGAAAACTGCTGTGGCAGTAACATTTATTGGCAAAATATTGCTGAATGCACTTATTTCACAAACAGGTATTCTTCATTAGAATATTTTGCTCACTCCTCTGATAATTAAGACTTCGCCATTCACAAGCTTTCTTGATTTATGTTACTGAGTAGTATTACATTGTATTTGGGTCCAATTTTGTTTGCTCCCTCCCTCTTAAAAGGTATTGATTTATATTGGGGTTTATACCAGGGGGTGCTCATCGCCACCATCTCCTTTCTCATGTAAATAGACAAGCTCCATTTGGGAGACCAGACAGTGAATTTACATGGACAATCTAGAAGAGATCAATGAATTGAGGAGACGGTGTGTGAAAACAATGCTGAAAAATTATTGATATACGTGCTAGGTCAACTTCTAATAGATGCCACTGGATAAACAGTGGCCACTTTGATACGTTACCAGAGGGTCCATGAAATCAGCAGCGTCAGGAGAAAGAGGGTTAATGATTTAGAAAAAAAGGAGAAAAACCCAAAAATAAATAGTGCAAAACGGGGCTAAGAGGTTGCGTGTGTGGCTATTGGATTACGGTGACATTGTGGGCATCCACGTTTAAATCGGTTTTGGCCGGGTAAACTACCTTCAGGTTACCCTCCACATCAAGAACACGGACTTGTTTCACAATCAATTCAGGACTGGCCATCTTAACCAAGGTCAGGTCCACAGCACCCGCTTCCTCAGTCTCGTCATCAGATACAGACTCCGGCTCCTGATTTTCAAAGGTGAATTTGTTCAGTTCAGCCATTCGCACAATCAGACAGTCCATCACGTTTTTGCAGACCTGCAGGCTCGTGGAACTGGTTACTTCCAAGAACAGCTGACTGGTGCTTTTTCTAATCTTTGTTTTATCACTGTTTGTGATTGGTGGGAATGAAATTGCGTGATCTTCAGCATCGACCAATCAAGGAAAATTTTCTTTTCCATTAAGTAATTGGAGATATTTGTGAAGTCCAGAAATATTTTGTCGTTTCTTCTGTTTTCGTTGCTCATCAGCTTCCATCTGTAGCTGTCGTACCAGGTCAGCCGCCTTTATCTCTTTCCTTCCAAGTGGTGTAATCTTCAAGGAATGGGAAGGTCTGGCGTCATACAGCAAAGGTCCCTTCACCAAATGCAAATCGTGTTGCAATAGTTGCTAATGTTCTCTTCTGACAGTCATCATCGTGCAACTTGGTCTGAGCCACAATAAATCGTTTCAATGCATTTCCTGGTCTCAGGTTCATGCCTTCGACAATGCAGCACACAATATAAGGCCTCACGTCCTTGATGTTGGGAATGACTTTCACCAGCACAGAGGAGGGACTCTCAGAGACATGCAGCACTCGCACCACCAATTTGTTCAACTCCTCCATCTCATCCGATTCCTCATCGTCGTCTTTCTTCAGAACCTTCTTTTTCTTTCTTCAGAACCTTCTTTTTACTGTGCGCAGTCCTGGTCGCCACTGGTCGGGGTGCAGAGAAGATTCACCAGGATGCTGCCTGGGATGGAACTTTTATGTTATAAAGAGAGGTTGGATAAGCTCGAGTTGTTTTCGTTGGAGCAGAGAAGACTGAGAGGTGACCTGATTGAGGTATACAAGATTATGAGGTACATGGACAGAGTGGAGAGGGAGCAGCTGTTCCCCTTCATTAAAGGATCAGTCACGAGGGGACACAAGTTAAAGATGAGGGGCATGAGGTTTAGGGGCGGTGTGAGGAAAAACTTTTTTTTACACAGAGGATGGTGACGGTCTGGAATGCACTGCCTTTGAGGATAGTAGAGGCGGGTTGCCTCACATCCTTTAAAATATGTCTGGATGAGCACTTGCCATGTTGTAAGTAAATGTCGTAACATTTAAGGCTATGGGTCAAGTAAATGGGATTGGTAGGTCGGTCAGGTATTTTTCACGTGTCAATGTAACTCTTTTGCATTGCGAGATTCTGTGTTGTGAATGGAATGGGTGCCATTTTGGTACTTGGATGTTCTAATTCACTGCTCCTTCACTGAGCAAAGGAGGAAAATGAGCCAGTCTTTCCTTAACATATGTTTATTCACATAAATCAGGGAACACAGGCAGATTCCATTTTCCTCCCCTCACAGAAACCAATTTTTAAGATATACTTTAGAATAATGCCCGAACCTTTCCCCAATTAGTAAAAGCTGCACTCACTTACAACGAGATCATGCACTTCATTGTGACAGGATTGCAATATTAACACTCGGAACAGTCCTGCAGCGCAATTTTGCAACCAAAGTGTCTCGATGACAAGGGCAGTGACTTGTCTTCCCTCTGGAATTCAGCTCTTGGGTCCAGGCTAGAATGTGGTCTGCAGCCAAGTAGCCCTGGTAGAATGCAAAATAGATAGGTCAGCACAGAGTTTGTACCACTTGACAAATGATCAAGGAGAGATTTCTTAGAAACAATATGCAGGGACATGGGGAAAAGTCAGGGGAATGGCACTAAGTCATGTTTAGAGTGTTGGTGCACACATGAAGGGCCAAATTACCTCATTCTCCACCGTACCAATTCTGCGATTCTTAGATGCATCAACATCAAGTAGATTGGTGAAATAGAGGTCAAGTAGATTATTTACTTGAGTTAGTTCTCTCACCACCACTCATAAGCTACGTCTGGTAGTTGTATCCTTCAGGACTCAGTCAGTGATGGTATTAATGAACTCCTGGAGATGGACTATTAAGTCCACCAACCCGAGGATACTCTGTACACTTGCTATGCTTACTGTTTCCTCCAAGTATTGTTCAAAATGAAGGGCTACTGATTCATTGGCCAGGGCAGTGCAGGAAGTATTGACCAACAGGAAATTTCAGTATCCATTTTCTGATGAAGTTATGAGACCTATGGTTCAACATCAATGTTGAAGACTCTGAGAGCCAGTCCCCACCTGCCCCCATTCCCTGACAAAACCAATGTGCCTTTAGTGGGTCAATCCGGCTAGTTGGACAAAGCATATTGCGGGATAATGATGGCGATATCTGGGATGTTGGTTGATGGGTATGATTCTTTGATAATGAGGCCATTGCTTGATTAGGTTGTGGAACAGCTTGCCCAAATTTAGTACAACCCCCCAGGTTTTACTGGAGAGAACCTTGCAGGATTGACTGAGCTAGGCGTGCTTTTTATTGTAATGCTAAGGTTTCAGCCAAAGAGGCCTCCATGGTTTTATTCAGTTATTTTTCTTTTTTGTGGTTTTAGTATAACTGGGTGGCTTGCAAGACGATTTAAGAAGGCAATTAACAGCCATCCACAAGGGAGTGGGACTAAAGGAACATACAGGCCACATAGGCCAGCTGACACCACCACCAGTTCTAATTTACATAATGACTTGGATTCAGAAACACAATACAAAGTGGTCAAATTGAAAAATTATATCAAACTGGGAGAGGTAGTGCAATCAGAGGACACATCTCAAAAATTATAGAACAAGTTAGAGAATGGCAGATGAAATTTAATGCAGTCAGGTACACACATGAAGGGAGTAGAGATGGGGGGGGGGGCTGGCGTTGCCCAACCTCTCGGGGTACTACTGGGCGGCCAACGTGTCGATGGTGCGTAAGTGGGTGATGGAGGGGGAGGGGGCAGCATGGAAACGGATGGAGAGAGCATCCTGTGGGGATACAAGCCTGGGGGCCCTGGTAACGGCGCCGTGGCCGCTCCCTCCCACGAGGTATACCACGAGTCCGGTGGTGGTGGCTACCCTCAAGATTTGGGGGCAGTGGAGGCGACATAGGGGAGAAGTGGGAGTACTGAAACCACTGGTGATAAACCAGTGAAGCCTTTCGTCTTATTCTTCACATGTATGTGGATCCGTGGTTGACTGAATAGCTGTAAAAGAAAAACATACTACAAAATTAAGGGGGAACCATAGGTTCGTCCCGGGGAACATGGATGGGGGATTTCAGGGATGGTATAGAGCGGGCATTAGACAGCTGAGGGACCTGTTTATCGACGGAAGGTTTGCGAGCCTGGGGGAGTTGGAGGAGAAATTTGGGCTCCCGCCGGGAAACATGTTTAGATATCTGCAGGTAAAGGCATTTGCTAGACGGCAGGTGGAGGGATTGCCTGCGCTCCCCGCGAGGGGGGTGAGTGACAGGGTGCTCTCGGGGGTCTGGGTCGGGGAGGGGAAGATATCTGATATCTACAAGCTTATGCAGGAGGTGGAAGAGGCGTCAGTAGAGGAGCTGTAAATGAAGTGGGAACTGGGGGAACAGATCGAGATGGGACATGGGCTGATGCCCTGGAGAGGGTTAATTCTTCCTCCTCGTGTGCGCGGCTTAGCCTCATTCAATTCAAGGTGCTGCATAGGGCCCACATGATTGGGACGAGGATGAGTAGGTTCTTTGGGGGTGAAGATAGGTGTGTCAGGTGCTCGGGGAGTCCAGCGAACCATGCCCATATGTTCTGGGCATGCCCGGCATTGGAGGAGTTCTGGAAGGGGGTGGCGAGGACGGTGTCAAGGGTGGTGGGATCCAGGGTCAAGCCAGGATGGGGTCTCGCGATCTTTGGGGTTGGGGTAGAGCCGGGAGTGCAGGAGGCGAAAGAGGCCGGTGTGCTGGCCTTTGCGTCCCTAGTAGCCCGGCGAAGGATTTTGCTACAATGGAAGGACGCGAGGCCCCCAAGCGTGGAGACCTGGATCAATGACATGGTGGGCTTCATTAAGCTTGAGAAGGTCAAATTCGCCCTGAGAGGATCGGTGCAAGGGTTCTTTAAACGGTGGCAACCTTTCCTCGACTTTCTGGCTCAATGATAGGGTACTGGGACAGTAGCAGCAGCAACCTGGGGCGGGGACGTTGATTATGTTTGCTTATTTTATTTAAATTTGATTGATTTAATTTTAATTTATGGTTAAGTTCTCTTGTGGGGGGGGGGGAGTGTGATACATGTGATGTTACGGTTTGGGGGGAATTGTGGGTGTTATGGGGCTGTTAGTTGCATATTACTGCTTGTTGCTATACTTGTTGTTATATTTTTATATTTTCTGTAAAAAATTCCAATAAAAATTATTTTTAAAAAAAAGGTACACACATGAAGGTACAAATAACAATTACATACGCACTCTATAAGAGGGTGTTGAAATCACTGATAATGAAGCTGAAAGACACCAAAGAGATCAACTGAAGTGAATCAGCAATCAACCAAGCTAGTAATGTTTGCTGAACTACATAGAATATAGGTTAGAGAAGTTAATGATCAAGCTGTATGTGCAGTGAGGCCAAAACACAACATCAAGTTCTGGACAGTAAGTCGCAAGGAACATACAACTTACATTCGTATGAACATTGGAAGCAATGTGTAAAGGAGACACAGGCTGATTTCCAATGTCTAAGGTATGAGCAACTAGTGGATAGGCTGGGATTTTCTGCTGGAAAATAAGCACCTGAGTACTGTAGTGATCTCAAAGGAATACCAGACTGTTAAAGACATAGAAAAATTATCTTGGGCATAACATTTGTGTCACTAAACTAAAGTTCACAAACGTGTTGCAATCTGCTGGAATGTGCAAATTGTTTTAGGAAGATAGGTTGATGTGTAGTTTAGATTAAGGGGTTATTGAATTTTGGCAGGGAAATGGGTTTAGGTAGAGTGCTCTTTCGGAAGCTCGATGCAGACTCAATTGGCCGAATCGCTCCCTTCTGCACTGTAGGGATTCTATGAAATACAGGCTGAGCTTGTTTTTTTCAAATTATCACTTTATTAGAGTTACAAAGCCAGAGCTCAGAGTGTGGACAGGGGCAAATCCCTAATCCAGCTCCTTGCCTGCTCCAAAAACCAATTCAAATTGAATACATGGTCCCCACAAGAGACACATACCAGATCCAGGCATTACACCTGTTCAAGAGTCAAGTTGACTTGATTGAAGTACACAAGATCCTGAATGATCCTGACAAGGAGGATAGAGTTGTGAAGCAAATAATTTCAGGAAATAAATTACAACATACAGATTAGGAGCTTGCCCCTACGAGCCTGCTCCGTCATTCAATAAGATCATGGCTGATCTGATTTGTAATCTCAACTCCACATTCCCAGCTACCCCCTGATGACCTTTCACCACTTTGTTAATCAAGTATCTATCTCTGCCTTAAAAATATTCAAAGACTGCATCCCCTACCCTTTAAGGAAGAGAGTTCAAAAGATTCTCAAACCCCAGAGGAAAATAAATTCTCCTTATCTCGATCTTAAATGAGCGACCCTTTACTTTTGAGCATTGACTCCTAGTTCTAGATTCTCCCACAAGGGGTAACATTCTCTCCACATCCACCCTGCCAAGACCCCTCAGGATCTTATGCATGATGATCAAGCCACCTCTTATACTCCTAAACTCCAGCAGATATAAACCCAGCCTGTTCAACCTTTCCTCCTAAAACAACCTGCCCATTCCAGATATTAGTCTAGTAAAACTTATCTGAACTGCTTCTAATGCATTTGCATCCTCCTTCAATTATGGAGACCAAAACTGTACACAATATCATACAACATTAATCATAGAATCCCTACAGTGCAGAAGGAGGCTCTTTGAGTTTGCATCGACACTCTGAAAGAGCATCCTATCTTGGCCCACAACCCTCACTATCCCCGTAACCCAGTAACCCCACCTAACCTTTTGGACATGAAGGGACAATTTATCATGGCCTATTGACCTAACCTGCACATCTTTAGACTGTGCGAGGAAACCAGAGCACTGGGAGGAAACCCACACAGACACAGGGAGAATGTACAAACTCCACACAGACATCATCACTCACCTACTTTTGTCATCAATTCACCTCATAATAAATGATAACATTATTTTAGCTTTCCTAATTGCTGTACCTGCATATTATGTATTGCCTGTTGACATTTGATGCACGAGGTCACCCAGATCCCTCTGCAGCCTCTCACCATTTAGATCACATGCTTTCTTACTCTTCCCAGCAAAATGGCCAATTTCCCAGTTTTAACTTGGTTTACCTGACTGGTTGAGTGAAGACTTAAGAGCCGAAAGGTGGGTGGACTCGTTTGTTGTGACGACTCGGCAAAAAGATGGATGGGCAGAAATGCAATGAAGTTAATCTTTGGTGGTGGGGGGGTTAAAGTTAAACCGATCAAATGATTTTGGGCGTGCGACTCCAGCCCACCCCACCGAAAAAAGCTTTTCCATCAGCAGAAAACAAGAGATAGCGCAGCACAGGTTGGGAAATCCCGGGAGGTATGAATGACAACCTGATTGTTTTTGTTTTAAAACTCGCGCCAGTGACGATTTGAGGATGTGTTTAGGGAGGGCTGCAGATTGTCTGCGGGGAGGGTTGTTGTTGTTGCTGCTGCTGTAGAGTTTACCCTCCCGGTGAGAGCACCATCCCCTGACTCAGCTGGTGCGGCCGGAATCTGTCCCGCCCTCACTGCAGCAGCAGAAGCCGATCCGAAGGTGCAGAGGGCGGATAACGGAATCCTTCTTGCTCGTCTTTTTCTCTCCCGGCATCGATCAAGCCCCAGCTGCTCTTCGCCGTTACCACGGGGGTAATGTAGTTGTCCTTCATCGTGTGTGGTGATTATTTACCTCCCTTCCCCAAAACTCGCGGTGAACCATAATTGCTGTTAATTCCCTCCACTTGGCCAACTAACGTCGCTTTAGAAACCATTCATTAAAATTACTCTTCCTGTTTTTATTGCTGAGTTTTTTTCCCCTTTTGCCTTCGCTGTTATGCCCTCCGTGCTAGCTGTACACCTCCCTCCACACTCTCTCTCTCTTAAGACATCTGTTTTTCTCATTCTGAGCTATTGAATGTTTTTGCTGTCGCTCGCCCCCCCCCCCCCCCCCTTGGGATTTTTTCATTCTCTCTAGGGGACAGTTCCACTGCAGAAGTTGTGGTTTACAATTCTCATTTAAATAAGTTACTTCTCGCGTTTCAACTTGGGGCAGCAAATCGTGGCTGGGCTGTGAGGGCAATGTCGCGATTGTGCTGTTGTCGGTCGCCTTCTGTGCAGATGATGATGCCTGGTTTCCGGGTGGTGATTGAAGGGGAAATTCAGGCTGATGGTCCCTTGCCCTGCCTGGCATCTAATGCAGTAGAGTCATTTGGGAATTTTGCTGATTTTTCTTAACTTGCACATTTACTCGTGGACCCACTGGCGAACTCTTGTGGTCGCGATGCTCAGTCAGTACTGAAGATCTCGCTTTTTTTTGTGTGTGTGTTTAAAGCTCTCTGTATTCTGACATCTACCCTCCCATCTGTAACCCAGCAACCCTGTCCCAACTAACTCTGCATTTCCCCAGCTTTGGCCATTTGTGCAATTCTGCCCTTTTCTCCTTGTCCTATGCCTCATCATTATCTGTAGAAAATGGGTCAAATTGTTTTAGCGAATTATTAATCTTGGCTATTCTGTAACAGTCTGACAAACTGATGTGAACACACCTCCCCTTGCTGTAACCATCATTAAGTTGTTATTTTTTTATGGTAGGAAGTTTTTATGGACTCTTGGTTAACTTCTGTTCTTCTGTTTGTTTGATTGGCCCTAAAACACAATATGAGGAGGGAGCGACCACCCACATCTCCCCCAGAAAATAGTATCCGGCTGGATTTCAACCTAGTATTCACAGCTGGAATTGCTGTCCCAGCCTGGAGTGATGTTCACACCCTGCACCTCTAATTCAGGTGGGGAGGCGAAAGGCTCATTCTAATTAATCAGATAAAAAAAAAAGCATTGAAATGAGCAGGCACACAAAGTCTCAGCATGTAACATTTTCTGGGCAAACAGAATGCCATTGCTCATTAACACGCAATGTAAGCATCTGCTGGCACAGAATAATACAGCACAGAAGAGGCCCTTCGGCCCATCGGGGCACCCTGTCTTCGGATGTATCTAAGCAGATTGCACTGTGTATTATATACGTCGGTCTGGTGACAGCTCTATGAACATAGAAGTTTCAGAAAACAATTTGAAAGTAGTGCTGAGAATTAAGAACATCATTTAAAAAATATTTGCTGAACAACTTGCTTCTGGGCACAACCTTGAACACCAATTACTCTTGTTTTCACTGATCTGCATGGCCTGTTGGCCAGGAGGCTTGAGCTATTTCTGATTTAAATATAAACATTACATAAATCAATTGTTTTCCCGGGGGATTCATTTATTTAATAGTCAAGTTCTTGTTCATAGAAAGCAAGGACTTATCCTTGGAAGTGACGTTTGTGCTGAGCGCATCTAGGCAAAACCTATAATGGTTCGTTATTCAGTGACCAGAAAAATCCGATCTTGCTGGACCGTGTCTGTTTTCTGGCAGCATTTGCACTTCATTGCAAGGCAATCATAGGTCAATCTATTAGGGTGCAGAAAGTGGTTGCTTGGCGATGTAAATGAGCCGTTTCTAGCCATAGGCAATAAGGCCATTGCCCAGATCAGTGTAGAATATAGGACTGACACCTTGAAGCAATATTTAACTGCCTCAATCATCAGGGGCTGGTTTAGCTCACTGAGCATTGCTGCTTCTGTATGGAATGAAAAGCTGGATATTGTCACATTGCAGTACTTTGGAAATAGAAAATGTTATCTGTAGCCTATTGCAGAATATTAAAGAACATAGAACATAGAACAGTACAGCACAGAACAGGCCTTTCGGCCCTCAATGTTGTGCCGAGCAATGATCACCCTACTCAAACCCACGTATCCACTCTATACCCGTAACCCAACAACCCCCCCCCCCCCCCAACCTTACTTTTTAGGTCACTACGGGCAATTTAGCACGGCCAATCCACCTAACCCGCACATCTTTGGACTGTGGGAGGAAACCGGAGCACCCGGAGGAAACCCACGCACACACGGGGAGGACGTGCAGACTCCGCACAGACAGTAATCCAGCCGGGAATCGAACCTGGAACCCTGGAGCTGTGAAGCATTTATGCTAACCTCCATGCTACCGTGAAAGGAAATATTTGGCTGCCTTGGTTAGTGTTGCCAACCCTCCAAATTGGTTTGGAGTCTCCAGGAATTGAAGATCATTTTCCAGGACACGAGTGCTGTGTGCAAGGAAAATCATCAGGATATTTGAAGAAATCTTTGTTTTCGGAAATGTGTTTTGTTTTAGTATTCCTTTATACCAGGTATAAAAATATTGAAAATGGCAAAGAACGATGTTGGGCTGACTGTTGGCCATCATCTGATTTGGTAATGAGTCTTTTTGTTTTCCCATTGGTGTAGGAAGCCGTTGTGTCACATAGATGAATGTGTTGGCTGGCAGTCTAAATGGCTGGCATGGGGGCCATTCATGTGATGAAATCTGCAGTTTAATCCCTTTTGGCACCCACCTTCATTTAACTGATTTGATATTTTACTCATTTCATTGTTGCAATTATCTGTCCACTATGAGCGAAGATAATCAAACACTGATGTCCCAATAGTGTCAACCAGATTTACACTCGGCACAACCACCACTGGTCGATCCATTCTGTGGGGCTTCATAGCGCATATGCGGTGTCATGTGTGTGTGCTAATTTCTAGGAGCAGCTGGCATATCACTGTTATGAATATAACCTTGTCATTCAAATTAAATTTACAAGCCTGGAGGAATGACTTTGCACGATTAGGGAATTAGTAGTGTGGTTTGTGTTTGTCACGAATTGTCATCCGTGCCAGCTACAGCTATAAAACTGGTGCTTAATGAGTCTAATGCCAAAGCTACACTCTTTGTCTAATTGGTCAAATTGGAATGGAGTGTGATTGTTCCATACTGTAATCTACATATCCTTAGAATTGTTGTGTGAGCTAAATCTAATACACATGTCTTAAAGCAGTAACTGTAAACTTAAAGCCTTCAGCTACAACACAAAATTTCTAGATATACAGGAAAATTCTGCATAAATGCGGTGTTTTGTCTTCCTTCCTCCAACGTTCCCACATAGACAATGCAGATCAGCCCTTTCTCTAGGTCTGAGCAATGGGCTATTTGGAGAATGGAACAGTGGTATTTTTAACATAACTCAAAGGCTTATTTAGCAAAATTTGACTACAATGCATACTTTCTAAGGCTTTACATTGTGATACCTGTTATATATGTGGATAAGGTTCGACTGAATGGAAATATGGATCTCATCTTGGGAAAACTACTTTTCAAAATCCCTCTTTATTCATTCATGGAATGTGGACATCACTGCCAAAAGCTAATATTTATTACCTATTCCCAAATGTCCATTAGTAGGTGTTGGTGAACCGTTATCTTCAACCATCGCAGTTCTGGTGGTGAACTATGCTGTTAGGAATTTCCAGGATTTAGACCTCCATGGGACTGAAGAAAAGGCAATGCCCTGTAACTTCCTGGCTCCCCAGTGTTGGATATGGGGGTTACCCCAAAGATATATTAGGGAATCCCTCTCGGAAGTTCCCATGCAAAGGCTTTACATGGCAAAGCAATAGCTTCCCCTGGACAATTGTGCCATGCTGGAAACCATCTGAAAAAGTGATTTTAAATCACTAACGTCAGATAGTTCTGTTGGTTTCGCACCATTAGTTACTGTTAGCAGAAATAAAACCACTTCTAGCTTGAGCATAACTATATTTTAAACACCCAGACCGAGCCCCACATGGGACACCCTCAAAGCACTGGACCCTTCCGGCTCGCCATTTAGTGTGGATACAACACCACTGCTGGGAACAGCCACCCCCCCCCCACTCTGAACCAAGCTTACTCAAATTCCCCCAGTAGCAGACCCAACCACCTCCCCCACCCCACCCAGCCCCGATCCCCTAAATTCCATGAACTTAGCTCAACATTTTCTCTGCCCCATCAATTTCATTGGTTCCTTTAAACCAATCTGGCCGCCAGTGTGGTTTTAAAAGAAAAGGAGCATGGCCTCGCTGAGCTCGCTGGAATTACATCATGCTGTGGTCTTGAAGGGCATTCACTGCAGGCCCCAAGCAGCCTCAGCTGAACAATGTTTTTACCGTGTAGCTCAGTGCGCTTTACACTCTTGTAGCTGCAGCGGACCATGACCTTTCATCACTAGGTGGAAGATATGGTCCAATAAGTTTTCCAAGCCAGGAAGGTGCCTAACTTGAGTTGGTGGTGTTCACGTGAACCTTCCGCCTTTGTCCTTCTACATGGTAGAGACTGTGGATTTGAAAAGTGTTGTTGATGGAGGAGTGGCTGGTGCTGCAGTGTAGGTAAATGTCGTCGTCATGTTGCCCTGCTGATGGAGGGAGCGAGTGTTAAGGTGGTGGATGAGATGCCTATCATGCATATTGTTTTGTCCTGTGTGGTGTTGAACTTCTGGAGTGTTGTTGGAACTGCACAAGAAAGTGTGAAGTATTCCATCACATTCCCGACTTGTGCCTTTATAGGTTCTCCAGAGCTCTGATCAAGACAATAATCATCATAAATAGTTTTCTAATTTGTCATTCTGTAAGGTGGTGGAAAGATCTGAAAGAAGTTGAGGAAAAATTACAAAAACTTGAAAAATTGCAAAAACTCAAGGAAAAATATGAGAGTTTTGAAGATTTGGTTGGAAAAGAGAGAGTAGATGTCTCAAATGAATGAAAAGATGATCCATCAATGAGCATTTTATGATGAGAATACATTGATGGTGTTTGCCTGAACATGTCTTCTATGATTTAAATATTCATTGCTGACATATTATTGAAATTGATTGTCAACTAAAAGTAGTTTTCCTTCACCAAATTTTAGATGAAAGCCAGGAGACAAGGGATCTGGTGCTTCAAGTGCAGAGAGCTGACGCTAGCCTTGATTGTGTCCTGATTCTCAAACATGGGATCCTTTTACAGAAAGGAGAAGAAACTTCACTGATATTTGCTCTAGATGGCCAGAAATTTTGGAGCAGTGTTGGGGGTGAGGTGGCCAATGGACGTGGGAAAGAGTCTGCCCATTCTGGCTAGAGTGAAGATGATTGTGCAGTAACAATTTTTTTTAATACAGCAAAATCAATTGCTGTTTGGAAACCGGCATTTTGGGCCTTCCATTTGCATATAGTGTGCAAGTACATCTGCATACAACATGGGACAGAGGGAAGGACATGGAACTGGTAATATTTCTAGTGTTCAATATTATTATTGTCCTCAACTTTCCTTCTTGCAGCTCCTGAGGGCAAGTAGAAGGATAATGCATTTTAATCAGTGAATATTCTGCCCCATCATTTATCAAATAAGTGACTATACTAATATGGCTACTTTCCCATTGAAGGAAAACAGCGGTGTTGTACAGTTGTTCAGTACCTGTTTGACTACAATTACCACGGTACATGGTTCACAGATAGCCACTGTGCCCAGACACGCATCAAGTTTCTGCTTCTGATCTTTTACTTGCTTCACTTGTGCCTTGCGAGTCTCCTAATAATACCTCCTCAATCTCACTAAACGCATTCTGTGCGTGCCCCACTTGGCTCAGTGGCGGTTCTGCTGCTTCTGAGTTGGAGGGTCACAGTTTCAAGGCATGCTGTTAAAAATTGAGCCTATGGTCCAGGTGGACAATTCAATGCTTCACCGAGGGCCTCTGATAGTACAACACTCCCTATGTGTCTGCCCGACTAAATGTCATTATCTGCCATTTGGATTCCCTTTGCAGGCAAGAGCAGCAGCCAGTTTGCACATGGTGAGGTCCCACATACAGTTAGAACATAGAACATAGAACAGTACAGCACAGAACAGGCCCTTCGGCCCTCGATGTTGTGCCGAGCAATGATCACCCTACTTAAACCCACGTAACCCGTATACCCGTAACCCAACAATCCCCCCATTAACCTTACACTACAGGCAATTTAGCATGGCCAATCCACCTAACCCGCACATCTTTGGACTGTGGGAGGAAACCGGAGCACCCGGAGGAAACCCACGCACACACGGGGAGGACGTGCAGACTCCACACAGACAGTGACCCAGCCGGGAATCGAACCTGGGACCCTGGAGCTGTGAAGCATTGATGCTAACCACCATGCTACCGTGAGGCCCTTCAGTTTTCAGTTTGGGTTACAGCTGATGAATTAATACTGGAAAGAACACTCGGAAATTCCTTTTGTTCAATAATACAAAAGGAGTTTCCGAGTGATCTTTCCTGTATTAATCCATCAACTGCTACTGCCTACACTGAATATCTTGTCACTTATCTCACAACTGTATGTGGGACCTCATCGTGCAAACTGATTGCTGCTCTTTCCTACAAAAATGACAGGGAATACAAATGGAAGGTTATGACGAGCCTTCACTATTTCCACTCCCACCACCTCCAGCAATCTGGCATGCCGTCCATCAGAACTATACGACTTACCCATTCTGAACCGTGCAATGGCTCCATAAAATCTAGATTCCGTGTAATGGTTAGAAATAATTCGTAATCTTTAAATAATTCCTTTGACTATTTAGATATTCTCATTGTAGAGGTAAGTTTCTCTGTGCTTCGTAGGGTAAGAAGAACCAACAAATATTTATTGTGCACTGGATCGTGATCAGAAAAGTGGATGTTTACCTGAACACTGTAACTTGGGAATTAGAAATATAGAATGTTTTTCTACTCCCTAATTTCTCCAGTGAATTCTCAACCCTGGTTGGCAGTGTTAACATTATTTCAACTGACATCACCTGCTGCTTCCATTGGTGTGACCTAAGTAAGCCTCAAAGTTAATTTAAAACGTCTGTTGTAGCCTATTCGGTATTGACATCACCTGGTGCTCACTTAGTCATGCAGACCAGAAATTTGCAGACTTGATTCCCAGCTTGATCTTGCTGGATCAACACTCCGGCGTTACCACTCACCTAGATGTTTCTGACTAGGGAGGGAAGAAATGGCTATTATTCCTTCCTTCTCCAAATTAATGTTCAGTGACCTCTGTCTGGAAAGTGTTGAGGTGGGTAATTTTTGAGAAAGCAAGATGACAGAGGGAGCCCATAAAGCGGCGGGAGTTCAGAGACAGAGAGCCCAGAAAGCAGCGGGAGTTCAGAGACAGAGGGAGCCCAGAAAGCAGCGGGAGTTCAGAGACAGAAAGCCCATAAAGCAGCGGGAGTTCAGAGACAGAGAGCCCAGAAAGCAGCGGGAGTTCAGAGACAGAGGGAGCCCATAAAGCAGCGGGAGTTCAGAGACAGAGAGCCCAGAAAGCAGCGGGAGTTCAGAGACAGAGGGAGCCCAGAAAGCAGCGGGAGTTCAGAGACAGAGAGCCCAGAAAGCAGCGCGAGTTCAGAGACAGAGAGCCCAGAAAGCGGCGGGAGTGCCAGTGGGAGCAAAGATAATATAAGGCGGGCACCGGAAGTACGGCCCACGGACTTCTGGGAAGGATTTTCTCCTAGCCAATAAATTCTCCCACCCGCCCTCCTCCTCTAACCTAATAATAAGACCCATTGGTGTGAGCAGGTAAGTGCTATATTATATTATTATTTTTTATTTGTTTTATATTTGTTTACCAGAACTTGGTTGAAATTAAGTGGGATGGCAGGGAAGGTAGTGCAATGTTCCTCCTGCAGGATGTTTGAGGTGAGGGATGCCGTTAGTGTCCCTGCTGATTTTACCTGCAGAAAGTGCATCCAGCTCCTACAAGACCGAGTTATGGTACTGGAGCTGGAGTTGGATGAACTTCGGATCATTCGGGAGGCAGAGGTGGTCATAGATAGGAGCTTCAGGGAAGTAGTTACACCAAAGACTGGAGATAGATGGGTAACTGTAAGAGGGGCTGGGAAGAAGCAGTCAGTGCAGGGACCCCCTGCGGTCGTTCCCCTGAGTAACAAGTATACCGTTTTGGATACTTGTGGGGGGGGGGACTTACCAGGGGTAAGCCATGGGGTGCAGGACTCTAGCACGGAGTCTGTCCCTGTTGCTCAGAAGGGAAGGGGGAGAGGAGCAGAGCATTAGTAATTGGGGACTCAATAGTCAGGGGCACAGATAGGAGATTTTGTGGGAGCGAGAGAGACTCACGTTTGGTATGTTGCCTCCCAGGTGCTAGGGTACGTGATGTCTCGGATCGTGTTTTTCGGGTCCTTAAGGGGAGGGGGAGCAGCCCCAAGTCGTAGTCCACATTGGCACTAACGACATAGGTAGGAAAGGGGACAAGGATGTCAGGCAGGCCTTTAGGGAGCTAGGATGGAAGCTCAGAGCGAGAACAAACAGAGTTGTTATCTCTGGGTTGTTGCCCGTGCCACGTGATAGTGAGACGAGGAATAGGGAGAGAGAGCAATTAAACACGTGGCTACAGGGATGGTGCAGGCGGGAGGGATTCAGATTTCTGGATAACTGGGGCTCTTTCTGGGGAAGGTGGGACCTCTATAGACAGGATGGTCTACATCTGAACCTAAGGGGCACCAATATCCTGGGGGGGAGATTTGTTAGTGCTCTTTGGGGGGGTTTAAACTAATTCAGCAGGGGCATGGGAACCTGGATTGTAGTTTTGGGGTGCGAGAGATTGAGAGTAGAGAGGTCAGGAGCACAGATTTGACTTCGCAGGAGGGCGGCAGTGTTCAGGTCGGTGGTTTGAAGTGTGTCTATTTCAATGCCAGGAGTATACGAAATAAGGTAGGGGAACTGGCAGCATGGGTTGGTACCTGGGACTTCGATGTTGTGGCCATTTCAGAGACATGGATAGAGCAGGGACAGGAATGGTTGTTGCGGGTTCCGGGGTTTAGGTGCTTTAGTAAGGTCAGAGAAGGGGGCAAAAGAGGGGGAGGTGTGGCGCTGCTAGTCAAGGACAGTATTACGGTGGCAGAAAGGATGCAAGATGGGGACTCTTCTTCCGAGGTAGTATGGGCTGAGGTTAGAAACAGGAAAGGAGAGGTCACACTGCTGGGAGTTTTCTATAGGCCACCTAATAGTTCTAGAGATGTAGAGGAAAGGATGGCGAAGATGATTCTGGAAAAGAGCGAAAGTAACAGGGTAGTTGTTATGGGAGACTTTAACTTTCCTAATATTGACTGGAAAAGATATAGTTCGAGTACATTGGATGGGTCGTTCTTTGTACAATGTGTGCAGGAGGGTTTTCTGACACAATATGTTGACAGGCCAACAAGAGGTGAGGCCACTTTGGATTTGGTTTTGGGTAATGAACCAGGCCAGGTGTTAGATCTGGAGGTAGGTGAACACTTTGGAGACAGTGACCACAATTCGGTGACCTTTACATTAGTGATGGAAAGGGATAAGTATACCCTGCAGGGCAAGAGTTATAGCTGGGGGAAGGGCAATTATGATGCCATTAGACATGACTTAGGATGTGTAGGTTGGAGAAGTAGGCTGCAAGGGTTGGGCACACTAGATATGTGGAGCTTGTTCAAGGAACAGCTATTGCGTGTTCTTGATCAGTACGTACCAGTCAGACAGGGAGGAAAGGGTAGAGTGAGGGAACCATGGTTTACCAAAGAAGTGGAATCTCTTGTTAAGAGGAAAAAGGAGGCCTATGTGAAGATGAGGCGTGAAGTCTCAGTTGGGGCGCTTGATAGTTACAGGGAAGCGAGGAAGGATCTAAAGAGAGAGCTAAGACGAGCAAGGGGGGGACATGAGAAGTCTTTGGCAGGTAGGATCAAGGAAAACCCAAAACTTTCTATAGGTATGTCAGGAATAAAAGAATGACTAGGGTAAGAGTAGGGCCAGTCAAGGACAGTGGTGGGAAGTTGTGTGTGGAGGCTGAGGAGATAAGCGAGATACTAAATGAATACTTTTTGTCAGTATTCACTCAGGAAAAAGATAATATTGTGGAGGAGAATGCTGAGACCCAGGGTATTAGAATAGATGGCATTGAGGTGCGTAGGGAAGAAGTGTTGGCAATTCTGGACAAGGTGAAAATAGATAAGTTCCCGGGGCCTGATGGGATTTATCCTAGGATTCTCTGGGAAGCCAGGGAAGAGATTGCTGAGCCTTTGGCTTTGATTTTTAGATCATCATTGGCTACAGGAATAGTGCTAGAGGACTGGAGGATAGCAAATGTGGTCCCTTTGTTCAAGAAGGGGAGTAGAGATAACCCCGGTAACTATAGGCCGGTGAGCCTAACATCTGTGGTGGGTAAAGTCTTGGAGAGGATTATAAAAGATACGATTTATAATCATCTAGATAGGAATAATATGATTAGGGATAGTCAGCATGGTTTTGTGAAGGGTAGGTCATGCCTCACAAACCTTATCGAGTTCTTTGAGAAGGTGACTGAACAGGTAGACGAGGGTAAAGCAGTTGATGTGGTGTATATGGATTTCAGTAAAGCGTTTGATAAGGTTCCCCACGGTCGGCTATTGCAGAAAATACGGAGGCTGGGGATTGAGGGTGATTTAGAGATGTGGATCAGAAATTGGCTAGTTAAAAGAAGACAGAGAGTGGTGGTTGATGGGAAATGTTCAGAATGGAGTTCAGTTACGAGTGGCGTACCACAAGGATCTGTTCTGGGGCCGTTGCTGTTTGTCATTTTTATAAATGACCTAGAGGAGGGCGCAGAAGGATGGGTAAGTAAATTTGCAGACGACACTAAAGTCGGTGGAGTTGTAGACAGTGCGGAAGGATGTTGCAGGTTACAGAGGGACATAGATAAGCTGCAGAGCTGGGCTGAGAGGTGGCAAATGGAGTTTAATGTGGAGAAGTGTGAGGTGATTCACTTTGGAAAGAATAACAGGAATAAGGAATATTTGGCTAATGGTAAAATTCTTGGTAGTGTGGATGAGCAGAGGGATCTCGGTGTCCATGTACATAGATCCCTGAAAGTTGCCACCCAGGTTGATAGGGTTGTGAAGAAGGCCTATGGTGTGATGGCCTTTATTGGTAGAGGGATTGAGTTCCGGAGCCATGAGGTCATGTTGCAGTTGTACAAAACTCTAGTACGGCTGCATTTGGAGTATTGCGTACAGTTCTGGTCGCCTCATTATAGGAAGGACGTGGAAGCTTTGGAACGGGTGCAGAGGAGATTTACCAGGATGTTGCCTGGTATGGAGGGAAAATCTTATGAGGAAAGGCTGATGGACTTGAGGTTGTTTTCGTTAGAGAGAAGAAGGTTAAGAGGTGACCTAATGGAGGCATACAGAATGATCAGAGGGTTAGATAGGGAGGACAGCGAGAGCCTTCTCCCGCGGATGGAGGTGGCTAGCACGAGGGGACATAGCCTTAAATTGAGGGGTAATAGATATAGGACAGAGGTCAGAGGTGGGTTTTTTACGCAAAGAGTGGTGAGGCCGTGGAATGCCCTACCTGTAACAGTAGTGAACTCGCCAACATTGAGGGCATTTAAAAGTTTATTGGATAAGCATATGGATGATAAGGGCATAGTGTAGGTTAGATGGCCTTTAGTTTTTTCCATGTCGGTGCAACATTGAGGGCCGAAGGGCCTGTACTGCGCTGTATCGTTCTATGTTCTATGTTCTATGACAGTAACAACATCAGATAATAATCAGGAATGGAAAAGAAAGCAGGCTGGTTTTGACTTTGTTTGCTGCAGGTATTAAAGGCAAATGTAACCTGCCAAGACAATCAACTCCGCTCCACTGCAGCAATTCCTCCGGGCAGTGCATAGGTCCAACCATCTTCAACTGCTCAGGCAATGGTTCATGGTGCATGCGCCTTCCCTTGTACATGGAGGCACTTTGTTTTTAGTCTTCCCGATCTTAAATTTAGGCGACCTTTTCTATCAATTGGTTGGTGGGGGAGGGTGAGGAACAGTGAGGCAGGCAGGAAGCCACCATGAAGGGAGGCAAGTGGGAAGTAAAGAACATTCTTTCATGTGTGAAGAGCACATCATTTTTAACGAGTTCTAATTAAAACTTGTTGCTTTCAATTTTCTGGTGTATGGAAAAAAACCCGAGTTGTTGATGGCTTTCACATGTAAAACCGCAACATTAATAATGCTTTAAATGACGTTGCTAATACCGCGCAGCACAATTTTAATTTTAATTTATTTGGGAACAATGGCAAATGGAGGCGGGAATGGAAGATTTTTTTGTCCGGATTTCATGGCGTCCCGGTTTGGATGTGCATCAATGCCCAGCCGAGTAGCTCCTGCTATGGAGTTACAGTTGTGGAATATAATTTACACCCAAAGTGTAGGATTACTGAATAGTGAGTAAGTTATGATCAATAACATGAGTGTGTCATAAATATTAATAATTTCTCTTATTCATGCATTCTGTTTATACCTCACAATGTTTAAATTTAAATTGGGTAGTTTTCAACCAACTTTAAAATAAAAACTGATTGTTCTGTATAATGTGGCATTTCTTTTTGCATTTTGATAAGTAGGTCTTGATGTGTCATTAGAGAGGTAATATTTGTTAGCTTCTGCTTGAAACTGAATCAGTAAAGTTCCGTTGGCATAAAGTAATAACGTTTTGTAGTTTACTCTTTATTGTAACCCAGCAGGAGTAAAGCAAATAAATGCAGATGCCAGAAAATTCAAGTGTCCTGGGTAGCGGTGTCGTTTGGAATTTGATTATTTTTATAACGGTTGCATGTTCCATCAGATGACAGGTGCTTCCTCTGTGTTTTCCTTTATGCCATCATACTTGACCTAGGTTTAATGAACGACTCCCTCACAATCGTTACTACCCCATCCAGATGTGTCAGTTTAATTAAGCCTAGTCAAGCATTTGATCTCTGCACTTGTGCAGCAATGAGACATTTCTAGCATTTTGCATGCACCTTGCTGCTTCTGGAAGATTTTTAACCAGGAATTATCTGGTACCACTGGAATATGCCAATCTTTGGGCAGGCAAGATTCATCAGGCAATACGTATCAGTTAATGAATTCAAATTTTTATCTTGCGGTTGTTAATGAGCATCTGGTCATAATCTCAAATGTTCGTCAGGAAGTTGGAATGAAATTTGAGTATTGTTGATTGTTGATGGAGGCTTTAGTCACAATACTTCGACGGGGAGTAAAAGCATAAGACTGCAGCAGTGCCAAGGAGCTGAATTAAGAGATGTATTATTGAACAGGGTAAGTAGATCTTGTTATCATTATGGTGAGAGGAGTGCACTGTCTGTCGCTAGTTCCACAACTGCACAAGTCACAACAGATATTTAAATGATTTTCTGCCAGCTATGCCCCCCGCCCCCGGTAGTTGTAATGAATTTACATCTCATTAATGTGGCCACCTGGCCAATTCAGTCCCCCAACATCAAATTTAAATCACGGATTGGTGTGATGTGCAACTGTCATTGAAACTGTCCACATGTTGGCCTGAACCTCGAGGGAACTCTGAGGTGAGTGCACGGAACTTAGTGCAGCACTTGGAGGATCACAATGCAAGGAAGGGGCACTGCGGATTCACGTGTTGGAGGGGTCTTCAGAGGTACATCTCCACAGTGGCTTCTTTGTGGCTAGATTGTGGTGCCGGAGCAAGGGCAGACGTGTGTGAGGGGGCCATTGGGCCACGCAGTTCGCAAAACATTTCAAGACAGAGCATTCTTCCACAGCTGAGAGAGTTCATTATCAGCTGCATTGCCAAACTTGGGATTCTGGCTTCTGAAACAATTGTGCCCACTCAATCAACACTATTTGCTGAGAGTGTCAATGATTGCTCCTCTGTATTAATCCCTCATATACAGACTTCGTAATCAACCCCATGTGATGGGACTGCGGAACCACTGGGCAACCACTAGGGGCTGGTTTAGCACACTGGGCTAAATCGCTGGTTTTTAAAGCCGACCAAGGCAGGCCAGCAGCACGGTTCAATTCCCGTACCAGCCTCCCCGAACAGGTGCCGGAATGTGGCGACTAGGAGCTTTTCACAGTAACTTCATTGAAGCCTACTCGTGACGATAGCGATTTTCATTTTCAACTGGACAAGTTTGAGTAGTTTGACAGCATCTGTGGAGAAAAGAGATAACGTTTTGAGTCTATTTGACTTTTTCAAAGCAACTGTGCTACGGTGCCACTACTGTTGCTTCACAGCATCAGGGTCTCTGGTTCGATTTCCAGTTTGGGCCACTGTGCAGAGTCTGCAAGTTCTCCCCGTGTCTGCGTGGTTTTCCTCCGGGTGCTCTGGTTTCCTCCCACATGTCCTGAAAGACGTGCTTGTTAGGTGAATTAGACGTTTTGAATTGAATTCTTCTGTGTACCCGAACAGGTGCTGGAGTGTGGCGACGGAGGGATTTTCACAGTAACTTCATTGCACTGTAATGTAAGCCTTCTTGTGACAAGAATAAAGATTATTATTATTATTATGGACAAGTTTGAGGGTCTTCTGTTTGCAGGTGGGCATGGTTCATTCCCCAAGGATGGCACTCTGAACACCCAGCATTATAGTTATATAGGGTGGAACATTAACCCTCACGGTCAAAACAAACCGCTTGCGTGTATGAATGGTTTGCGCAGCACCTGCTTCCTGCGCTTCCAAATATGAGAGGGTTATGAAATGAGAAAACTGTTATGGTGGTTAAGAACCAGAACCAATACCTGAAGCTCAACAGAAAGAAATCAATCTACAATTTTCTTTTAGCTAGCACATTTAATATAGCCAATTATTCCAAGGTGCCCTCACACCAGTGCAATCAGACAAAAATAAACACCAAACCAGAGGAGAAATCAGGAGCTGTGCTGACTTAGCAGGTTTCGAGCAGGGTTGTGATAAAGAGATGTAAAATTGACCTTGGTTGCGTTTCCAGGTGGGGGAAGTGCTGAGGGAGTGGTGTTGAAAACCCATGTGCTTGATTAATGCCCTTTAGGGGAGGAAACAATAGTTTGCAGGAGTGTCCTTGGTGCATTTTTGTTTTATCCTTGTAGATAAGCCGTGTAAGGTTTATATCGTTTTTGGATTTGACTGTCCCGGTGGGGCAGGGTAGCAAGGCAGCGGTGGTAGATTGGTGTTAGGTTGAATGTTGATCTCAAGTCACTGAAGTCTGGGCACCCTGGTTTTAGGTGATGAGGCTATAATACAAAACTCAAATCGAAATAGTCTGGCATTCTGGTTTTTTAAATATTTCACAAATGCTCGGGGGCTACGAGTAGTATATACCAGTGTTTTCCTGTATATAAACATGCATCTCCAATATGTTTGCTATAACAGAAAGGCCAGGGTGTTTTTTCAGTTTTTACAACTATAGAGTATCTTTTTGCTGTCAATTTAGCTTTTTGGAAAAAATATCCCACTGGCCTTTCTATGCCCAATTTGCTGTCTTGTAACAGACTGCACCTACCCCTAGGTCACAAACATCAGTTGTTATTTTAAAGAGTTTACTGAAATTTGGGGCAGTCAAGAGTGGTTAATTGATCAAAATTGCTTTCAGCCTTTCAAAAGAGGCTTGACACTCCCCCATCCACACCACCTTGGCTACCTTTTGCAGCAAGTCCATCAATAGAGCAGCTAAAGTGCTGAAATTTGGCACAAATTTGCAGTAAATCCCCCACATCCCTCCCCAAAAAACTCATGATCTGATCTGTTGCTTAGTCTTAGGGGCAGGGAAGTCACCAATGCTGGTACTTTTGCTGTTCTTGGCAGCACTTGTGCTTGCCCTCAGTATGCCACCCACGCTTTTGCAAACTCACTTTTAGCCAGGTTTCTTACCAAATCAGCTGACTGAAGTTTTCTAGCAGAGTTTCTAACTGTTTTAAGTGGCCTTTCTATGATCAGTACAGCATCAAAATAAACCGCACAGTTGGAAGATTGGCTAACACTTAGTTCATTAGTCTCTGGAAAGTTGCCAGAGTGTTTCTTTAGCCTAATTACTTTGCATTGGGAAACACCATCTGGTGTGATAAAGGCCAATATTTCTTTAGCTCAGGGTCTAAAAAGGAACATGTCAATATTGCTTCAAATCTATTTTGGTAAGAAACGTGGCACTGCCAACCCTGTCAATACAGTCTTCCAAATGAGGAATTGGGGAGGAATTTGCTTTTGTTATTGCTTTGACTTTTCTGTAGTGTGATACAGAATCTCGTTGAATTATCTGCTTTAGGCGTTAACATGACTGTGGAACTCCAGCTGCCATAGCTGGGTTCAGTGAGGTGATTTTCCAACATGTATTGAATCTTTGCTTTCATCAAAGCCTGGTTCTCTGGACTTGAGTAGTAAGGATGCTGTTTTACAGGAGAGGGTTCTCCTCCATCCACGTCATGTATGGCTAAACTTTCTGGTTTGCCTCTACAAACTCCTTTAAATGCTGTGAGAAGCTTTGTTGGGTTGTCTTGTTGTTTTGCATTTAAATGTTGTAAAGAGTCCTTCCTGTTTATTTCCTTTGTTCCCATTTCTTTTATGTAATTTTATTATTTTCGTCTGTGGACCAGTAATCGGAATGTGCCTTTAAGCAGAAGACCCGAGGTGGTAGTAGTTTTCTTTTCAAGGCACTGAATTCCCCGGTTTTGTTCTTAGTTGGGCTCCTCGACGCTGAGAAGATCTTGGGAACCAGGTTTGGAGGGAGTCTGATTGATTTGTTGGCTGGCAACTGGCGGGTTGGCCAGGGTCAGTGTTCTACCTGACCATGGTCAGTGAATGGTCCCTGTGTGATGCTTTGTGAGAGAACTGGCAGAAGCACTTTAAACCTTGGAGGTGAAAGGAACACTTTTTTTTTTCTCTCTCTCTCTCTCTCGCTCCTGCTTGCTGAAGTGTAATAACTGCTCCATTGTTCTGAATGCAGCGAGTGCCCAGCACATCCTTCGTTGTAAACCTGGGATTACGCTAAGTCTGCAGGGAAAGTAGACAATTATCTCGAGCCTAGAAGGAAGAAGTATCGATCATTGAAGGTGGGAGAGAGCAATTAATAAAGCATAAAGTATTCTGGGCTTCATTAACGGGGGCATAGAGTACAAGAGCAAGGAGGTTATGCTGAACTTATACAAGACACCAGTTAGACCTCAGCTGGAATTTTGTGTACAGTTCTGGGTGCCATACTATAGGAAGGATATAAATGCATTGGAGAGAGTGCAGAAGAGGTTTACAAGAATTGTTCCAGGGATGAGAAACCTCACTTATGAGGATAGGTTGGGACTGTTCTCCCTGGAGAGGTGAAGGCTCGAGGAGATTTGACCGAGATGTTCAAAATCATGAAGGGGCTGGACAGAGTAGACAGGGAGAAACTGTTCCGCTCGTAAAAGGGTTGAGAACAAGAGAGCACAGACTTAAAGTAATTTGCAAAAGAAGCAAATGTGGTATGAGAAAATAAAAACTTCACACCATGAGTGGTTTACTGGACTGGAATGTACTGTCTGCAAATGTAGTGGAGGCAGATTCAATTGAGGCATTCATTAGGGCAGTAGATGATTACTGAATAGATGGAAACAATGTGCAGGAGAATGACGCTAAGTCATGATGCTCATTTTGGGAGCCGGTACACAAACAGTGGGCCAAATGGCATCCTTCTGTATCATAATGATTCTGTGATATCCAAAATAGTGAGTAGTTATTGGTGTGCCTCTTTTTTGTTTTTGGCAAAGGTCTCACACTGTCTACCAAATGGTACTGCAAAAACTGGCATGGGAATTGGGGTGCTGGTTTGATCGCGGGTTGCGTTTTTTACATAATCTGGCATGTACCACAACTTACAAAACTACACCGTGTCTTTGTGAAGACCAGGCCAGTAAACATATTGACTTATACCTGCTTGGGTCTTTCAAATCCCTTGATGTCCTGTCATGGGAATTTCATGAGCTATCCTTAATATTTGTTGGTGATATTTGGATGGTATCACAATCTGATGAACCAATGTCTACTCTTCAACTGCAGGGCTGTACGGTGGCCTCCATTTCCTCATCCGAATCCCACTTTTAATGTGGTAGCATTTCGGAACTCCTTCAGCTTTGGTATGAGCCAGTTGTGTTACTTTGCTTAACTCTGGATTGGCTTGCTGAGCCTCAGTCAGAGAGCACGTATTGAACAGGATTATCCAAATCACTAAAAAGAGTTTCAAATAGCCAAATACTGATTTCACGTCTTGACGATGGAACTTGTTTAGTCATTGCTCGGTTCACTACATAAGAAGGAAAAAATCTGGAGCACTTTCCTGCAGCTGCTCTGTCTCCTTGTCTTCACTTGGCCTTTCACGTGGAGAAGCTACTGTTTTCACCCTGGCTATTTGATTTCCGAGGAGAAAGGCACCGCTGTCTACTGGCAATCTTATTTTTTCTTAATTTCTGCGCTGTTTTCTCCATTCCTTGTAGTAACCTATTGGTCTTTACCTGTTTTGGCTGTGGTTCCTTGTAAAATCAATTCTTGAGGCATTGTCGAGGACTGTGTTGAGGATCACATCCACTTCCAATATCCAAGCTGGATTCTGGAAGGCCGTTTATGACTACTTTTTACAGTTCCTCCCTTCTTCTTATAGTTCTTGGACCACCTTCTCAGAATGTCTCGGGAGAGCTTTGAGAGATTCCTTACTTTTTGATTGATTGGTAAGTATTTTTACATGTCTTTCATCATTAGGTCCCACTTGGATCTTAAACCAGGCCTTTGTTAAAATTTACTTTCCATGAATCCACTTGCCTGCTAAGGGTTTTGTTGATGAATTGTTTTTGGTCTATTTGTCTCCCTTATCCTCTGATCAAAATCTGGGTGGAATTTTCTGCCAGTGAGAGTTTCCACTCCCGCTGAAGTCAATACACTTGTTAATGGCTCGACACATTTTCCAGCCCCAACCCCTCCATGACCGGTCCATACAATTCAGTCCCTTGTTTCAATTTTAAATCTAAGGGAATGTATGGAGTTAATGAAAGAGGCATGTGTATCTGAACGCCGTACATTAAATAGAGCTTTAGGGGATACTGTTCTCGATGCAGATGAGAGCACCTTATTAATTGATTCTCCTATGATATTTTCCTTCATTCACAATAGTCTTTGAAGACATTGCGGTATAAAGGATTATCAGATGGGATATGTATCACTGACAACAACCAGTTATGTATTAAGTTCTCTTGGGAGAGGGGTTGGAACACCACCTTCAGGAGCAACATGCCTGCAGACAGTGGCTCAGCCCATGAGAAAACCCCTCAAACCTGGTGAAAGGATGGGAAACTCCAAACTGCAACAACTTTGAGATGCTCGCATCGTGACGCAAAGAACCAACATACATGTCAGGAGTTCCCAATAGGCAATGTGGATTGTTCCAGTAAGGTACAACTGGAATTTCAATCTGCAAATACTTTAATTGAGGTGGAAGACAAAGTATTTATGAAATACACTCCATCCAAGAAATTGGATATCCAGCCAAATTGAAAAGTTCCTAGGGAAAGCTGATAAGACTTTGTCCAGACAATTGGTCAGTTACAGTGCAAGTTCAAAGCTTCAATATCACCGTTAAAATTGATACTGGAGCTGCTGTAGACATGCTAGCAGATGATCTCAACTGGCTTCAGCAGATACCCTTTCATCCTGTGCACATCAAAATGCAAGGTCCACGTGGCGCAGACCTTCTAAATAAAGGCAGAATTATTGCTTCTCTTCTCTACAAGGAGTGCCAGATTGTTGATTCTCTGTGTTGTCCACGATCAACATACATACACGTTGATTGGCTATGTTAGCATACTTTTTGGAATCCTAGATAATGCCCAGCATTTGAGCGACTCCTCCAATGTTGTTCGTGGAACAATCTTCAACCTTTTAGTTAGAACCCATGAAATTTCAACTGACCTGCAGCAACTGAGGAAGTTTATTCAATCAACAGTGAGTTCCTTTCTATCATAGAGAGACCATCGTCTAGAGCCCTGATAAAGATTGATGTTCTGAATCTCAGTTCTTCGTTAGGTCAGATGTGGCAGATACAGAATGCACTGCAGCAGGCGGTGACAATACTCATGAAGACCTGCTGGACCTGAACTGACACTTTTTTCAGAAGAAGGTGATGAGGAAGGAGCCATTGTAGTACTGAGTGACTTGTTGGAGGATGAGGTCCTGGAGGATCATCCATCTTTCCAGTTGCTAGATGCACCATAACTGTTTCTGTTGCCTTTTTTCTGAGTCGGCTGTGTTTCTAGCAGCTGAGCAGCATTTAGATCTTTGTTCCACTGAAGCTGCTGATGTAATTATAAGTCTAGCAATCGTATTCCTGGGAGGATGCTTTGCCTGATTCCATGTCAGAATTCAGAGAGGGTCACACTGCCGAATACTTGGTAGTTTCTTGAGAGATGAAGCCAAGTCAAGCCCATACATCATTACAGCTGAAAGTCTTCTTTCCTCTTGAGCTCTATGTTAGCACAGAAGCTGCGGCAGAATCTTTAACATTTCTAGAGCTACCAAAACCTGAATAGAATCCATTTTAACTGTGACCTTGGGGAGGGAAATATGGAGTAGAAGCTGTAGTTGTAAAAAAGGAGCTACATAAATTAAACATAAATAGTTAAAGACATAGACCCATCGCTTCCTGACTCCCCAGTGTCAGATTTGGGGAGTACCCCAAAGATGCACTGGGAAACCCCTGTTGGAAGTTTCTAGGTAAGGTTTTACAAGGCAATTGTATGGAAGCGCTAACTTCCCCTGGAAATTGCGCTGCGCTAGGGACCCATCCAACAAAGTGATTTTAAATTGCTAACTTCAGATGATTGTGCCAGTGTTATACTAACAGTTACTTTGAAAACGTTAGAAGAAATAAAAGTACTTCTAACTGCAACATAACTACTTTAATACCCAGACAACTCCTGAAAGCTCCCCCCCCCCCCACCCCAATTATCTTGGGCATTTCATCTTCTCCCTGACCTGTTGTACCACCACAATGTGGCTTTAACCCGTATGCGGTGGATACATGACTGCAAGCCGGCTTTGTTTGATCAAATACTGTTTATTCACACTCACACAATATTACAGTTAATCAACCACACCATCCAACACAAGTTATTTTACAGAATACTAAAGTTCACACTAGACTTTAACTTAGGAACTAGCAAGTACCCAGACAGATAAAGACCTTTTATCAGTGTTCGACTCCGGTAGTCTTCGATGTTCGGTTCTTGGTCTGGTCTGATGCTCTTGCTCTGGTCTTCCTTCTGTTGGTGGTGTGATGGTCCTTCTCATGGTGGCTGGTGAAGATCATCGTTGTTCCATTGCTGTTGCGCTGCTACTGCAGGGAGAGCAATTCTAAGGTGGTGCAGCACCTTTTGTACCTTATTGGTTTTGCGCCCTTTTGGGTGGTCTGTGGGCCATTGCCAATCAATTGATCAAGTTCGATCACCCATCAGGCAGATTGCCCTGTATCCCATGGGCTTTTATTTTTTTGACAAATGTGGCAAACTGGATTAAAACTTGGATTAGTAACAGGAAACAAAAGGTAATAGCCGATGGCTGCCGTTGCAGATGGAAAGTTGTTTCAAGTGATGTTCCACAGGGCTCGGTGTTGGGACCCTCACTGTTTGTGTTATATGATAATGATTTGGACGTGAACGTGGGAGACCACGATTGGGAAATTTGCAGATGACGCAAAGATTTGCCGAATGGTGGACAGTGTGGAGGATAGCTAAAATCTTCAAAATGATATAGGTGGGTTGGTGGAGTAGGTGATAAAGTGACAGATGGAATTTAACACAGAGAAGAGTGAGGTCATGCATTTAGGGAGGTCAAACAGTTCGAGGGAGTACACAATAAATGGGAATGTATTAAGAGGGATAGATGACGTGAAAGATCTTGGCGTACAGGTCCCTAAAGGTAGCAGTTCAAATAGACAAGCTTGCAAAAAAAGCTTATGGAATGCTCTTCTTCATTGGCAGAGGTATAGAATATAAGTAAGGATACAATGTTGGAATTGGGGGAGCACGGTGATGTAGTGGTTAGGATTGCAGTCTGACGGCGCCGAGGTCCTTGGTTTGATCCCGGCTCTGGGTCACCTGACTGTGTGGCGTTGGTACATTCTCCCCTTGTTTGCGTGTGTTTCACCCTCACAACCCAAAGTGGTGCAGGTAAGGTGGATTGGCCATGCTAAATTGCCCCTTAATTGGAAAAAATGAATTGTGTGCTCTAAATTTATTTTTACAAATAATGTAATTGTATAAAACACCAGTGAGGCCACAACTGGAGTATTGTGTGCAGTTCTGGTCGTCCCGTTACGGGAAAGATGTCATTGCTTTGGAAAGAGTGTAGAAGAGGTTTACAAGAATGTTGCCAGGGCTAGAAAAATATAGCTACGAGGAGAGATTGGATAGGTTGGAACAAATTTTCCTTGGAACAAAGGAGGCTGAGGGATGGCTTAAGTCAGGTGTACAAAATTAAGAGGGGACAGGATAAAATTATTTCTCTTGGTGGAGAATTATAGAACCATGGGAAATAGATTCAAGATAAGTGGCAGAAGGTGGAGAGGGGACATGAGGAAGAACTTTTTGCGCAGAGGGTAGTGGGAGTCTGGAATTCGCTGCCCAAGTTGGTGGTGGAGACGGAGACCCTAAACTAAGTACCTGGATCTGTACTTCAAATGCTGTAAGCTACAGACCTATGGCCCGGTGCAGGAAGGTGGGATTAGAAAGGGCACCTGGTATTTGGACCTGTTGGGCCCCCTGTTGGTCCGGACCTTTAACGAGGCAAGGGAGGGGGGGCCTCTGCCCCCAACTATGTCACGGGCGCTGATTTCCTTGATCCTGAAGCGGGACAAGGACCCTCTGGAGTGTGGATCATATAGGCCGATTTCGCTGCTGAACGCCGACGCTAAGCTGCTGGCAAAGATCCTGGCCACTAGAATAGAGGATTGTGTGCCTGGGGTCATACATAGATAGCGAAATACAGCACAGAACAGGCCCTTCGGCCCACGATGTTGCGCCGAACTTTTGTCCTAGGTTAATCATAGAATTTTGGACAATTTGTCATGGCCAATCCACCCAACCTGCACATCTTTGGACTGTGGGAGGAAACCGGAGTACCCGGAGGAAACCCACGCAGTCACGGGGAGGATGTGCAGACTCCACACAGACAGTGACCCAAGTCGAAATCGAACTTGGGACCCTGGAGCTGTGAAGCAATTGTGCTATCCACAATGCTACCGTGCTGCCCTTAAGAAGTTAACCTACACTCCCTTATTCTACCCTAATCCAAGTACCTATCCAATAGCCGCTTGAAGGTCCATAAATTTTCCGACTCAACTACTACCACAGGCAGTGCATTCCATGCCCCCACTACTCTCTGGGTAAAGAACCTACCTCTGACATCCCCTCTATATCTTCCACCATTTATCTTAAATTTATGTCCCCTTGTAATGGTGTGTTCCACCCGGGGAAAAAGTCTCTGACTGTCTACTCTATCTATTCCCCTGATCATCTTATAAACCTCTATCAAGTCGCCCCTCATCCTTCTCCGTTCTAATGAGAAAAGGCCTAGCACCCTCAATCTTTCCTCGTATGACCTACTCTCCATTCCAGGCAACATCCTGGTAAATCTCCTTTGCACCTTTTCCAAAGCTTCCACATCCTTCCTAAAATGAGGTGACCAGAACTGCACACAGTACTCCAAATGTGGCCTGACCAAGGTTTTGTACAGCTGCATCATCACCTCACGGCTCTTAAATTCAATCCCTCTGCTAATGAACGCTAACACACCATAGGCCTTCTTCACAGCGCTATCCACTTGAGTGGCAACTTTCAAAGAACAATGAACATAGACCCCAAGATCTCTCTGCTCCTCCACATTGCCAAGAACCCTACCATTAACCCTGTATTCCGCATTCAGATTTGTCCTTCCAAAATGGACAACCTCACACTTGTCAGGGTTAAACTCCATCTGCCACTTCTCAGCCCAGCTCTGCATTCTATCTATGTCTCTTTGAAGCCGACAACAGCCCTCCTCACTATCCACAACTCCACCAATCTTCGTATCATCTGCAAATTTACTGACCCACCCTTCAACTCCCTCATCCAAGTCGTTAATGAAAATCACAAACAGCAGAGGACCCAGAACTGATCCCTGCGGTACGCCACTGATAACTGGGCTCCAGGCTGAATATTTGCCATCCACCACAACTCTCTGTCTTCTATCGGTTAGCCAGTTTGTTATCCAACTGGCCAAATTTCCCACTATCCCATGCCTCCTTACTTTCTGCATAAGCCTACCATGGGGAACCTTATCAAATGCCTTACTAAAATCCATGTACACTACATCCACTGCTTTACCTTCATCCACATGCTTGGTCACCTCCTCAAAGAATTCAATAAGACTTGTAAGGCAAGACCTACCCCTCACAAATCCGTGCTGACTATCCCTAATCAAGCAATGCCTTTCCAGATGCTCAGAAATCCTATCCCTCAGTACCCTTTCCATTACTTTGCCTACCACCGAAGTAAGACTAACTGGCCTGTAATTCCCAGGGTTATCCCTATTCCCTTTTTTGAACAGGGGCACGACATTCGCCACTCTCCAATCCTCTGGTACCACCCCTGTTGACAGCGAGGACGAAAAGATCATTGCCAGCGGCTCTGCAATTTCATTTCTTGCTTCCCAGAGAATCCTTGGATATATCCCGTCAGGCCCGGGGGACTTGTCTATCCTCAAGTTTTTCAAAACGCGCAACACATCTTCCTTCCTGACAAATATCTCCTCAAGCTTATCAGTCTGCTTCACGCTGTCCTCTCCAACAATATGGCCCCTCTCATTTGTAAATACTGAAGAAAAATACTTGCATGAGGACCAGACTGGGTTTGTGAAGGGAAGGCAGCTGAACACAAACGTACGAAGGCTCCTCAATGTCATTATGATGCCGGCTGTGGAAGGGGAGGCCGAGATAATGGTGGCATTAGACGCGGAGAAGGCCTTCGATAGGGTTGAGTGGGAGTACTTGTGGGAGGTGTTGGAGAGGTTCGGGTTTGGGGAGGGGTTTATCCGGTGGGTGAGGCTGCTCTACGAGGCCCCGATGGCAAGTGTAGCCACAAATAGGAGGAGGTCGGAGTACTTTCGGCTGTATCGGGGGACGAGACAGGGGTGCCCCCTGTCCCCCTTGCTCTTCGCGTTGGCGATTGAGCCCTGGCCATGGCACTGAGGGAGTCAGGGAACTGGAGGGGCCTGGTGCGGGGTGGGGAGGAGCATCGAGTGTCGCTGTACGCGGAAGACCTGTTGCTGTATGTGGCGGACCCGGTGGGGGGGGGATGCCGGAGGTGATGAGGTTTCTCGGGGTATAAGTTGAACCTGGGCAAGAGTGAGGTGTTTGTGGTGCATCTGGGGGATCAAGAGGAGGGGATTGGTAGGCTCCCATTGAAGCAGGCAGGGAAGAGCTTTAGGTACCTAGGGGTCCAGGTGGCGGGGAGCTGGGGGGCCCTGCACAAGCTCAACCTCACAAGATTGGTGGAGCAGATGGGGGAGGAGTTTAAGAGATGGGATATGTTACCGCTGTCACTGGCGGGGAGGGTGCAGTCCGTCAAGATGACGGTGCTCCCGAGGTTTTTGCTCCTGTTCCAGTGCCTCCCCATCCTTATCCCGAAGACCTTTTTTAGGAGGGTCAACAGGAGTATCACGGGATTTGTGTGGGCGCATGGGACTCCGAGGGTTCGAAGAGTGTTCCTGGAACGAGGCAGGGATAGGGGGGGGCTGGCGTTGCCCAACCTCTGTGGGTACTACTGGGCGGCCAACGCAGCGATGGTGCGTAAGTGGGTAATGGACGAGGAAGGGGCAGCGTGGAAGAGGATGGAGGCGGCGTCTTGTGTGGGCACGAGCCTGGAGGCACTAGTAACGGCGCCGTTGCCGCTCCCTCCAACGAGGTATACCACGAGCCCGGTAGTGGTGGCTACCCTCAAAATTTGGGGGCAATGGGGACGGCACAGGGGAGAAATGGGGGGCTCGATGGAGGCCCCGATACGGGGGAACCATCGGTTCGTCCCAGGGAGCATTGGTGGTGGATTTCTGGGCTGGCACAGGGCAGGGGTTAGGAGGTTGGGGGACCTGTTTGTGGAGGGGAGGTTCGCGAGCTTGGGGGAGTTAGAGGGGAAGTTTGGGCTCCCCCCGGGGAACATGTTTCGGTACATGCAGGTTAGGGCATTTGTCAGGCGGCAGATGGAGGGGTTCCCCTTGTTGCTCCCACGTGGGGTACGGGACAAGGCGCTCTCGGGGGTGTGGGTTGGAGGAGGGAGGATTTCGGACATATACCGGGTAATGCAGGAGGTAGATGAGGCCTCGGTGGAGGAACTGAAGGGTAAATGGGAAGAGGAGCTGGGTGAGGAGATTGAGGAGGGGACGTGGGCGGATGCCCTGGAGAGAGTGAATTCCTCCTCTTCCTGTGTGAGGCTTAGCCTCATACAGTTCAAGTTGCTGCATAGGGCCCACATGACTGGGTCGAGGATGAGCAGGTTTTTCGGGGGCGAGGACAGGTGTGCTAGGTGCTCGGGGAGCCCAGCGAACCACGCCCATATGTTTTGGGCGTGCCCAGCGTTGGGGGAGTTTTGGAAGGGGGTAGCAAGGACGGTGTTGAGGGTGGTGGGATCCAGGGTCGAGCCAGGCTGGGGACTCGCAAATTTTGGGGTTGCAGTGGAGCCGGGAGTGCAGGAGGCGATAGAGGCCGGTGTTCTGGCCTTTGCGTCCCTAGTAGCCCGGAGGAGGATCTTGCTCCAATGGAAGGATCCGAGGCCCCCAAGCGTGGAGGCCTGGATCTCTGATATGACGGGGTTCATTAAATTGGAGAGGGTGAAATTTGCCCTGAGGGAATCAGTACAAGGGTTTTTCAGGCGTTGGCAGCCTTTTCTGGACTTCCTGGCGGAACGGTAGGGAAATAGGCCGACAGCAGCAGCAGCCCGGGAGGGAGGGGGAGGGAGGGGGGTAAGGATTGGGGGGAGGGAGAACTGTGCACATGGATTTGTGGAGAGTGCTATCTCTCTTTTGTTTTTTTCTGTTTTCGTTTTCTTTTTCTTTGTTTTTGTTCTTTCCTTTTGTTTGAAGTTGCTCTTGAAGCTGGGGGGGTATTGTTCATGGGGTGTTGCCATGGTTGTGTGTTAATAGAGTTAAGATGTTTATATTTTGTATTTTGTAAAAATTTCAATAAAAATTATTTTAAAAAAAAGAAAGGGCACCTGGGTGTCCTCGGGCTGGCACGGACAAGATGGGCCGCTTGGTCTCCTGTGCTTTTCTATGGTTCTATGTATATTGTGAATAGCTGGGCCCAAGCACTGATCCCTGCGGGACCCCACTGATCCCTGCCAGCCACTTCGAAAAAGACCCATTTATTCATGTTTCCTGTCTGCCAAACAATTCTCAATCCATGCCATTATATCCCCAGTCCCATGTGCTTTCATCTTGCACATTGATCTCATTTGTGGGACTTCATCAAAAGCTTTCTGAAAATCTAGACATCCACTGGTTCTCCCTGATCTCTTCTGCTGGTAACGCCCTCAAAAAAACTCCACTAAGTTTGTCAAATATGATTTCCCTTTCATAAATCCATGTTTACATTGCCTAATCCCATTGATCCTTCGCTGTTTTCGCTCCCTCTTTTTTTTTAAATAGCAGGGATACATTTGCCACCTTCCAACCTACCATGACTGTTTTAGAATCTACAGACTTTTGGAAGATGACAACCGACACATTCATTATTTCCATGGCCATGGCTACCTCCTTTGGTACCGTGGAACGTAGACCATCAGGCCCTGGGGATTTACTGGATTTCAATGCCATTAATTACTTCAGATCACGAATTTCCATCAATTCTTCCTTCTCACTTAAACCATTGGTTCCCGAGCATTTATGGGAATTTATGTCTTCCTCTGTGAAGACAAGAATTAAAGTAGTTACATAGAAAATAGAAACAGGAGTAAGGCATTTGGCCCTTCAAGCCCGCTCCGCCATTTATTTATGATCATGGCTGATCACCAAATTCAACACCCTGATCCTGCCTCCTCTTCCCTGCTCCCCCCACCCACCCCACATTCTTTTGAGAACATTCTCAATCTACACTGTCTAATCCTGTTAGAATTTTAAATGTTTCTATGGGATTCCCTCTCACTCTAAACTCCAATTAATATAATCCTAATGACTTAATCCCTCCTCGTATGAAGTCCCTCCATCCCAGAAATCAGCCTGGTAAACCTTTGCTACACTCCCTTTATAGCAAGAACATCCTTCCTCCGATGAGGACACCAAACCTGCACACCATATTCAAGGTGTGGCCTTGCCAATGCCCTATACAATTGCAGTAAAATATCCCTATTCCTATACTCAAATCCTTTCGCTGTGAAGGCTGACATACCATTTGCCTTCTTTACTGCCGTCTGTACCTGCATGCTTACTTTCAGTGACTGATGCACGGAGACACTAAGGTCTCGCTGAGTATCCACCTCGCTCAATTTACACCCATTCAAGTAATAATCTGTCTTCCTATTTTTGCTACCGAAGTGGATAACCTCAACGTTTATCCACATTATACTGCATATGCCATGCATTTGCCCACTCACTCAGCCTGTCCCAATTACACTGAAACAACTCTGAGTATCTTTCTCACAGCTCACCCTCCCACATCTCACCCTCCCACCCAATGTTGTATCATCTGCAAATTTGGAGATAATGCATTTAGCTCCCTCGTCCAAATCATTAATATATAATGTGTACAGCTGGTGTGGTAGAACTGATCCCTGTGATACCTCAATAGTCACTGCCTGCCATTTGGCAAAAGGCCCAAATATTCCAACTCTTTGCTTCCTGGCTGCTAACCAGCTTTCTATCCATCTCCAGGCACTACTCACAATTAAATGTGCTTTAACTTTACATATTAATCTGCTATGTGAGACCTTGTTGAAGACTTTCTGAAAGTCTAAATAAACCATCCACTTCATCTCCCTGGTCAACTCTACTAGTTACATCCTCAAAGAATTTCAGTAGATTTGTTAAACATGATTTCTCTTTTGTAAATCCATCCTGACTTTGTCTGAAATTTACTGCTGCTTTCCAAATGCTGTGCTACGGAATCTTTGACAATGGCAACATCCCCACTACCGACGTTAGGCTCACTGGTCTAAAGATCCCTGTTTCCTCAACCTCCTTTTTTGAATAACTGACTTACATTAGTTACCCTCCAGCCTGCAGGAACCATTCCATACTCTGAAGAATTTTGGAAAATGACCACCAATGGATCTACTATTTCTAGGATGACTTCCTCAAGTACTCTCGGATGAAGAATTTCAGGGCCTGGAGATTTATCAGCCTTTAATCCCATCCATTTCCCCAAAATAGTTTATTTACTAATACTGATTTCCTTCAGGTCCTCACTAAAACTTGTGGTTCTCAGACCACATGTCTTTTTATTCATGTATTTTTTGTGAAGACGGAAGCAAAGTACGAATTTAGTTTCTCAGCCGTTTCTTTGTTTCCCTGTTTCTGACTGTAAAGGGCCTACATTTGGTTTTGTCAACCGTTTTCTCTTTGCATACCGATAGAAACTTTTTTAGTCAGTTTTTATGTTCCCTGCTAGCTTACTTTCATTCTCTATTTTTCCCTTCTTAATCAGTCCCTTGGTCTGACTTTGCTGAATTTTAAACTGTTCCCAATCCTCGGGTCTATTGCTTTATCTTGCCAATTTGTCTGCTTCTTCTTTGAATCTGATTCTAGCTTGAATTGCCTTTATAAGCCGTGGTTTAGCCACAGTTCCCTTTCCATTCTTCACAATAGGAGTTCACCACTCCAGAAATTCCTCATCTATTGTAATATCACCAATTTGACTCACCCAATCTATATGTAGGTTAAAGTTATCCATAATCACAGATGTTCCTTTATCACATGAATCTCTGATTGCCTGTTTCATGCTATTTCCAAGATTGCCACTACAGTTTAGTGGTCTATATACCATCTCCACAAATGTTTTTTGCCCCTTGGTGTTTCTTAACTTGACCCATACAGATTCCACATCATGTATGCTGATATCTTTCCTCAATATTGTATCAATATATTTAATCAACAATGCAACTCCACCACCTTTTCCTTTCTGCCTGTTCTTCCTAAACACTAAATAGTCCTCAATGTTTAGTTTCCATCCTTGGTCACCTTGGAGCCATTTCTCCGAAATCCCAACTATATTATAACCATGTACATCTAACTGTGCAGCTAATTCATTCATTTTATTTTGAATCCCCCGCGCTCTCCCGCACAAAACAAAGCTAGTCCTTTTAGCATTCCTTGTCCCTCTTTGACTTTTTTTTTCCTGTGTTCTTATCTGATTCTGGCTTCCACCAGGATCAAACGGAAACTCCTTGGGACTCTTGAAAAACATTCCATTGGGATAGGATCCGATGACCACTTCTTATTTGGAGAGGCGGTGGCGTAGTGGCAATGTCACTGGACTAGTAAACCAGAGACCCAGAGTAAACAGGCAGAGCTACGGCCTTTTGGGCCAATTCATTGGCCACCAAACAACTTAACAAACCGAGTCCCACCACACCTCTCTCTCTCTGGGGCCAACAAATCTGAAAGTCCTCCTGTTTGAACTAGAAGAAACTAGCAGAATGTTCTCTCCTGCAACTTCCGAATTCTGCTGCATGCCTTAAAGACATATATGCCCACCAATCATCCATGACTCAAAATAATAACCGCAAAATAAAAGAATGGGGAAAATAAGAGAATAAACAGGAAGGACCCTTAACACAGGATGTATAGGATGAAAACATTGCTGAAGAGATGGAGTGAGGGAGAGGGTTTCAGATTCCTGGGGCATTGGGACCGCTTCTGGGGAGGTGGGACCTGGGAAGGACCAGGACTGATGTGCTTGGGGAGGGGGAGGGGGGGGGGGGGGGGGGTACTTGCTCGAGTGATTGGGGGCCGTTTAAACTGATATGGCAGTGGATGGGAACCTATGTAAGAATTCAGGGTAGGGGAAATCAAGAACAAGAGAAAAAAAACAGCAAGGTGAATAAGAAAAGGTGATGGGGGGGGGGGGGGGGTGTGTTAGAGAATTTCACCCCTGGTGACTGTAATTATTGGGCAGCCAAGTGCCAAAGACTTCAGGTATGGTCCTCCTTTACTGAATTCTAAACTGCTCTCAATCCTCAGGCTAGCTACTTTTCCAGCAACTTTATATGACTCCTCTTAAGATCTTGATGTGGTTCGTCTTGTTGTCCCGAGCCACATTGCCAGCCAGTTTGACGATCTCAGCAGTCAGATAGATGGGGCCTCTGATCTCGACATGCTCGAACTGGTGATCCCGGCGCAGAGGTCCAAGAATGCGGCTGACGGGGAACTGGAGACCACCTCTTGGGGAGCAGGTCTTGGCCGTAGCATGCTCTTAGCCTCTAGTTTTACCAAGGCCAGACATTTTGTTTTTGCCGCCATTGAAACCCTTCACCAGCTAAAATAAAACCGTTTTTGTGGGGACCAGCCACAGCAGAAGGAAGTGCATCCCTCAAAATAAACCAGAACATATTGCAATAGTGGTGGCAGAGGAAGTGAGGACTTATTAGTTAAATGGCATGTCTCACTATTCGTCACATAGGTTTATGTGGTTTAAGCATACTTGACCCTAAATACAAAGAAGTTATAGAAACATAGAAAATAGGAGCAGGAGGAGGCCAGTCAGCCCTTCGAGCCTACTCCGCCATTCGTTATGATCTTGGCTGATCATCGAACTCAATAGCCTGATTCCCTTCACTTCTTGAAAACATACAATATTTTGGCTTCACCTACTTCCTGTGGTAACGAATTCCACAGGCTTACCACTCTCTGGATTAAGAAATTTCACCTCATCTCTGTCCCAAATGGTCTATTTTTGTATTTTCAGACTGTGACCCCTGGACACCCCCACCATCGGTAACATCCTTCGTGCATCTACCCTGTCTAATCCCGTCAGAATTTTATAGATTTCTATGAGATCCCCCTCATTCTTCTGAACTCCAGCAATGAACAGCCTAAACGGATATCCAGGCCTCGTTGCACCCCCCCCCCTAATTTATGGCCATTCAGATAACTGTCTGCCTTCCCATTTTTGTTTTCGAAGTGGATAACCTCACATTTAGCCAAATTATACTGCATCTGCCATTAATTTGCCCACTCATTCAACTTGTCCAAATCATGGATTTCTGCACCCCCCCCCCCCCCCCACCCCTCACAGCTCACTCTCCCACCCAACTTGGTGTGATATGCAAATCTGGGGATATTACATTTTGTGTTCTCATTTAAATTAATATATATTGTGAATATCTGGTGTCGTGGCACCAAGCCCTGCGGTATCCTATGAGTCACTGCCTGCCACTTGGGAAAGCCCCGTTAATTCCTACTCTTTGTTTCCTGTCTGCCAATGAGTTTTCTATCCATCTGAATAAACTACCCCTAATCCCATCCGTTTTAGTTTTACACACAAATCTATAATGCTGGACATTGTCAAAAGCCTTTTGAAAATCCAAGTAAACAACATCCACTGGCTCCCCCATATCAACTCTATTGTTTACATCCTCGAAGAATTTCAGTTATTTGTCAAGCATGAATTCCCCTTCTGTCCGATCTTGCCACTGCTTTCTAAGTGCTCGGCTAATTTACAGAATGTTGTTCAGTCATCACAATGTGGTCACCCTGTACCCTTGTGAACTTCCTTTTACACGCTGTTCTCGTTTTGACTGGGGTACTTCTTGGTTTTCCTTGGGCAACTTATCACAAGCTACTAGCGGTCTCTGAGTAAAAGTACTGATGTACCATCGATTGCACGCGAGGCGAGTGATTTACCAAAGTCTGGCTTTAATTAACTAGAACACAGCTCTGCGATCGTCTACAGTGGAAAGGGACGATCGTCAGGCGTTTGAGCATTTATACCTCGTTAATTGAGGCGTGGTTAACTCAGCCTCTCGGCCAATCGGTCGAGAGGCACATGACCGACCAGGGCCAATGGCCAATGGTAAGCCGACGTTCTGGCCCAATGGCAGACGAGTATTCAGATCATATCATCACATTCACCCCTTACGAAGAAGGAAGGCAGGGGGGGGGGGGTGTTAACGAGGCCCGGGGGGGGGGGAGAATTGATGATATGAGTAGCCGTCGGGAGAATAATTTTCTCTCCGTACCCTTATCGAATTTGGGGGCTTGCCACTGGCCCAGACATAACAATATTTACAAAAGAAAGTCCATGGAGCTGTAGAACTCTAGAGGGATTCGATCAGTCTTTTGGTGGTCCTTGACGTCCTGGCCGAGCGCCGTAGTGGAGGAGTTGTCGTCGGATCGGCTGATGGTCCTGCTGACATCCTGGAGTTCGGGAGCGATGGACCTTGAATGGTCTCCGTCACCTGAGCTGGCCGCGGAGACGCCATGGATGAGGGATGGGGAAGCTGAGTGGGGTGCTGGGGTGAAAAAGGGGAGGGGGGGTCTGTGGTGGGGGGGGGGGGGCGCACGCCGGCGGGTGCCAGGTCCCGGAGGGAGACCGTGTCCTGCCGACCGTCGGGGTACTCCACATACGCATACTGCGGGTTAGCGTGGAGTAACTGGACATGCTCCACCAACGGGTCGGACTTGTGCACCCGCACATGCTTCCGGAGCAAGATGGGTCCGGGGGTGACCAGCCACGTCGGGAGAGGGGATCCGGAGGACGACTTCCGTGTCAGGGTGAACGAAGCTTTCCGTGCTCCCGGAGTCCAGCAGGCAGTCCGTCTCGTGGCCGTTGAGGTGGATCAGCGTAGTCGTTTTGGCGAGCGTGCGTGGATGAGACTGGTCGAGTTGAACGGCCGTGAGCCGTGGAGAAAATCCGTCGTCGCCGTCCGAGTCGATGCTGGAGGGACCTTGCGTGGCAGATCTGGAAGACGGTGGCCAGGATCCATATGTGAGGTGAACGGCCGCGAGCCGTGGAGAAAATCTGTCGTCGCTGTCCGATTCGGTGCTGGAGGGACCTTGCGTGGCAGATCTGGAAGTCGGTGGCCAGGATCCACATGTGAAGTCTGTTCCCCAAGATGGCGGCGCCCAGGACCCGCACGTGGGTTCGGCACCCCAAGATGGCGGCGCCCAGGAAGCCCTCGTGGCCGCTGGTGGCGGAGCTAGCGTTGCCGGCGCTGCGAGCGGTGAGGCGCGCAGGCCGGCTCCAGGAGGCGAGCCGGGTGTAGCAGCTGTGGGGACGCGCAGGCCGGCTCCAGGAGGTGAGTAACATGCATCAGCTGTGGGGATGCGGAAGCCGGCTCCAGGACGCCGGTTAGGTGCATCAGCTGCGGGAGGATTTAAGGCGCGCGGGGCGGGTGCGGGGGGCCGGGGGCGGGGGGGGCAGAGTCGCGCTGCGGGCAGGCAGGGACCGGGAGGGCCCGGAGAGGCGGGCCGGTCGGGCGCCGGGGCCAGGGGGGGGGGGGGGAGAAACGTGGGCGGCGGGCAGGCAGGGGCCGGGGAGGTGCACTTGTTGGCCGGCGGGGCGCGAGTCGGGAGCGGCTGGAGGGGCCCTGGGGGAGAGAGAGAGGCACACAGGCCATTCGCAGAAGCCTGGGGGAGGGGGTAGAGTGCTGTGCAGCTTCCAGAAGCGCTGCAGCCAGCGTTTTGGCCTGGCAGACCGTGGAGTAGTGGCCCTTCTTCCCGCAGCTCCTACACAGGGCGGAGCGGGCTGGGCAGCGCGAGCGAGGGTGTTTTGCCTACCCACAAAAGTAGCAGCGGGGCCCCGCGGATTTATCGGGGCGCCCCGTGGCACAAGCCTAAGGGAGGCCGGGAGCGGCGGGTGGCTGATGGGAAGCGTGCCAGGAGGCGGCCTTGCCAGGGTCATAGGTGCGAGCGCTTAGATCTGCGACCTCCAGGGAGGCGGAGAGAGTCAGCGTCTCCATTAAACTGAGTTTGTCTCTTTCCAGCATCCGCTGGCGGATCATGGGAGACAGCATCCCAGCCACGTAAGCGTCTCTGATGAGTAGCTCCATGTGCTCTGTAGCGGACACCGCTACACAGGCGCAACCTCTCCCCAGGGAATAGAGGGCCCGGGCGTATTGGTCTAGAGACTCACCGGGGACCTGCTTTCTGGTGGCCAGCAGATGTCGAGCGAATACCCTGTTGATCGGTTTGATGAATTGTCCTTTTAGCTTTTGTATAGCGTCATCAAAATCCGTTTCCCCTTTGATTATGGCGTAAGCGTCAATACCCACGCTGGAGTGGAGGACGTGCAGCTTCTGTGCCCCGGTGGGGGGGTGGTTGTAGATGCTAGGAACCCTTCGAGGCAAGTCAGCCAGAGTTGGAAAAGTTCTGCAGAGTTCGGAGTTTGCGGGCTGATGCGGAGGCATTCGGGCTTCATGCGGAACTCCATCTTCAAGTCGTAGTTAATTAAATTGATGTACCATCGATTGCACGCGAGGCGGGTGATTTACCAAAGTCTGGCTTTAATTAACTAGAACACAGCTCTGCGATCGTCTACAGTGGAAAGGGACGATCGTCAGGCGTTTGAGCATTTATACCTCGTTAATAGAGGCGTGGTTAACTCAGCCTCTCGGCCAATCGATTGAGAGGCACATGACCGACCAGGGCCAATGGTAAGCCGACGTTCTGGCCCAATGGCAGACGAGTATGCAGATCATATCATCGCAAGTACTTTGGTGGATTGATTCTCTTTTGTTGGGTCTAATTGCTGAATCAGTTCCTCATCACAATTAGTTGTCGTTTCTGCCCGAGTGAAGACACAAATGTTTTGAAGGCCCTTGTCGAGGGGAGTGTCATGTAGGCTAAACACTTTACTTGTTCACCTGCCATCCTGGTGCCCTTCAAGTGTGCTGTCTCAGTGTTCTGCTCGTTTACATGAATAGTCTGGCCATTTTTCTGTTCTCAAATGGACAAGATCCTCCCACAGTGACTCATGTTTTATGGGTTTGCCCTGCGATTTCTAAATCCTGTTTGTTCCGGAATTCTGGGTCCTGGTTGAATTGTTATCCACAATAGTTGCTATTTGTACAGATATGGAGTAAACCTTTTCTTTTTTTTGCCAACATTTTTATTAAGCTTTCATATTTAACATTCAGAAAATTATAAATTAAGCGTTATCAGAAAAAAAAACGTTAAAACCAACACTTGTATTTACAAACGAGCATCTTCATAACAACAACTGTGGCCGTGACTCCCCCCCCCCCCCAACCCCCGGGGCCTTAGCTTGCCATCGGGCTGGTTCCTTGCGGCTTTGTCCCTCCTCCTTGTACCAAGATTCTCTTTTTTTTGTTTGCCCCCCCCCGTGCTTTCCTATTTCCACACTGCTCCGTGGCTCCCCTGTATTCCCTCCTGCCCCCCCCCCCCCCTTACTAGTTTCTGGCTACGAACAGGTCTTGAAACCAAGTTGGTGAATGACTTCCACGTCCTGCGGAGCTTTCTTTCCATCCGCAGATGGTGAATTTTATTTTCTCCAGCTTGAGAAATTCTGCCAAGACGGACGGTCTGCAGCCTTGGGTGGTGCTGATCGACAGCCGAGCAGGATTCTCCGGTGGGCGACCAAGGAGGCAAAGCCTGGGTGTCGGCCCCCCTCACCATGAAGAGCTCTAGCTTATCTGATATCCCAAAGACCGTTACTTTTGGAATGGCTCTACCCTCACTCCCACAGCCCTGGACATGGCCTCAAAGAAGGATGTCCAATACCCGAAAGACCTGGGAAAGCCCAGAACATGTGGGTGTGGTTGGCTGAGCTTCCCTGGCAGCGTTCACGTTGGTCCTCGGGAAGAATCTGCTCATTCAAGTTCTGATTAGTTATGCTCTGTTCACCACGTTTAGCTGTGTTAGGCTCTGCCCCATGCACGTGGAGGTGAAGTTGGCCCTGTGTGGTGCTTCGATCCAGAGTCCTCCCCCTATCCCTATGCCTAGTTTCTCCCCTCATGTTTTTCTTGTCTTGTCCAGGAGGGAGCTCCTCCCATTTTTTCCCTTATCTTATCCATGGGGGAGCACACGTCCTCCAACAGTCACCCATACATGTTCCCCTCCCTTAGGTCGCTCATGTTCAGCAGTCTTTCTACTAGTGAGTGTCCTGGTATCTGGGGGACGTCATTGTTTCTTTACGGCGGATGTTTTTGATTTGAATGTATCTCGGGCTGTTCCCTCCCGGTAGCTGGAACCTCTCCGTGATTTCCCCCAGGCTATTCTATTGTCCGAGTACATGTCCCTAACTGTCAAGAGTCCCCTCGTCCTGTCTCCACCTTTTGAAGGTGATGGACGTCCCATTATTGCAAGAGTGAACCTAAGGTTGTTGCAGATGGGGCCCTGGTGGACATTTCGGCTGTCCGAAGTGTTGCCTCACATTCGGAGCATAGCTACTACCACTAGGCTCCTTGAGTATTTGCCCAGGGGAGGGAGGAATGGGAGTGCAGTTGTGACTAGAGCTCGGAGGGATGTCCCTGTACAGGAACTCTCTTCCATCCTCCACCAACTCTACTTGTACTCTTTCTGCAGCGGCTCCCCTTTGGTAGAACCGTAGGTTCGGAAGGGCCAGGTTTCCCACATTTCTACTCCTTTGCAGAACCTTTTTTTTTTGGATCCTCAGGCACATACCCGCCTCTTCCTCCTCCACCCCTCTTCCCCTCCACACACATGGCATGACTAGTTTGTCGACTGTGTTCAAAAAGGCCTTGGGGATGTAGGTCAGGTGGGATCTAAACTGGAAGAGGAAGCTGGGCAGCACGATCATTTTGATCGTCTTTATTCTCCCTGCGAGGGAGAGTGGGAGTAAGTCCCACCTCAGCAGATGTTTTTTAATTTCCTCCATCAGACTTGTCAGGTTCCATGGATCCATGTACAGTCGTGAGCTATTTGGATCCCCAGGTAGCAGAATTTGATCTGGGCCAGTTTAAACGGCAATCCTTCCAGCTCTGTCCCTCCCCCCTGTGGGTTCACAAGGAAGATCTCTCTCTTAACGAGGTTAAGCTTGGAACCTGAGAAGACTCCGAGCTCCTTTAGAAGTTTCATTATCCCTTCCATGGTGGTCCAAGGGCTGGTACAGACTCGATGGGCTGAATGTCCTCCTCCTGAACTGTAAGGTTTCTATGTATCTGCAGAGTGAGACTGTGCACTCTGTCTTCCCTTTGGATAGGGTCTGCCTTTTCTAAAGAATACCACAGTGCTGCTGCTTCAGCATATTGTGCTGTCTTATGCCAAGGGGAGTGAATTGGAACTCTTCCGGATAAAAAGGTAGGAATATCAAAGTCCTGACTACTAACCCCCATCCCAATTTAGGATTGTTGAGATGTCCCTTTTTTTTAAGTTGACCTTGATGACCCAGTATGGTAAATGACCTGATGGTGACTAAGATGATTATAGGCTGCTTTCCCCTTGAGGGGGCGAACTGACTGGTGGTGATTTATTGTATCAGATCTGTGTGGCTCTTTTATCATAGGCTAAAATGAGTACTAAGTCAGCTATCTTAGTATAGATGATAATAGGGTGTTCCAATTGAAGAATGCCTTTGACGAGGCACTGGATTACCATAGTCATGACCCTTTCATTTTGTAAACATGAAATTGAACAAGCGCAATGCACTTTTAATTGCCTCTTTGTAACTGCCACTTTAAGTAATATCCTCATATGACTATTGAGAACTTGTGACTCCCTCTGTTCCAAGTCCATGGTTTTCTGTAGCTATGATCAACATTGTTGATTGTTTTATTTAATTCATGGTGTGAATTGCGCTTTCACATAGCCGTCCGTCAGTCCAGAAGTAAAACACTCGAACACGTCAGTAACGAATATTCGTTTATTCACGGCCGGGACAAATCTCTAAGTAGTCGGGGAACCACCTTCGAGAAGTGCCAAAGTCCCAAAGTATGGACTGTCTCTTTATACAATCACAGCTTAGAGGTGGTCCCCTTAAATTCCTAGATACACCAATGATTTGGCAAGGATCCAGAACATGTACTTATATGGAATTATTATCCTAAAGGAAGGGTGGTGACTATGACATAACTGCTGCTGCTAACGGTTTTTCTTATCCTATCTGTCCATCAGGTCCAACTTCCTTATCTCCTTCCCTCTCATGCTTCTGAGTCAGCTCTTTCACATTCCAATGTCCCTTGTCTCAGTTGACAAGGTTTTACACACTCATCTTCGCTGTCTCTGCATTAACAGATAAGAGTTCTGTTCTCATTTCATTCTCTTAACCCTTTAACATCCTTTTACTTGAGGGTCACAGATATATTTCAGAACGTCAATATTACATACAGACAGCAAGGTTATAACAAGACGATAAATGAAATCCACTTCCACAATGGGATGTAGACATTGCAGCTTAGGCCAGGATTTAATTCTCATTCCTAATTGCCCTCGACAAGGTGCTGGTGAGTTTCCTTCTTGAACCACGGTGTCCACGTGGTGTAGGGACACCCTCAGTGCTGTTAGGAAGAGAAATCCTCGATTTTGACCCAATGATGGTGAAGGAATGATGAAATAGCTCCAATGTCAGGATGTCATGTGACTTGGAGGGGAACTTGCAGTTTGTGGTGTTACCATGCATCTGCTGCCCCTGTCCTTCCACATGATAGAGGCCCTGGGTTTGTACGGTTCTGTTGAAGGTGCCTGGGTGAGTTGTTGCAATGCATCTTAAGAATACATTGCTGCCACTGTACGTCAGTGGTGGATGGAGCATATGTTAGTTATGGCGGATGGGGTGCCTATCAAGCAGGCAGCTTTGGCCTGGATAGTGTTGAGCTTCTTGGATGTTTGGACTGCACTCGTCCAGGCAAATGGAGAGTATTCCATCACATGCCTGGCTTTTGCCTTGTAGATGAACAAGCTTTGGTTATTTGAATAAGCATTTATAGCACTCTATGGAGAGGTGGTAGCACAGTGTTAGGATGAGAATGAGGTCAAGGATGTTTTTCCCTCTTGTTCGCTCACCACCTGCCGCAGTCTAGCAGTTATGTCCTTTAGGACCCAGCCAGCTCAGTCTGTGATGGTCCGAGCCACTCTTGGTGATAGACATTTTAGCCCCCCACCCAGAGTACAGTCTGCGCCCTTGCCGGTGCTTCCTCCAAGTGGTGTTAAACATGGAGGAGTACTGATTCACCAGCTGAGGGGGGTGGTGGTGGTACACGACAATCAGTAAGAGGTTCCCTTGTCCATGTTTGATCTGGTGCCATGAGACACCGTGTGGTTCAGTGTCAATGTTGAGGATTCCCAGGGTAACTGTTCCCACTGCCGCCGCCACCTCTGCTGGATCTGGTCCTGCTGGTGGGACATGATTAGATCAGACTGTTACTTGACTAGTCTGTGGGACAGCTCTTCCAATTTTGGTACAAGCCCACAGACATTAGTAAGGAGAATATACAGTGCCTGGGCAGGTGCCGGATGGTCCTTCGGGTTTCATTCCTTTTTATTTGTAATAGTTGGATACAACAGTGACTTGCTAGGCCATTTCAGAGGGCATGTAAGAGTCCATCATGTTGCTGTGTGTCTGGAGTCATATGTAGGCCAGACCAGATTTCCTTCCCCAAAGGACATTCATAAATGACAATGGTTTCTTGGTCATCATTAGACTTGTAATTCCAAATATTTTATTGAGTTTTAAATTCCACCATCTGCCATCCTCTGAGCAGTACCCTAGGTTTCTTGATTACTACTCAAGCTCGGTAGTACCACCACAGACTGAGCTGGCTGGGTCTAAAGGATATGGCAGCTAGACTGCGGCAGGTGGTGAGGGAACAACAAGAGGGAAAAACATACTTGACCCTATCCTCCCCATCAGCTTGCCACATATATATCTGCCCATTAGAGTGTTGGTTGGAGTGACCACCGCACAGTCTTTGTGGAGACGAAGTCCTGTCTTGACATTGAAGATACCCTCCATCATGTGTGGAATTACCATCGTGCACAATGGGATAGACTTTGCACAGAACTAGAAGCTCAAAACTGGGAATCCATGAGGTGCTGTGGGTCTTCAGCAACAGAATGTACTCGACCACAATCTAACTTCATCGCCTGACATCTCTCCCACTCTACTGCTACCACCAAGCCAGGGGATCAACCCTGGTTTAATGAAGGGTGCAGGAGGGTGTGAGCCAAGAACAACACCAGGTATACCGAAAAATTAGGTGTCAATCTGATGAAATTACAAAGTAGGATTACTTGCATGCCAAACACACACAGCATTATTCAATTCCACAATCAACGGATCAGATGTAAGCTCTGCATCCTGCCACATCCAGTCATGAATAGTGGTGGGCAATTAAACAACTCGCTGGAAGAGGTGGCTCCACAAATATCCCCATCCACAACAATGGAAGAGCCCAGCACATTTGTGCAAAAGGCAAGGCTGAAGCATTTGTAACAATCTTCAGCCAGAAATGTCGAGTGGATGATCCATCTTGGCTTTCTCCGGAGATCCACAACATCACAGATGTCAGTCGTTGCCCAATTCGATTCACTCCACATGATATCAAGAAATGGCTGAAGCCACTGGATGCTGCAAACCCAATGGATCCTGACAATAGTCCTGAAGACTCCAGAGCATGACTTGTCCCGAACCAAGTTGCTCAAGTACAGCTGCAACACTAGCATCTACCCAGTCACTCCCCATCCTGACTTGGAAATAAAGTGCCGTTCCTTCACTGTTTCTGGGTCAAAATCCTGGAACTTCCTCCCTAACAGCACTGTGGATGTACCTACACCTCAGGGACTGCAGCAGTTCAAGAAGGAAGCTTGCCACCACCTTCTGAATGGCAACTAGGGATGAGCAATAAATACTGATCTCTCCTGCAATGCCCACATCCTGTAAATTAAGAAAAAAAAATTGAGGCAAGTATGCTGTTATTGGTTCTCTCTGCAACCGTAGATAATACCTTCGTTATTCTGTGCGAGTATTCTGCCTAATCTGTAAGCAGCTACCAACCCTTGAGTTTTGACATTATTAGTAAGTAGTTCTTTCGTGGGACTCATTACACACCCTCCCCAAGTTGCTGTGAGAACATAAGTGTATATTTGAATCCAGTTGTTACACTGATTTAGTGGGCGAATAATTTGAGTATAGTTTATAGGAGTTGCCTTTGATGTGTTGTTCTAGCCCTGACAGCAAGTTTCTCATATATCAAAGTTGTTCAGAATCCAGTTGCTTTTTATCCTGATTTGTGTTTCCAGGTTTACCACCTGTAGTACATGTGGAATTTAGGTAAAATCTGCTTTCTTTATGGACTGGAAAAACTTCTTCCATTTTTGTGGAAAAGGAAAAGATTAGCAAGCCAAATATGGGCCTGCTTCAGGAAAATATGTAATGGGGAATAAGGAAATGGGAGAGAAACTAAATAAATACTTAAGTGTCAAATTCAAGGAGAAGATACAAATATTTTCTCAGAAATACACAAATATTTTATCAATACTAGAGAACCAAGGGACCAACTGAAAGGATTAGTTGTGACAAAAAAAACAGCACTGGAGAAACTAATGGGACTGAAAGTTGATAAATCCCTCAATCTGATATCTACCAACTGGAGTGTTGAAAGAGGTGGCTGCAGAGATGGTGGATACCATGGTGATCACCTTCCAAAATTCAATGGGATCCTGGGAAAGGTTTTGTACATTGGGAGATGGAAAAAGTAACTCCACTATTTAAGAAAGGAGAGAGAAAAGCAAGATCTTACAGACCTGTTAGCTTTACATCGGTAGTTCTAAAGGATTCGATAGTGGGGCATTTAGAAAATAATGAAAGGATTGGCCAAAGTCCACATGGATTTATGAAAAGAAAAGTTTGACAAAACAGTTGGGAGTTTTATTTTTGAGGATGTTACTAGCAGAATAGATGAGGGGAAACCAGTGGATGTGGTGTATTTAGATTTTCAGAAGACTTTGAATATGGTTCCTAAGAAAAGATTAATAAACAAAATTGGAGCACATGGGGTTGGGGGTAATATACTGGTATGGGGCGCAATTTGGAAAAAAAAAATCTGTGTCCAGTTTTGGATTCGTTTAGCGGGGTGTGTCTCGGCGCCTATAGTGCCGGCTATATGCCATTTCTTTTGGCCTCTGCGAGTTTCTCTCCACCAAGGCCGCACTTAGTCATTAAGCTCGGCAGCAAGAAAGGCTCCTAGCAGATCGGGGCACCATTTTGGAAGGCTGCACCGATCACATTTCTCTTTTTCCCCCCCCCCCCCCAATGTTTTTGAACCCCTCCCCTAACCTTGGGGAGACCTCCGCGAGCAGCCCCACACCACCCTCCACCTGGTAAGGCCCTCCTGGGCCTGATTGACCATCCCAAGCTGTCCCCCTGGCAGTACCCCTGCCAATCTGGTGCCAAAGTGGCTCTGCCAGGCTGGCAGTGGCAGAGGGAATGCCAGGGTGCCATCCTGCCCTGTCCCCGACTACCCGGGGTCTCTATTGCCTTGGGAGACCCCCCAGGTGCCATCATGATAGGTCCACGCTTGTGGAAATCTGTACTAAATGCCCCCTGATGAGGTCTCCCAGAGATGGCCGTTAAGACTTGGGCACCAGGAGAATCCTGCGAACACACATTTTAATGTGCCTAATGGATCATTTAAATACGCTGATCTGGATCATGCCCAGTGAGGGCAAGATTCAATGACCTTGTGTCGGGTGGAGCCTGGCCGTCAAATTGCGCCCATGGATTGAAAATTGGTTAATGGACAGAAAACGGAGAGTAGGAATAAATGAGTCATTCTCAGGTTAGCAGCCTGTGGCTTGTGGTGTACTGCAAGAATCAGTGCTTGGGATACAGCTATTCACAATCTAATCAATGATTTGGATGTAGTGACCAGATGTTATATTTACAACTTTGCTGATGACAAAACTAGGTAGGAATGTGAGGTCTGAGGCCAGATTGAAGTGTGTGGGCAAGAACGTGGCAAATGGAATTTAACGTGGAAAAATGTTATCCACTTTGGTAGGAAAAACAGAAACGTAGAGTATTTCTAAAATGGTGAGAAGTTGGGAAGCGTTATATCCAGAGGGTGTCCTTGTCCAGAAGTCAGTGAAAGCAGGTGCGGCAAAATATTAGGAAGACCTATGGTGTGTTGGCCTTTATTGGAAGCGGTTTTGAGTACGGGAATCTAGATGTCTTGCTTCAATTGTATAGTAAGAAGTCTTACAACACCAGGTTAAAGTCCAACAGGTTTGTTTCAAACACGAGCTTTCGGAGCACGGCTCCTTCTTCAGGAGGAGGAGCCGTGCTCCGAAAGCTCGTGTTTGAAACAAACCTGTTGGACTTTAACCTGGTGTTGTAAGACTTCTTACTGTGCTCACCCCAGTCCAACGCCGGCATCTCCACATCAATTGTATAGAGCATTGGTTAGTCCACATTTGGAATCATAAAATCCCTACAGTGCAGAAGGAGGTCATTCGGCCAATCAAAACTGTATTGTGTTCAGTTTTGGTCTGTTTATCTAAAGAAGGATATACTTGCTTTAGAGGGAGTGCTGTGAAAGTTCACCAGACTGTTATGAGGACAGATTGAGGAGACTGGACCAATATTATCTAAGATTTAGAAGATTGAAAGATTATCTCATTGAAGTATACAAAATTCTCATAGAACTCTAGAAGGGGTGGGGTGCATGGTGGAAGGGACACTCAAGAACCTGGGGACACTGTCTCAGAGTAAGAGATTGACCTTCTCTGACTGAGATGTGGAGGAATTTCTTTACTCCGAAGGTAGTGTATCTTTGGAACTGTCTACACCCAGAGAGTTGTCAGGCTGTGTCATTGACTGGATTCTCAAGACAGAGACCAATAGATTTTTAGATATTAAAAACAACATATGATATCAGGATAGTGTGGGGAGAATACCATTTGAGGTAGAATCAGCCATGATCTAGTTGAATGATGGAACAGGCTTGAGGGGGCAAATGGTCTACTCTTGCTCGTAATTCCTATGTTTCCATATTTCCTCTGTTTACCTGGCTTAGGGGCATAATTAATTGTTGAGGGTTGGACTACTAGTCCAACTACTTTCCTCCAACAACTGTTTTCTGTTGTTTTCCTCCGTGGGACGGTTGTTTGGTTTCACTCCCTATACTATCACAGCCAGAATAATTTTGCATTTGCCTCTATAACATTCTCCTCAGCTACATTAGCGTCATCTGGAGACAATGTGGTCAGCTTCCAGTCTCCTCAGCTACATTAGCATCATCTGGAGACAATGTGGTCAGCTTCCAGTCTCCTCAACTACATTAGCATCATCTGGAGGCAATGTGGTCAGCTTCCAGTCTCCTCAGCTACATTAGCGTCATCTGGAGACAATGGGGTCAGCTTCCAGTCTCCTCAGCTACATTAGCGTCATCTGGAGACAATGGGGTCAGCTTCCAGTCTCCTCAACTACATTAGCATCATCTGGAGACAATGGGGTCAGCTTCCAGTCTCCTCAGCTACATTAGCGTCATCTGGAGACAATGGGGTCAGCTTCCAGTCTCCTCAACTACATTAGCATCATCTGGAGACAATGGGGTCAGCTTCCATCAATACACTATTTTTAAAATTACTTCCCAGGATGTGGGTGTCACGGCCAAGGCCAACATTTGTTGCCCAAATCTGATTGCCCTTTAAGAAGGTGGTAGTGAGCTGCTGTCTTGGACCACTGCAGTCCATCTGGTGTAAGTACACCCACAGTGCTGTAAGGAAGGAAAAGGATTCTGATCCTGCAACGGTAATGGAACGGTGCTTTAGTCCAACTATTGATTTGTGGGGAAATTTCCGTTGGTGGTATTTTATGTCCATTCTGGCTTAGACCTTCCAGATGGTTGGCACTGCACCAGGGCCCCAGGTTCAGTTCTGACCTCGGGTGACCGTGTGGAGTTTGCACTTTCTCCTCGTGTCTGCGTGGGTTTCCTCTGGGTTCTCCGGTTTCCTCCCACAGCCCAAAGATCTGCAGGTTAGGTGGATTGACTTATGCTAAATTGGTCCCAGGTGTGGTTACGGGGTTAGTGTAGGGTTTTGACCGAGGTAGGGTGCTCTTTCGGTGGACCGGTGCAGACTCGATGGATCAAATGGCCTCCTGCTGCTCTGTAGAGTTTCTATGGTAGAGGGAGACATTGAGGTTCAAGGGGCATTGTGGAGTTGCTGCAGTGCTTGTATATCGTGCCCACTGCTGCCACTGTGTCAATGATTTAGGGAGTGAATGTTTAAGTTGGTGAATGGGTTGCTGATGAAGCAGACTGTTTGTTTATTTCTGGAGTGTTGGAGCTGCACAGGTAAGTGGGAGAGTATTCTGTTACACTCCTGACTTGCATCTTGCAGATGGTGGACAGGCTTTGAGTCAGGGTGTGAGTTGCTCTCCACAGAATTCCCAATCTCTGATCTGCTGCAGTATTTATATGGCTAGTCCAGTTCAGTTTCTGGTCAATGGTAACTCCCAGGATGTTGCTTATGGAGGATTCAGTGATGCTAATGCCACTGAATGTCATGGGACGATGGTTAGATTCTTTCTTGTTGGAGATGGTCATTGCCTGGCACTTGTGTGGCGCGAATGTTTTTTTTAAAAAATAATTTTTATTGAAATTTTTCGATACAAACATTTACCCCTATTACATTTTAAATTATAACACCACAAGTCCCCCCTGGAAAAACCTCCCCACGCCCTCCCCCGCGCGCGCACCCCCCCCCCCCCCCCCCCGCCCCGCGCTATCAGTCTAGCAACCAAACCGTTTTTTCCCTTTCTGCCGATGGCCTCGGGCAGTCCTTGCCCGCGACCCCCCCGCTGACGTGCTCCCTTCGTTGCTATCCCCCCCCCCCCCCCTTCCCCCCCCCCCCCCCTTTTCTCCCCGGGTTGCTGCTGTTTCGGCCTCCGGTTCCTATCTCTGATCCAGAAGGTCAAGGAAGGGCTGCCACCGCCGGAAGAACCCTGTACCGACCCTCTCAGGGCGAATTTGATTCTTTCCAATTGGATGAAGCTTGCCATGTCGTTTAACCAGGTGTTAACGCTTGGTGGCCTTGTGTCCCTCCACTGAATCAAGATCCTTCTCCGAGCTACCAAGGACGCAAAGGCCAATATTCCGGCCTCTCTTGCCTCCTGTACTCCTGGCTCCACCCCAACCCCAAAAATCGCTAGCCCCCACCCTGGTTTGACCCTGGTTCCCACCACTCTCGATACCGTCCCCGCCACCCCCTCCCAGAACTCTTCCAGTGCCGGACACATCCAGAACATATGTACATGGTTCGCAGGGCTTCCCGAACACCTAACACACCTGTCCTCCCCCCCGAAGAACCGACTCATCCTAGTCCCCGTCATATGGGCTCTGTGCAGCACCTTAAATTGGATGAGGCCCAACCTTGCGCACGACGACGACGAATTGACCCTCTCTAGGGCATCCGCCCATGTCCCATCTTCTATCTGCTCTCCCAGCTCCGCTTCCCACTTGTCTTTCAGCTCCTCTATCGGTACCTCCTCCACCTCCTGCATTATTTTGTAGATGTCCGAGACCTTCCCTTCTCCGACCCAGGCCCCTGACAGCACCCTATCACTCGCCCCTCCATCGGAAGCAAGGGGAATCCTTCCACCTGTCGTCTGGCAAATGCCTTCACCTGCAGGTATCTAAACGTGTTCCCCGGGGGGAGCTCAAATTTCTCCTCCAGCTCTCCCAGGCTCGCAAACCTCCCCTCTATGAACATGTCCCTCAGTTGCCTGATGCCCGCCCTGTGCCAGCTCTGGAATCCCCCGCCAGTGTTCCCCGGGACAAATCTGTGGTTCCCTCTCAGTGGCGCCGCCATCAGACCCCCCACTTCCCCCCTGTGTCGCCTCCACTGCCCCCAGATTTTAAGGGTGGCCGCCACTACCGGACTCGTGGTATACCTTGTGGGGGGGAGCGGCCATGGTGCCGTTACTAGCGCCCCCAGGCTTGTATTGCCGCAGGACGCCCTCTCCATACGTTTCCAAGCTGCCCCCTCCCCCTCCATCACCCACTTGCGCACCATCGATGCGTTCGCCGCCCAGTAGTATCCGGAAAGATTGGGTAGCGCTAATCCTCCACTGTCCCTACTCCGTTCCAAGAAAATCCTTCTCACTCTAGGGGTGCCATGCGCCCACACATAGCCCATAATGCTGCTAGTTACCTTCTTGAAGAAGGCCCTGGGGAGGAAGATGGGCAAGCACTGGAACAGAAACAAGAACCTCGGGAGGACCGTCATTTTGACTGACTGCACCCTCCCTGCTAGCGACAGCGGTACCATGTCCCACCTCTTGAACTCCTCCTCCATCTGCTCCACCAGCCTTGAAAAGTTCAGCTTGTGGAGGGTCCCCCAGTTCCTTGCCACCTGCACCCCCAAGTACCTGAAGCTCTTTACTGCTCTCCTAAAGGGGAGCCGCCCAATTCCCTCCCCCTGATCTCCCGGGTGTATCACAAAGACCTCACTTTTACCCACATTTAATTTATATCCCGAAAAGTCCCCAAACTCCGCTAGTATTTCCATTACCTCCGGCATTCCCCCTTCCGGATCCGCCACATACAACAACAAATCATCCGCATAGAGTGATACCCGATGCTCCTCCCCTCCCCTTGTCAGTCCTCTCCAACCCCCTGAACCCCTCAGTGCCATCGCCAACGGTTCGATCGCTAATGCAAATAGTAAGGGGGATAGGGGGCATCCCTGCCTGGTACCTCGATGGAGCCCAAAATACTCCGACCTCCTCCCGTTTGTAACCACACTCGCCATCGGGGCCGAATACAGCAGCTTCACCCACTTGATAAATCCCTCCCCAAACCCAAACCGTTCCAGCGTCTCCCACAGGTATTCCCACTCCACCCTATCGAATGCCTTCTCCGCATCCAGTGCTACCACTATCTCAGCCTCCCCCTCCACTGCTGGCATCATAATTACATTCAACAGCCTCCGGACATTTGTATTAAGTTGTCGTCCCTTTACGAAACCCGTCTGGTCCTCATGGATTACCCCTGGCACACAATCCTCTATTCTGGTTGCCAGGACCTTTGCCAACAGTTTGGTATCTACATTCAAGAGGGAGATAGGCCTATAGGACCCGCACTGTACAGGGTCTTTGTCCCGCTTCAGGATCAAGGAGATCAGGGCCTGTGACATTGTCGGGGGCAGAGCCCCCCCCTCTCGCGCCTCATTGAAGGCTCGCACCAGCACTGGACCCACCAAGTCCACATACTTCTTATAAAATTCCACCGGGAACCCATCCGGCCCCGGCGCCTTCCCCGCCTGCATCTGGCCTATCCCTTTAACTAGTTCCTGCAGCTCTATCGGCGCCCCCAGCCCCTCCACCCGTTCCTCCTGGACCTTTGGGAACCTCAATCTATCGAGGAAGTTCTCCATTCCCCCCTCCTCCTGGGCGCTCAGACCGGTACAATTCCCTGTAGAAATCCCTGAAGACCCCGTTCACCTCTTGCCCCTTCTGCACTACGTTCCCTCCCTTCTCTCTCACTCCCCCAATCTCTCTGGCTGCATCTCGCTTGCGCAGCTGGTGTGCTAGCATCCTGCTCGCCTTTTCCCCGTACTCATAGACCGCACCCTGTGCCCTTCTCCATTGCGTCTCCGCCTTCCTAGTGGTCAGTAGGTCAAACTGGGCCTGTAAACTGCGCCGCTCCCTCAACAGCCCCTCCTCTGGTGTCTCCGCATATCTCCTGTCCACTTCTATAAGTTCCCCCACCAGTCTCTCCCTCTCCTGCCTCTCCTTCCTTTCTCTGTGTGCCCTTATGGAGATCAGCTCTCCTCTGATCACTGCTTTCAGGGCCTCCCATACTACCCCCACCTTCACCTCGCCCGTGTCGTTCGTGCCCAGATATCTCTCAATGCCCTTCCGGACCCTTCCGCACACCTCATCGTCCGCCAGCAGCCCCACATCCAGGCGCCACAGCGGGCGCTGGTCCCGTGCTTCCCCCAGTTCTACCTCTACCCAGTGTGGTGCATGGTCCGAAATCGCAATGGCCGTGTACTCCGTGTCCTGCACTCTCGAAATCAGCCCCCTGCTCAGTACAAAAAAGTCTATTCTGGAGTACACCCTGTGGACGTGGGAGAAAAAAGAATACTCCCTCGCCCTTGGCCTGCCAAATCTCCAAGGGTCTACCCCCCCCCATCTGCTCCATGAACCCCCTTAGCACCTCCGCCGCTGCCGGCCTCCTATTCGTCCTGGAACTCGATCTGTCCAGCCCAGGGTCGAGCACTGTGTTGAAGTCCCCCCCCATGATCAGGCCTCCTGCCTCCAGACCCGGAATGAGGCCCAACAGGCGCCTCATAAAACCCGCGTCATCCCAATTCGGGGCATATACATTTACCAGCACCACATTCTCTCCCTGCAGCCTACCCTTCACCATCACGTACCTACCCTCCTTATCTGCTACCACCTGCGCCGCCACGAACGACACCCTCTTTCCCACCAAAATCGCCACCCCCCGGTTCTTTGCGTCCAAGCCTGAGTGGAACACCTGTCCCACCCACCCCCTTCTCAGGCGCACCTGGTCTACTACTCTCAAGTGAGTCTCCTGCAACATTGCCACATCCGCCTGCAGTCCCTTTAGGTGTGAAAAAACCCTTGATCTCTTGACCGGATCCGTTCAGCCCCCTCACATTCCAAGTAATCAACCGGGTCGCGGAGCGACCCGTCCCTTTCCCCTGTCTATTAGCCATGTTCTGTCCCCTGTTCGCCCCGGGTCGACCCTCCCCTTCTGACCCGTTCCCCATGGCGATGGCCCCCCCCCCTCTCTCCTCCCGTTCTTCCCTTCCCGTCCTCAGCCTTTCCAGCAGCAACCCGGTATCCCCCCCTAACCCCCCTTCTCTCCCCCCCCCCCCCCCCCCCCCCCCCGGCTAGGACCCCTCCTAGCCGCAGTGTATCCACCATCGTACTCCCGAGAGTCAGCTGGTTTTCGCTGACCTGGCTGCCCCTGCCACACTCCGACTCCTCCCGATGTGGGGGGGGAGGGGCCTCCCCCCCCCCCCCCCCCCTTGCCATCCCTCTCTGACTCTGCTTCAGCGCGGGAAAAGCCGCCATTGCTGGCCACACCCCACTCTTCTCTCCTCCCCCTTCCTCCGTCCCGCGCGCGGGAAACAGGGGAGAGCCCGCGCTTTCGCCCGGCCACACCCTACCCCGCCATCTTCAATTCCACCCCCGTCCCCATCCACACCGATAACAAAGCCCCCTTAAAACGAGAGGAAGAAAAAAGAGAAAAAGAAAACACGCATAACCCACTTGCTCCCCCCCCGTCCCGCCTCCCCAACTTAACAATATAACAATATAAATAACAAATCGCAAATAAATACATAAATACATAACTATGCCTGCATAACTAAATAACTAAATAACTACCCAATAATAACGTACTTAACCAACAGTAACCATAACCCTTAAAGAACAGATCAAAAAACAGTAAAAAAGCCCCCCCTACAACAACAATAATTAAGGGAAGTTGGCAACGGGAAGAGACACACAAAAAGGAACAAAGAAACCCCCCATAACACAAGTTTCAAAGAAACCAAACGATCCATCAACTTTAACCAAGTTCCGACCTGGCCTAAGAAAGACATGGGCCACTTGATCAGTCAAGGGTACTCGGGCGGCCTCGACCGCCGGCGTTCCCAAGTTCTAGTTCAGGTCCAGCTTTTCCTCCCGAACAAAAGTCCATGCCTCCTCTGGGGTCTCAAAGTAATGGTGCTGGTCCTTGTAGGTGACCCACAAGCGCGCTGGCTGCAGCATTCCAAACTTGATCCTTTTTGCGTGCAGCACCGCCTTCGTTCGGTTAAACCGGGCCCGCCGCTTTGCCACCTCCGCACTCCAGTCCTGATATATCCGCACCGTCGAATTCTCCCATTTGCTGCTTTTCTCCCTCTTGGCCCACCTCAGCACTTTCTCCCGATCGCAGAGACGCTGGAACCGCACCAGCACCGCCCTCGGGGGCTCGCTTGCCCTAGGCCGCCTAGCCATGACCCGATATGCTTCTTCCAGCTCCAGGGGCGATGGACCGGCCCCCTCTCCCATCAGGGAGCTCAACATCTCCGCTACATATTTCGGGAGATCAGGCCCCTCCAGGCCTTCTGCTAGGCCCAGGATCCTCAAGTTCTTCCGCCTCATTCGCGTGTCCAGCTCCTCAAAGCGGCTCTGCCATTTCAGGTGGAGTGCCTCGTGCACCTCCACCTTTCCCACGAGGACCGTGGCTTCCTCCTCCCTCACCGCCATCTCCTGCTGCAGCTCTCTTATCGACGCCTCTTGGGTCGCCTGGGCCCCCATCAGCCTTGTGGTCGTCGCATTCATGGACTCTAAGAGTTCCACTTTCAGCTCCGTAAAACACCGGAGGAGAGCGGCCTGCTGCTCCTCCGCCCATTTTCTCCAATCTTCTAGTGCACCACCGGCCGCCATTTTGGTCCTCTTCCCCCGCTTTTTTTGGGGAGCTGCTGCCGCTTTTTTTGTCGCCCCTCTCCGAGTACCGACCATAAAGTTGGTCTCACTCTCCTCAGGGAGCCTTCCCCCACCGGGATTCGTCTTTACAGTACCGTCGGGGCCCTCCAATCGGCCCTTAAACACCTTTGTCGCAGGAGCTGCCAAATGTGCGACTTAGCTGGTCATAGCCGCAACCGGAAGTCGTGTGGCGCGAATGTTACCTGACAACTACTCTGTATGGTATTCCTCATAGCTCTATATCTCTTCTATCTGACAGCTTGTCCAACATCCAGATGAAAGTGATGAACAGTTAAATAATAGAAAAATGAATGCCATTTGTCTTCATTCCCTGCCACAAATTCTGTGCTCTCACCACCAATTCTCTTACCTCCCGGACTAATGTTTCGACCTGATTCATCTGTGTGCAACGTTAGTGTCCTATTATTTCTTGAACTGAGTTTATGTACTCCACATCACAAAGATCACGTGATTCCACTTCTATTACATTGCATTAGCTCGATGGCTGGTGAAATCTAAATCTATGCCTTTGTTACCTCCAACCCTGACTAATCCATTGCTCTCCTGACCAGCCTCCCATCCTCTGTAATCATTAGCTTATTGAAAGCTTTGTTGCCTGCATCTTATCCAGCAATAAGTCCAGTTCAGACTGAAGATCCTGGTGCTTTAGCACATCAAATTTAATATTCTCATCCTTGCGTTTAAAGCTATCCGTGGCCTTTCAACTCCATAACTCAAGACCCTCCGACTGCCTTCCCCTTTCTCTCCATCTCTTCCTCTGACCTTCTTTACGTTTATCCCAACTTTGGTTTCTATACTTTTAGACGCGATTCTAGAATTTTCTCCCTCATCCTTACTGCCTCTCCACTTTGTCCTTTTTATGAATTTTTTGGGCCACCTCTCCTAAAAGTTCTTTCTTCGGCTTGGTTTTTTAATAAAAGTGCACCTCTGTGGAATTCATGTAACATTTATCTCCATTAAAAGCACTACATAAATGCAAACTTTGAATCAAAAGATATGAGCAGTTTTAATATATCTAAACAGAAATTAAATATGTGACACTTCATTAACTTTGTTCATTTTAAATTGTTGAGCAATAGCATTAACTCTTGGAATATATTCTGGTACTGGTGATTTGTTTTTCATTTTTGACATGTCAGAATCTGGAAGGACATTTGGGATGGTGTTTTTAAAAGAAATAAATTTCAAGTACCCAATTCTTTCTTTCTTTCTAATTTAGGGGCAAAACAGCGTGGCCAATCCATCTATTTGGGTTGTGGGGGTGAGACCCACGCAGACACTGGGAGAATGTGCAAAGTCCACACGGACAGTGGCCCGGGGCCAGGATCAAACCCGGGTCCTTGGTGCTGTGAGGCAACAGTGCTAACCACTCTGCCGCCGTGCTGCACCCACTTAGGATGGTGTATGACCTATAAACCATGCAGCTCATGATCACTTTGACAATGTGAAACATGTGTCGCCAGTGAGGTTTCACACCTCACAAACCATTTTAGTAACAATCGTAATGGTTACCGCTGTGAAATAGTAACAAATAGGTGATAAAGATAGCTCAACGAATAAGGCAGGCAAATTGACCTATGTGGTTGTAACAGAAGGTTTTACTGTCTTCTGTAAGGGCTACGAATAATCCAGCACAAGTTCATAGGATCAAAAGAAATAGCTTTATTTACAATTACATATATACAACAGCAGCAATACTCCCTTAATGCTCACTCCTCTCTGGTTGGTTCCACACTGGCCAGCTCGATTTATGCAGATGACTCTGCTAATGATTTCTCCACCCCCCCCCCCCCCCCCCCCCCACCTCATTGGCAAACCTCATACTCACTCAGGATTGTGGGATGGCCATTAGTCCCCAGCCAGTAGTAGGCAGGTTATAACACTGTCCAGATCAGACATGAGCTAAGTCAGTTCTGAGGTTTGATTCACTGATGATGATTCATTGAGAACCTTAATAACCATTATTGCATATCAGGAGAGACAGCAAGTCCCTCTTGTATTAATCTGGTGTCAGCCGAGGTTACATGACCAAGATATCTTAGAGTATTTTGGGCTCTGAAGTGGAAAGGAGCTCGGTGTTGCTTTCAAGAATATGAAGAGGAGAAAGGAAAGCTAAGACTGGGCCAGTAGTTTGAGTGTTGGGTTAAGCAAGGGTTTTTTGAGAACTCCCTTTCTTTCAACCCATGTCCTGAACCACTGGAGCAGGCAAATAGCTCTTCTGCTTCACATCTTGTAACAGCTCCTTCATAGATACAACATTCCAAAGTAACCTTAAAATATTGCTTCCATTTCCATTTGGTGATTATAAACTTTGGGCTTGTTTTATTTGGGGGAAGTAATGTGTGTGTGTATACACCTAGAATCAAAGAGCTGTTCTCCCTTTTTTTATGTTTGGCAGCTTGTCAGTTTGTCTTCAAAATGAGCTAAGTCTGCTGTGTAAGATGTAATCCACAATGCAGTGTTCTCTTTGAGATAGATTGATACAGTCTCAGTATTATGGCTTAATTCTCAATACTTATTATATGGTAATTTTCATGTTGCTGTTTGCATATTTGCTCATTGACTGCCATGTTTCATGTGTTGCAACAGTACTGCAACTAAAAGTATAGGTCCAAAGGTAGTGAAAGGTGCTATATGAAATGTATCTCTCTCTCTTTATCTTCGCCAACAAAAGGTGTCACGCTCTCTTCTCTTGGGCAGTCCCTCAGGATTGGAGCGGTTTTGGATTGAAGGCTGTGTAGGTTGAACGGTTCCCATCTGTTCAGTACATTACCTCCATGTCTGTGGGTAAGTTGCTGGCAGTGAGATGTAGTATTGCAGCAAGGAAAACGAAGAGGAGAGTTGGTGCAGAGAAACCTCCTTGTTCAACCCCAGTTTTCGCTGAGATAGTGGGCGGATTTTCTAATAATGGGGGCTACGTCCACACGCCAGCATGAAAACCGGCGCCAATAACTCTGGTGTCAATGGCTCCGAAAGTGAGGAATTCTCCCCTTTCTAGGGGGCTAGGTTGCCACCAGAGTGGTCCCCGCAGCTCCAGCCTGCGCGGAACGGCCCGCGCATGAGCAGAACGGCCCGCGTATTTCCACGCATGCGCGGGGTTTCCCTTCTCCGCGCCGGCCCCCGGAACACTACAGGGGCCCAGCGTGGAGTAAAGTAGGCCCCCACGGAACCAGCTCGCCCGCCGATGGGTCGGCCCCGATTGCAGGGCAGGCCCCGAAAAACGGCGCCGGACAATGGGGAAGCCGGCACCAGGTCGGAGAATGCCGGCCAGTGTTTGGTGGTTCCGTCGGTAAGGATCATGATATCTCATAATGGAGTAACTGAAGGTTGATGTCAGGTTTCCGAGGTGAGTATACTCCATAAACCTTCCTTGTGGACAGAGTCCCGAAACCTTTTGTGAGGTCGGCAATCTTTTGTGTCAGTCAGAGAAAGTTACCACTAAGTCAATAGGTTTGAACTTGATCGAGTCAAATTAAATGGATTGCAGAGTACAGTGAGCTTGCTGCACTTTTTTTATTCTTTCCTTTTGTGTTCCCTGCTACCCGCACTCTTTCCTGCTACCTACCTACTTAAAATATCTTACACCTCTTAAGTTTTTTCAGTTCTGATGAAAGATCATAAGCATTTCCTATTTTTATTTTGGGTTTGCAGCATCTGCAGTATTAGCTTTTTGCATTCCTGTTTGGCTGAAATAACGCACTTTCTTTTTCTCCTAGGTTTCTTATGTTCCTGTTGCAATTGTTTCATTGGTGTTTTCAGTTGGAGGCGTTTCTGTGAGTATATATATAGTCCTTACACTGATTATTAAGGTCAGCTCCATGGGGACTAAAAATCGCCAAAAGTTTGTTTATTTTTGGATGTCATTTAAAAATTGCATTAGCTGTTATTTTGTTTCCATTGGTTCTGCAAGTCCCAGTCCCAAGCACAGGTTCAGATGGTTCAAAACAGCAATTACTCTTGTGTCCAGCAATATTGCTGTTTTCCCATTTTAAGCAAAAACTTCAGCGTTGCTCTCAATATCCATGCTTTGCATTCTTCCTAAAAATGTTACAACTAACAGTCATAACTAAGAAAAATACTTCCCTTGTCTCGCAGTCCAACAGGTGGAAGGAGGGAACATAACAGATTGTAGCTTGTTAATACAGGCAATGTAGAATCTATCCTCCTGCTGCTAGATATAGGTTGGAGGTGGGACTTCAGCTGTATCCTGATGACAGTGGTTAGCACTGCTGCCTCGCAGTGTCAGGGACTCGGGTTGAATTCCAGCCTTGGGTCACTGTGTGTTCGTACATTTACCCGTGTCTGTGTGGGTTTCCTTCGGGTGATCCAGTTCTCCCCCCCCCCTCCCCCCCCCCCCCCCCCCCCCCCCCCCCCCACAGTCCAAAGGTGTGCAAGTTAGATGAACTGGCCATGATAAATTGGCCCTTCGTGTCTTAAAGTTTAGGTGGGGTTATTGGGTTACAGGGGTAGGCTTAGGTATGCTGCTCAGAGGGTCGGTGTCGACTCGATGGGCCGAATGACCTTCCGCACTGTAGTGTTTCCATGATTCTATGAATGTAGCGCATGTTTGTGGTCAATTGATGCATTGCAATGCAGAAGATTGTTATGATCTTAATGGAAACTGATAACTGAAAGTTTGACTTTCTCTTTAAACGAAAATCACAGTAAGAGTTCCAGTTTTAAACTACTTACTGTAACAGATGACTTAACACTATTAACTAAACTCTACTTTCTTTATGTAGTTAATTTAAACCATTGAACTAAAGGTTCCTTTTTATTGATCATGCAGTGCACTCTCCAAAGAATTCTGATTGCATGCAGTTCACTGTGCTCCCAACTTCGAGTGAGCGGCTTCCTTTTTATTTTCCCAGTCAGGCAATGTCTAATCTCAAAACTATCTCCCGCTGTGAGGTTTACACTGTAGATTTCTTCCTCTCGCTCCAAGACAGGCAAATCTTCCAGGTTCCTTCAATTTGTCATGACTCATTCTTCCACTTACGTGCAAGCTGGCACCCACTTTCAGTGTGGTGAACAATAGAGTCAGTACTTTCTCTGCATAACACGCAGGCCGAATCGATTCTATTCTCTTTTCCAACTTCTTCCATCGGGCAGGAAATACAAAAGTCTGAGAACATGCACTAACAGGTTCAAAAACAACTTCTTTCCCATTGTTACCAGATGCCTGAATGACCCTCTTAAGGACTGAACTGGTCTCTTCTCACATCTTCTCTACTGAGGAGTACTACATTCCGTATGCTCACCTGATGCCTGTGCCTACGTATTTACGTTGTATATTTATGTATGTCCTATATTTTATCATGTATGTCTGGACGGCACACAGAACAATACTTTTCACTGTACCTCAGTACATGTGACAATAAATCAAATCAAATGTGATTGACTCTGAACTGCTCTCTGAAATGGCTGAGCAAGCCACTCACAAAAAAGAATGAAGCCTGATGGACCACCTGGCCTCGAACCAGGCACTGGAAACAATGACAGCAAACTCAGTCCTGTCGACCCTGCAAAGTCCTCCTGACTAACATCTGGGGGCCTGTGCCAAAGTTGGTACAGCTGAATCACAGACTAGTTGAGCAACAGCCTGACATAGTCATACTCACAGAATCAGACATTTACAATGCCCAAGGTGTTGTGTTCATTGTCCAGCAAGGAATCTACAGAACTGCTGGTGACTTGCCCAAACCAGGATTTTTATCAGTGCACTCTTGGTAAGGTACAGAGCAAGTTATCATGGAGTTTCTTTCGAATCCCCTCGGACTATCCCTATGCAGAACTGTCTTCGTGTGTGTCTTACAGCCTTTTGAGGAGCACCGGATCTGCCCTGACTTATATCTGGCGCCACCTGCTGATGGGAGGTCATACTGCTACTTACATGACCACCTGCTAGTGGGAGGTCACACTGCTGCATATATGGAATATTATCTGCAAGCATATCATCACACCAGTCACCAACATCACCATTCCTGGGTATGTCCTTTCTCACCGGCAGTACAGATCCAGCAGTGGTGGCACAGCGGTATATGGTCAGGAGGGAGTTGCTCTGGGAGTCCTCAACATTGACTCTGGACCCCATGAAGCCTCATGGCATCAGGTTAAACATGGGCAAAGAAAGCTCTTTCTGATTACCACGGACCATCCACCATCAGCTAGAGATTCTATTATTCCATGTTGAACACCACTTAGACTGAGCACTGAGCACTGCAAGGGTGCAGATGCATCTGTCCATGACAGTATCGGTAGAAGTGACCACCACACAGTCCTTGTGGAGACAACGTTTTATCTTCACATTGAGGATACCCTCCATCATGTGTGGCATTACCACCGTGCTAAACGGGATAGACTTCGAACAGATAGAACGTCCTCCCCCTGTGTGCGTGGGTTTCCTCCGGGTGCTCCGGTTTCCTCCCACAGTCCAAAGATGTGCGGGTTAGGTGGATTGGCCATGATAAATTGCCCGTAGTGCCCTAATAAAAGTAAGGTTAAGGGGGGGGGGTTGTTGGGTTACGGGTATAGGGTGGATACGTGGGTTTGAGTAGGGTGATCATGGCTCAGCACAACATTGAGGGCCGAAGGGCCTGTTCTGTGCTGTACTGTTCTATGTTCTATGTTCTAATCAGATCTAGCAACTCCAGACTGGCCATCCATGTGGAGCTGTGGGCCGTTAGCAGCAGCAGAATTGTACTCAGCCACAATCTGCAATCTCATGACCTGGCATATCTCCCACTCTGCTATTACCACCAAGCCAGGGGATCAACCCTGGTTCAATGAAGAGTGCAGGAGAGCATGCCAGGAGCTACACCAGGCGTACCTAAATATGAGGTGTCAATCTGGTGAAGCTACAACACAGGACTAGTGTGTCAAACAGCATAAGCAGCAAGTAATAGACAGAGCTAAGCAATTCCACAACGAACGCATCAGATGTAAGCTCTGCAGCCGTGCCACATCCAGCCGTGAATGGGAATGGATAATTTAAAAACTCACTGGAGATAAAGACTCCACACATAGCCCCAATAATGGAGGATCCCAGCACATCTGTGCAAAAGTCAAAGCTGAAGCACTTGCAACAATCTCCAGCAGAATTGGTGAGTGGATGATCCATCTTGATTTCCTCCGGAGGTCTCCAGCATCACAGATGCCAGTCTTCAGCCAATCCGATTCATTCGACCTGATATCAGTAAATGCCTGAAGGCACTAGATACTGCAATGGCTATTGGTTCTGACAATATCCGGCAATGGTATTGAAGACTTGTGCTCCCGAACTTGTTGCACCCTTAGCCAATGTGTTCCACTACAGGTACAACACTGGGATCTACCCAGCAATTTGGAAAATTGTCCAGGTGTGTCCTGTACACGAGTAGAGGACAAATCCAATCCAGTGAATTACCGCCTCATCAGTCTACTCTCCATCAGCAAAGTGATGGCAGGAGTCATCAACAGTGATATCAAACGGCATTTACTCAGCAATAACCTGCTCACCGACACTCAGTTTGGATTCTGCCAGGGTCATACAGCTCCTGACCTCATTACAGCCTTGGTTCAAACATGGACAAAAGCACTGAATGCGAGAAGTGAGGTGAGAGTGACTGCCTGCCTGTGACATCAAGGAGACATTTACATGGAAACATGCATAGAAAATGGAAGCAGGAGGAGGATATTTGGCACGTAGGACCTGCTTCGCCATTCAAATAGAATGACTTTGCTCTTCCCAATATTTAATTGGAATAAATGTCTCTCCATTCACTACTGAATGTAATTGTAAAGATGTGAGTATGTCTCTGTGCATCAGTGGAAGGGAAATTATGTGTGTATTGTGCTCCAGTTTTAATTTTATTACTGCTGTAAGCAGCAGAGGGGACGCACCTCCAAATGCTGCAAGTTTTACAACCATGTAAAACTATTCCCATGTGGCTAGGTTAAATAAATGAGCCTTTAATGTGTTTACCCAATCCCTCATGAATGATTAAACAGCAAGGGCTGTCATTATAAGGGTGTGCAGCGGTGGTTCCTTCATGATGGTAAGGATGGAAACAGAATAATCTTTATTAGTGTCACAGATGGGTTTACATTAACAGTGCAAACATTGTGAACAGTGCCAAGCGGAATGAGATGATCCTTGATGTCTTGCTCGGACTGCACCAAAGTCGCAGCATTGGAGAATGGTGAAAGTGCAGCATGGTGACGGTGAAGAAAAGCTTTGGAGACATGGTGTCAAGAAAATGCTCCGATTAAAATGCTGGTAAGCAAATAGTTGTGAGATTTCAGCACACAGCCCATCAATTCCATGGGTAGATACCGTATACGGGGACCAAATATGAAATCGATTTTTGGGATTCTGGGATGGCTCGGGCTTGATCCTACTGCTCCAAACATTGACCTGGTCTTGCAGTGCTTCCAGAAATGGTGGCCTCACCCCTCCTTTGGGATCAAAGAGTGCAAAAGCAGAAAATGGCGCAAGACCTGCCTTCTCCTTTTCTCTCTTGTCAATTCCCCTCACCCTGACAATTTTAAAGGACTTTTCGGCTCCAAAACACTGCTATACTGCATGTCGAGCAGACTAGCTCAGTTGGGGAAGGCAAGTGGCCAGGGTGTGGGCAGGGTTGATAGCGATCAAAAACACAAGGTCTAGGGGATTGCCATTGTAATTATTGTTTTTGTTAATCATTTGTTGTTGTAAATATGATGAATGTGAATAAGGAGGAGAATAAAACTATTTTATAAAAAAAGCACAAGTCATAAAAATCATCCAGGTACTGTTGCGATTATGGCTAATGGCATCGGGAGCTGAAAAAGAGGTTGGAATAAGAAACAAGGATGCAATTACGCTGTCCTGCATTCCCACCCCAATTCATCTTCATGGGCGGAGCTCTGGAAACACAGTGGAAGTGAAAACAGCATCACCCGGGCGAGGGGTTCAGCAGAAGGAAGGCCAAAGAGATATTGGGTGAGATTTCCCGGGAATTCAGCAACGGCTGATGGCGGGTGGGAAAAGCAGCGTTGAAGCCGCTGAAGGCAATGGCTGCTTTGTCCGCCGTTTATTGCAGCACTTTGGGGAGAAAAAAACCTTCAAGGATCAGGTCCCATGACGTGTCGCTGGTGGAGAAGCCTCTGTTTTGCCCACCCCACCAACAAACTAGAAGCACGAGGATTGGGTGCCGTCTTTAAAAGGCAGTCCAAACACACAGCGACCAAACCAGTTACTCCTGGAAGCCTCTGGCACTTAATGGCATGCCCAGGCACCCTCCAGCACACTGCGGCACTGCCTGGATGATGCCTGTGTAGTGCTGGGCAGTGCCAGAAGACGATGGGGATGCCCGGGTAGTGCCAGGACAATACCCAAACATGACCTTCTTCCACGCCATGCACCCGAACGCTGCATTCGCCTGAGTTCCCCAGTGAGGCCTGCTTCCAGGTGCACGTCTTGGGAGACCAGTCAGACTTCACGTTGTTCTGCCATCACACCGCAATGGATGGAATTATGATGGAGAGAACGATTCCGGCATATGGACCAGCTAATAATATGAAATGCACCCAGTCATTGATGGTGGAGGGGACAATCACATCGTGTGGTACCGCTGGTGTAAAATGTGACTTTGCACTCCTTGCAATATTTTTGCTCGCCTCACCAAACCTGCTCACTGCAAATTGGAGGGTAAAATTAGCCACACCCATGGGCAGTGCCATCCCCCACACACGTGCCCTACAAAATTCCCAGTCCAAATTTGCTGCTCTTAATGTTAATTAATAATGAAGTGTTAGTTTGTGGGTGTTAGAAGCATTGATCCCTTTAGATCCAAGAGCTATATCTAACTCTTTCTTGAAAACATGCAATGTTTTCACCACAGTCCAAAGATGTGCGGGTTAGGTGGATTGGCCATGCTAAATTGCCCGTAGTGTCCTAATAAATGTAAGGTTAAGGGGGGGGGGTTGGGTTACGGGTATAGGGTGGATATGTGGGTTTGAGTAGGGTGATCATGGCTCGGCACAACATTGAGGGCCGAAGGGCCTGTTCTGTGCTGTACTGTTCTATGTTCTATGTTTTGGCCTCAACTGCTTTCTGTGGTGGTGAATTCCACTGGCTCATCACTCTCTGGGTGAAGAAATTTCTCATCTCCGTGCCAAATGGTTTATCCTGTGTCCTCAGACTGTGATGCCTGGTCTTCCAGTATCACCTCTGCTAAACTGATCACTTTTTACCCGGTTCTGTAACTGACTATTCAGTGAACCACTGCCCCAATAGGCCTGTAGTGTTTTTTTTCTTGGAGAACTGAAAATCCCGCCTTCACACTCCAAAAGCTCTAAACTCTTTCCTGTCTCTCTCTCTCTCTCTGTCTGTCTCTGTGCTACTTGACCATTATTTTTTGGCAACAGCACAGTTTTCTCCGGCATTAGTAAAGTTTTAACCCATCTCTTTGTCTTCAGGAGTTGCAAACCCTCATTAAAAATGTGCACCTACGAACAAATCCAAAAGACCTGCCCTTTTTAGTCAGGAGTCCATTCAGACTTCCCAGCACCAAGGTTCACAAACAAAACTTAAAATTAAACTGGAACCCTTTTTTTATCTCACTCAGCACACAAATTTATATATTCAACTTAAAAATTATACATTATTCTTAACAGCTCTAAAATGTTTACAGGGATTTCATTTCTGAACATTTTTCAAACATATTTTCAATCAAGAGATCTTGTGACAGCAGCTGTGAAACGGAACTGCTGTTGTTGACCTTTGAACAACTTTGTGGTTTCCGGGGGCTTTTCACAGAAACATTACTCTGAATTGTGAAGCTGTTCAAAGGTCTGAAGCAACAGCGCAACAACTGCCACCGCGACTGATATGAAAGACCGCCGTTAAAAATATCACTATTCTGTTTTTTTTTTTAAAAACCGGCCTTTAATGCCTGTAGCTCTGGCTGCTCAGCCTGGACAATGAGAAACTCAATTTACAACACTTGAGCCCGGGCCCTCCAAACCTCCGGGCCCCGGTACTTGGCACCCTATACACCCTGCTGCCCAAGGTTCTGCTTAAGTTCATGATCTTCCATGGAAATATCCAGAATATCATGGCTAGATTGGAAGCGTCCAGGGACCTGTGACGAAAGGAGGACGCAAGACTATCAATTGATCCACCAAATAATGCAGCATCCACACGCAGGCCAAATTATAGGTTGAACTAGACAAAGTAGAAAAAAATGGAATCATTAGAGAAGTACACGAGCACAACAGATTGGTGCAGCTCAATCATGTATCATAAATAAAGAGGTTATGTCTCGATTCAAACTTTAACTGTAGCTTTGAAATTTTAATCCTTATGAAGCACCCATGTTATAAGCATTCAATCCAAGATTTGCAGTGCAAAATTCTTGAAGCTTGATGCCAAGCATGGTTACTGGTCAGTCTTGATCGACATTGAATTGAAGATGTTATCCAACTTGATCTGCTACATTTTGAGCAATGCAAACACCAGCCCTCACCAGAATGATCAATGAAAGATTTTACATGATTGGAAAGCCACCAATAAAGTTTGGCCGATTTCAATTTGTATGTCCATGGACACATGAGACCACTTTGGCCTTTTCGGGATGAGCTAGGCATCTGCCTGGAAGTCATTTTTAAAGGCAAGGCAGGTCATCATTCAAAATCATCGTAAAATCATATTTTACAATTTCATCACTCAGCTTGGGTACAGATTGGACAGGAAGACTTGCAAGAGAGATGGTGCACTTGCCAGTGATGAACAGTGGCATTGAAGCTGCCGACAAAGAACCATTGATTCCACATGAAGTCCTTATACCCATCCTTAGTCCAAAATTGCTTCCACCCTCTTTCATGTGCATCGCACTGATTTCATCTTCATCATCATTGACCACACATTATTCGGCAATTGCACAATACGTCAAGCACATCTGTCGCACATACTCCTTTAGTACTATTTTCATTTTATTTGGCATGCCTAGAAAGACCATTTCCGAAAACGGTCTGCAATTTATTGGATTGGATTGGATTTGTTTATTGTCACGTGTACCGAGGTACAGTGAAAAATATTTTTCTGCGAGCAGCTCAACAGATCATTAAGTACATGAAAATAAAATATAATATAATAGAAAATACATAATAGGGCAACACAAAGTACACAATGTAACTACATAAACACTGGCACTGGGTGAAGCATAGAGGGGTGTAGTGTTGATTGGGTCAGTCCACCAGAGGGTCGTTTAGGAGTCTGGTAACAGCGGGGAAGAAGCTGTTTTTGAGTCTGTTCGTGCCTGTTCTCAGCTATTTCTATTGCTCAGGCATTTTGTGATCTGTGTGTGATGTGGAATATTGCTCACACCACTTCGCCGAGGTCTTAACTTCATTATAGTTGAATGAATAATTCACACGTTGAAATCCGTCCTCAAGTGTAGACAGTCCAAACAAGATCTATGCATTACAACGTTACACCCGAGGGCGACACCATCAATACTGACTAACTCCTGTTTGGCAGACCAATTTACCTCTTATCCATTCTACTGTCTCAGAAACTAGAGAGCGACTTTGAAAACTGCAAGTGAAGTTGACCAATATGCACGATACAAATGCAGGTAGAGTTGCCATCTCTGAAGTTGGAATAACAAGTTTCGATCCAAAATCCCACAAAGTACATGGCAAACAGTTGAGGTGACAAGGATTTGTTCAGTACCAAGATCCTAAGAAGTAATTAGACACAAGAGGCATAATGAAGGATAAATCAGAACCATTCCATTTCCTTAAATGTTGTGCAATCCCACTGCATTTAGGACAAGATCCCAAATGCAACCAGGAACCTCCAAGAATGACAGTCCCACAAATCACTGTGAGAAATTAGATAAACTTACAGACAAAGTTATCAACACAAGATGAAAGCAAATTACTGTAGGTGCTGGAATCTGAAACAAAAACAGAAAATACTGGACAATCTCAGCAGGTCTGACAGCATCTGTGGAGAGAAAAGGGAGTTAATGTTTCGAGGCTTTGACAAAGAGTCATCCAGACTCTCAACATCAGCTCCCTTTTCTCTCCACAGATGCTGTCAGACCTGCTGAGATTGTCCCGTATTTTCTATTTTTGTTACCAACCCAAGATCTGGGTATACAAGCAGATTACCTCTTATGCTTTTCGAGACTGATTGACCAGTCCTATACCCTTGTGTAATGATAACTAAAAATGAACGTATATTGCAAATAATTCTACTTCTTTGGAAGGTGGGGAACGTATCTTTAAAAAAAGGGGGAATGTTGTCTTGTTCCTTTAGGATGGGAGCATGCCTCTGTGTACATCACTAGAAGGGAAATGATGTATGTATTGTGTTCCAGTTTTTGTTTCACTTTTGCCATGAGCAGCAGAGTAGACAACTCCCCACACTCCACACTTTACAACTATATAAGTTCACTCTAATGTACTACTTAATCTTTGATGTACCATCAATTAGACTCGAGACACGATGAAGATCCAAACTGTGGCTTTAATCAGCTAGTTGTTAGCCCGGTGGTCGACTACAGAGAAAGGCCGACCGCCAGGAACTCTGGGTACTTATACCCCACCTTGGAGGCGGGGTCTACTTGCCTCTTGACCAATTGGTGAGCAGTTACGTGACTAGTCCCAGCCAATCGGACGAGAGGCACATGACCAGCCAGAGCCAATGGGAAACCCATGCTCTGCACCAATGGCAGTGCTCACATTCATACCACCACATTCACCCCTTGTGGAGAAAGAAGGCGGGGGGGGGGGGTCCGAGGACTGATGGTATGAGCAGCGAAAATCGAGAAAGGTGGGCTGCCCACTGGCTCGTGGCCAAAAAAAACAATACTACTACTACTACCTTAATGTGCAACAGAATAACAACAAAGTCCAAAAAAAAAATATCCCTTGGTCGCATCAGATGGACACGATCAGCCTGTCGGGTACCCGTGGTGTTCTAGAGGACTGTCGCAGTGGAGCCGGTGACGTCGGGCCGATGGTCGTCCTTGCCTCCGGGAGCGTCGGTAGTAGATGTGTCTCCGTACCCCGGGCTGGTGGTGGAGACGCTGTAATCGGGGGAGAGGGGGCATGTGCGCTGGGTCCGGGGGGCGCTGGGGGGAATTGGGTTTGGGGGGAGGTGTTGATGTAGGGGGAGAAGGCCGCACGCCGGCGGGTGCCAGGTCCCGAAGCGAGACCGTATCCTGCCGACCGTCGGGATACTCCACGTACGCATACTGCGGGTTGGCGTGGAGTAACTGGACTCGCTCAACCAACGGGTCGGACTTGTGCACCCGCACATGCTTCCGGAGCAAGATGAGCCCGGGGGTGGCCAGCCAGGTCGGGAGAGGGGATCCTGAGGACGACTTCCTGGGGAAAACAAGAAGACGTTCATGAGGTGTTTGATTAGTGGTAGTACAGAGGAGAGACCGGATTGAATGCAGGGCGTCGGAGATGACCTCTTGCCAACGGGGGATAGGGAGATCTCTGGACCATAGGGCCAGCAGGATGGTCTTCCAAATGGTGCCATTCCCCCACTCAACCTAACCGTTACCCTGGGGGTTATAACTGGTCGTCCTGCTAGAGGCGATGCCCCTGCTGAGCAGGAATTGACGCAGTTCGTCACTCAAAGGAGGACCCCCGGTCGCTGTGGATGTACGCGGGGTAACCGAACAGGGAGAAGATGGATAGGAGGGCCTTTATGACGGTTGTTGTGGTCATGTCGGGACAGGGAATTGCGAAAGGGAAGCGGGAGTATTCATCGATAACACTCAAGAAATATAAATTACGGTTGTTGGAGGGGAGTGGACCCTTGAAGTCTATACTGAGACGTTCAAAGGGGCGGGATGCCTTGATCAGATGCGCTCGTTCGGGGCGGTAGAAGTGCGGTTTGCACTCGGCGCAGACGTGGCAGTCCCTGGTGATGGTCCTGACCTCAACGGATTAGGGCAGATTGCGGGTCTTAATAAAATGGTAAAAACGGGTGACCCCTGGATGGCAGAGGTCCATGTTGAGAGAGTGGAGACGGTCGATCTGCGCGCTGGTGCAGGTACCGCGGGATAGGGCATCGGGAGGCTCGTTGAGCTTCCCAGGATGATACAAGATATCGTAGTTGTACGTGGACAACTTGATCTGCCACCGCAAGATCTTGTTGTTCTTGATCTTGCCCCTCTGTGCATTATTGAACATGAAAGCTACTGACCGTTGGTCTGTGAGGAGGGTAAACCTCCTGCTGGCCAGATAGTGCCTCCAATATCGCACAGCTTCGACTATGGCCTGTGCCTCCTTTTCCACTGAGGAATGGCGGATTTCGGAAGTGTGGTGGGTTCGTGAGAAGAAGGCCACGGGTCTGCCTGCTTGGTTCAGGGTGGCTGCCAGAGCTACGTCAGACGCGTCGCTCTCGACCTGGAATGGGAGGGACTCGTCGATAGCATGCATCGTGGCCTTTGCGATATCTGCTTTGATGCGGCTAAAGGCCTGGCGGGCCTCCATCGACGGGGGAAAGGAGGTGGACTGGATGAGGGGGTGGGCTTTGTCGATGTAGTTGGGGACCCACTGGGCATAATATGAGAAGAAGCCCAGGCAGCGTTTGAGGGATTTGAAGGAGTTGGGGAGGGGAAGTTCAATCAGGGGGCGCATGCGTTCGGGATTGGGGCCTATCACTCCGTTATGCACTACGTAGCCAAGGATGGCTAGACGGTCGGTGCTAAACACTCACTTATCCTTATTGTAAGTTAAATTAAGGAGTTTTGCGGTTCGGAGGAATTTTTGGAGGTTGATGTCGTGGTCCTGCTGTTCGTGGCCGCAGATGGTGACGTTATCGAGATACGGGAAGGTGGCCCGTAAACCGTGCTTGTCGACCATTCGGTCCATCTCCCGTTGGAAGACCGAGACTCCATTTGTGACACCGAATAGAACCCTGAGGAAGTGGTAGAGGTGCCCATCTGCCTCAAACGCGGTGTACTTTTGGTCACTCGCGCGGATGGGGAGCTGGTGGTAGGCGGACTTAGAGGTCCACCGTGGAAAAGACTTTGTATTTTGCGATCCTGTTAACCAGGTCGGAAAAACGGGGGAGAGGATACGCGTCCAGCTGCGTAAACCTGTTGATGGTCTGACTATAATCGATGACCATCCGGTTTTTCTCCCCAGTCCGAACTACCAGCACTTGGGCTCGCCAGGGACTGTTGCTGGCCTCGATAACTCCTTCCTTAAGGAGCCTCTGGACCTCGGACCCGATGAAGGTCCGGTCCTGGGCACTGTATCGTCTGCTCCGAGTGGCGACAGGTTTACAATCTGGGGTGAGATTAGCAAACAAGGAAGGGGGGTCCACTGAGTGACGCGAGGCTGCAAACAGTAAGGGGGGGGGTAAAGGGCCGCCGAATTGGAAGGTCAAGCTCTGCATGTTGCACTGGAAATCCAGGCCCAAGAGTGCCGGAGCGCATAGAAGGGGGAGAATGAGGAGTTTGAAGTTTTTGAAAATCCTCCCCTTAACCGTGAGGTCCACTATGCAGCACCCGGTGATTTGGACGGAGTGCGAACCCGAGGCCAATTCAATCTTATGCTTAACTGGATGGATGGGGAGTGCGCAGCGTCTTACCGTGTTGGGGTGGACGAAGCTTTCTGTGCTCCCGGAGTCCAGCAGGCATCTCGTTTTGTGTCCGTTGAGCTGGATCGTTGTCGTAGTCTTGGCGAGCGTGCGTGGTCGCGACTGGTCGAGTGTGATGGAAGCAAGTCGTGGCGAGAGTTCCAGATCATCCTCGGTGGCAGAGTAATCGCTGGCAGGAACTTCCGCATTGGCCCAAGATGGCGGCGCCCAGGACCCGCACGTGGAGACGGGGCCCCAAGATGGCGGCGCCCATGGCCCGCACATGGCGTCCGGGGCCCATGATGGCGGCGCCCGTGGGAACCTCGTGGCGGCTGGGGGCAGTGTCAGCGGCGTCTGCGGGCCAGTCGGGGCAGCCGGGAGCGAGGGTCGGGAGGACCGTGGGCCGTTGCGGGGGCCAGGAGGTGGACCGGAGAGGTCGGTGCGTGGCGCTGGGCCCTAGGGGGGCCTGGGGTGGGGGGGGGATCCGCGGTCACTGTGCAGAACAGCAGCGACCGACTTGGTCTTGCAGACCGCCGCGTAGTGGCCCTGCTTCCCACAGCTCTTACACAGAGCGGAGCGGGCCGGGCAGCGTGGGCGTGGGTGCTTGGAGAGGCCACAAAAATAGCAGCGGGGCCCCGCTAGTTTGTTGGAGCGACCCGCAGCGCAGCGCAGGCCTGGGGGGGGGGGGGGGTCGGAGTCCACGGAGGACGGGGGTGGCGCGTGCCATGAAGTCCAGAGGGTTGCCGCGCGGCCGGGGGCGTATGCGCGGGCGTTCAGGTCAGCAACCTCCAGGGAGGTTACAAGGGTCCGTGCCTCAGCTAGGCTGAAGATGTTCTTCTCCAGCAATCGTTGGCGGATAGAAGGAGACTGCATGCCAGCAACGTAAGTGTCTCTAATTAAAAGTTCCATGTGCTCAGTCGCCGAAACTTGGAGACATGCGCACGTTCTCCCTAGAGCTGAGGGCCTGGTAAAACACGTCGAGTGACTCACCAGGGAACTGTTGTCTAGTTGTCAGGAGATGCCGTGCGTATACTTCGTTGACCGGCCGGAGAAAGTGTCCTTTGAGAATCTCCATGGCCGCATCATAATCGCTTTCGTCCTCAATCATTGAATATACCGCCGTGCACACTCATGAGTGGAGGATGTGGAGTTTCTGCTACTTGGTGGGCTTGCCGGCTGCAGTTGTCAGGTAACTGTTAAAACACGCCTGCCAGTGTTTAAAGATTGCAGACGCATTTGAAGCATGCAGGCTGGTGCAGAGGCAGTCAGGCTTGATGCGTAGCTCCATTCCAAAATTCTAGTTGATTAAATTGATGTACCATCAATTGGACTCGAGACACGATTAGGATCCAAACTGTGGCTTTAATCAGCTAGTTGTTAGCCCGGTGGTCGACTACAGAGAAAAGCCGACCGCCGGGAACTCTGGGTATTTATACCCCACCTCGGAGGCGGGGTCTACTTGCCTCTCGACCAATTGGTGAGCAGTCACATGACTAGTCCCAGCCAATCGGACGAGAGGCACATGACCAGCCAGAGCCAATGGGAAACCCATGCTCTGCACCAATGGCAGTGCTCACATTCATACCACCACAATCTTAATAAATGAACCAACAATATGTTTACTCTTATGAGTGATTGGTGTTTCATGTCTTGTACAGAATATCAGCTCATAGACTTGCAACTGTCTAAGAACGTGATCGATGTCAGACAATCAGCCTCACAATTTGGAAACAATGGATGAGTCAAACAGCGGTTATTAAGAAATGTTAAACAACATCTGTGAACATATGGAAACAAGGGCTGTTCTTTCTTACATATTGTACCTTTCATGACAACCTGGAGCTAAAACATTAGGATATTTGCTTTTAATTTGAAGACTTAATTTTAGAAAAAGCTATGATGTATGCCATTAAAATTCTGACATGGAGATGCCAGCATTGGACTGGGTTGGGCACAGTAAGAAATCTTACAATGCCAGGTTAATGTCCAATAGGTTTGTTTTGAATCACTAGCTTTCGGAGCACAGCTCCTTCATCAGGTGAGTGAAAAGGTGGGCTCTTCTGCACAATTCTGCACAAGAGATGTACTGATAAGAAACTGGTTACGCCAGCCACACAAATGACACACTTTTTAAAGAATGAGTACAATGATAATGTAGAAAGTAGATTGAATTCAAAAATAGCAAGATTACTGGTAAAGAAGGGAGATTAAGTGAAGATTAAATATTCAGAACTGTAGAAAAGCATCCTGGAAGCACCCAGTCCACTTATTACAGGCTAATCTGAGGTTTTAATACAAAGTGTATTTTGTTTAAGAACTAGAGGCAAATTAATATTCCACACTTGAACGCTAAAGAATCACTTAAAATAACGTGTCTTTCCTTAATTCTGCTAAGTATGTATTAATTATGTTCAAATGTATGTGGGTGGTGCACATTAACTGGAGTTTCATTTGAGCACATATGAAGGTAATTGGGTGGGAGGGTGAGCTGTGAGGCGGATGCAGAGATCCTTCAGTATGATTTGGACAAGTTGAGTGAGTGGGCAAATGCAGATGCAGTATAATTTGGATAAATGTGTGGTTATCCACTTTGGTAGCAAAGAATTATACAGGATCTTGGTGATTTGGAATACCTGGAGTATTGTGTGCAGTTTTGGTCTCCTTATCTGAGGAAGGATGTTCTTGCTCTCGAGGGAGTGCCGCAAAGGTTTAACAGACTGATTCCTGGAATGGTGGGACTGACGTATGAGGAGAGATTGAATCGGTTAGAATTGTATTCGCTGGAGTTCAAAAGGAGCGAGGAGGGATCTCATAGAGGCCTATAAAATTCTAACAGGACTAGACAGGATAGATGCAGGAAGGATACTCCCGATGGTGGGCATGTCCAGAACCAGGGATGACAGTCTGAGGATACAGGATAGACCATTTAGGACCGAGATGAGGAAAAATTTATTCGCACAGAGAATGGTGGGCGTGGAATTTGTTGGGCCAAAACAGTGCATGTTTTCCAGAAGCAGTTGGACAAAGCACCTAGTGTGAAGGGGATCAACGATATGGGGGGAAAGCGGGGTTAGGCAATTGAGTTGGATGATCAGCTATGATCATAATGAATGGCAGAGCAGGCTCTAAGGTGAGTGGCAATGTTTCTATGATACACTTATTTATTATTCTTTCAAACGGAACCCAAGTGTTTGCACCATCGTAAATGCCGTCGCGTTTCACGACGCCACAAAACAGGTACGGGGACGACCAGTGGGGGCCAGCATGGTGCTGGAGCGGTTCATGCCACTCCAGCCTCCCTTCCCGGTGCTAAATGGACGCCGCGCCAACCTGCGCGTGCGCGGGGGACTTCTTCAGCGCGCCGGCCCCGACTCAACATGGCGTCTGTGTTCAGGGGCCGGCTGCGCAGGAAAGTAGGCCGGTGGGGCCCAATCATGGGCCTGACCCCATCGGAGGCCTCCCCAGGGATGGAGCCCCACCACACGCGTACACAGGCTGCCCCCCGACCGTTCGCGCAGAGTTCCCGCCGGCAGCGACCAGGGGTGAACGAAGCTGGTGGGACACTGTCGTATCCATTCGGGCCGGAGAATCGGCGGCCCTGCCGATTCCAGCAGCCGGCGCAAATGGCACTGATTCTCCGCACCTCGGCGAATCGCGCGTCGGGGCGTTGTGGCGATTCTCCGGCCCGACGCGGGGTTCGGAAAATCGCCTCCGTGGCGTCGCTGGCGAGGCAAGCATTTATTGCCCATTCCTAATTACCCTTGAGGTGGGTGGTGAAGAACCGTTGCAATCCACCTGGTGTACATACAACCACAGTGCTGTTAAGGATGGAGTTCTGAATTTTGACCCAGCAACAGTGGAAAAAATGGCAGCATAGTTCCAAATCAGAGTGGAGTATGGCAGGTGTTGGTGATGGCAGACTGGTACAAAAGATGAAGCCACACGGGATCAGAGGTGAGCTGGCAAGATATATACAGAACTGGCTAGGTCATAGAAGTCAAAGAGTAGCAATGGAAGGGTGTTTTTCTGATTGGAGGGCTGTGACTAGTGGTGTTCCGCAGGGATCAGTGCTGGGACCTTTGCTGTTCGTAGTATATATAAATGACTTGGAGGAAAATGTAACTGGTCTGATTCGTAAGTTTGCAGACAACACAAAGGTTGGTGGAATTGCGGATAACGATGAGGACTGTCAGAGGATACAGCAGGATTTAGATCGTTTGAAGACTTGGGCTGCGAGATGGCAGATGGAGTTTAATCTGGACAAATGTGAGGTAATGCATTTTGGAAGGTCTGATGCAGGTAGGGAATATACAGTGAATGGTAGAATCCTCAAGAGTATTGACAGTCCGATAGATCTTGGTGTACAGGTCCACAGGTCACTGAAAGGGGCAACACAGGTGGAGAAGGTAGTCAAGAAGGCATACGGCATACTTGCCTTCATGGCCGGGGCATTGAGTATAAGAATTGTCAAGTCATGTTGCAGCTGTATAGAACCTTAGTTAGGCCACACTTGGGAGTATAGTGTTCAATTCTGGTCGCCACACTACCAGAAGGATGTGGAGGCTTTAGGGAGGGTGCAGAAGAGATTTACCAGGATGTTGCCTGGTATGGAGGGCATTAAATATGAGGAGAGGTTGAATAAACTTAGTTTGTTCTCACTGGAACGACCGAGGTTGAGGGGCGACCTGACAGAGGTCTACAAAATTATGAGGGGCATAGAGTGGATAGTCAGAGACTTTTTCCCAGGGAAGAGGGGTCAATTACTAGGGGGCATAGGTTTAAGGTGCGAGGCAATTTTCTTATGCAGAGGGTAGTGTGTGCCTGGAACTCGCTGCCGGAGGAGGTGGTGGAAGCAGGGACGATAGTGACGTTCAAGGGGCATCTTGACAAATACATGAATAGGATGGGAATAGAGGGATACGGACCCAGGAAGTACAGAAGATATTAGTTTAGACGGGCAGCATGGTCCATTGCCAATTCATCTCTTTCCCCATCAACCTGCCCTTTCCGCACTGCCCTGTGGACGTGGCAGCAACACAGTTATCCATCTTGCTCTGCATCTCACTCCAAAATGTCTGTTCACTTGTGAACAAAAGCCCTCACCACCTATGCTGTCGTTGTGTATGACCACAGCAACATTGTGGTCTTGGCAGAAACCTAACTGTGGGGTGAAGAAACCTCCTGTCTGACTCTAACTTTGGTCTGGATGTGCTGGTGCAGTGGCTTTCATTACCATATCACAGCTGATCTGCCCACCCATTCTTCTCGTATGTTCTCCTCCTTTTGAGCATCTGACTTTGTTCCAACTCTCTTGCCTACATTTCATTTGAAAGCCGCGTTCTCTCCTGCCTAGTCAGATACCAGAAACACTTGCTCACCGAGGTACTTTCACTGTTTTTTGCTCTCAGCCTCAACACTGAGTGTCTCATTCACCGTGGTGATGTTGATCTTCAGCATACTTCTGAGTTCACTGCTCTCCTCATTTCTTCATCTCCTTCACCATCTAAACTGCCGAACCCATAGGAGCACCTCATCCTAACTATCTCATGTGGCTTTTGCTACTTACACCATGCCAATCAATGATAAGACCATCTCTAATCACTTTCTGCTATCTTTCAATTTTGCCAATCTTACAAGTTTCAAAGCCTGCCCCTCTGAAAGTCACTCAACTGTTTACCCTTTTGGCCTCCATTTACCCACCGCATTTCTGCAGCAACAGTCTGCTCAACCACACTCTCATCTCCACTTTTTGAGGTCTTTCTCCCATTAAAACCATCACTCTGGAACTTCCAGTGATGGGGATGTGCTGAGCAGTTGCACATCAGGTGGCTCTCCTCCAGAATACAGTATAAATAGGCATTTTTGTATGAATTTAGCCCATGATTTCAGACTTATTCTACTCATAAACAGAAAAGTGCGAGAAAAAGAGCAATATGCCAGCAAGCAGGAACTCAATAGGCCGCAGGAAAGCCAGAAGCGGTGGAAAAAGGGCAGGAGCAGCGAGTCGGTGGACCCACGAGGTGAGGGGTCCCCGGCCACCCCCGAGAGAGGGAGACCGACGACCTGGACAACGGGCTCTGCCCACCTGGAGAGGATGGAAGACATTCCTTTTTTTTCCAATTTTAGGGGCAATTAAGCGTGGCCAATCCACCTAACCTGCACATCTTTGGGTTTTGGGGGTGATACCCACGCAGACATGGGGACAATGGGCAAACTCCACACATAGAGTGACCCAGGGCTGGGATTTGAACCCTGGTCCTCATGGTCGCAGTCCCAGTGCTAACTGGAAGACATTCCTTTTTTTAAAAAAAAAATAAATACATTTAGAGTACCCAATCAATTTTTTCCAATTAAGGGGAAATTTAGCATGGCCAATCTACCTACCCTGCACATCTTTGGGTGGTGGGGGCGAAATCCACGCAAACACGGGGAAAATGTGCAAACTCCACATGGACAGTGACCCAGAGCCAGGATCGAACCAGGGACCTTGGCGCCGTGAGGCAACAGGGCTAACCCGCTGTGCCACCATGCTGCCCTAACTGGAAGACATTCTTAACTAAGGAATTGACTGCGATGAAGGAAGAGATTGAAGTGGAGATCCAGGTGGCGGAGGCGCTGGCCGCCATGCAGATGACACCCGTTGGATGTTCAGGGAAAGACCATCCAGGAGCTCAAAAAGGCGTCGACTGACCAGAGCGATGGGATCGCCGCTCTGGAAATAGAAATAAATGGTTGGTGGTGACCCAAGGAAGCCTGTAGAGGAAAGTCGATGATCAGCAGAACCGGTCTCGGTGGTGGAATATTGTTATAGTGGGCCTGCCAGAGGGGATAGAGAGCAGAGACCTGACTGATATGTGGCCCAGATGCTGGGCAACTTGGTTGGAAGGGACAGCTTCCCCAAGCCAACGGAGATCGACAGGGCCCACAGGTTACGAAGCCCAAGGCCAGGAAGCAGCCAAGGGCAATAATTGCCCAGGTACCAGGATCGGGAGAGGATCCTGTGTTGGGCTCAGCATACCAAAGTGAGCAGTTGGGAAGATCACAGAATACAGGTGCACCAGGACATTGGGGCAGACCTGGCAAAGCGCAGGGCTGAGTTTAACCAAGCGAAATCAGCCCTGTACAAGAATGGTATAATGTTTGGGATGTTATTCCCAGCCAAACTCTGGATGACATTCCAGAACAAAGAACATTATTTCACTACCCTGGCAGAGGTGGACGAGTTCATGCGGGCGACAAAAGGCAGACAACAGCAGCGATGAGGAAGACGCAGCGAGAGAAAAGATAAAGAAAAGTTCCGGACATGAACAGCTTTTGCACAGGACAGGACTGCTTCACTTTGAGCAAGTGCAATGGGTCACCCCAAGGAAGTGGCAAGGGCAGCGGAGCACAGGAAAGGGTGAAAAGGAGAACAAGGATGGCAATTAATTGTCCCATATAGAGGGGGAAAGATCATCCCCAGGAGGGAGGCCACCACACTAGCGGGGAAAGCTAATACCAGGAGGTATGAAAGAGAGGGGGCCGCAGCACATATCCCAGCGGGGAGGGAGCGCCTGGTCGTTGGGGGGGGGGGGGGGTTGGGGGTAGAAAGGGGAGCAGAGGGGGGGATGGGTAGAAAGGGGAACAGAAGGGGATGGGGGGGGCTATGAGGGGAGCATAATGATAAGGAAGGGAAGAGAAGGGCTCTAGACTGTCTTCAGCAGGTCAGGTTCGGGTTGATGGAACAAAATGACAACCTAAGCAGCACTTTGGAGCATCTCTAAACAAAGGGAATCCCCAAGAGTGCAGGGGCTCATCCCACGTGACGTACACACAGTTAGAATTTCTCCACCTGGAGAAGATCAAATACACCATCTGAGGGTCTGAAGATGGCTTCCAAAAAGTGTAGGGGGCCGTTCATCGACCTTTCCGAAGCCAACAATGGATAGAATGGGAGGAGGGGGACAGGGGGACGCATGAGAACCACTGGGGCCACAGAAAGCAGACCAGAACGGGAGGGTAGCACAGCGAGCCAAGGAAATGCCAAAGGGGAACCAAGGGAGAGACCAACACGTGGACCAGAGGGCTCCTCACAAAGCTGTAAGAGTACGACAAACACTAGCCAAAAAAACTATCTACTGTGAAGGGAAGGGCGAGGATAGGACCAGGAGACAGCAGAAAAAAAGGGGTAAGAGGTGGTGGTGGTAAGGGGGGATGGAGGCGGGGTGCCAAAAAGGAATAACGCGTAAATTGTAAATTATAACTGTTTCATCGATTTCTTGTTCAGTGCAAAAATGCAAACTTAATAAATATATTTTGGAATAAAAGAACAAAAGCATCGCTTTTTGTCAGCCTGGTTGCCCGCCAGCTGTCCCACTCCCTCACCCTGCCATTGCCTTCATCTCTGCTCCCTTCACTCCAAGATTAGTGGTCGATGTTGAAGCAATTTTCAGCATTCACAATTGATTTGAATAGGTGGCTAAAGCAAAAGGGATTTAAAGGGATATAGGTACAAATTGGATGGATCTAATTAGAACTATTTGTCTGCATGGATGGTAAATATTGGCGCAGTTGATTGGGCCAAAGGTGCTTATCTGTGTTTTTGTTTCATTAAATAAAGCCGTTTGTGATTGTCTGGAGGTCATAGAATCCCTGCAGTGCAACAGGAGGTCTGCATCAGCCTTTCGAAAGAACATTCTATCCAGGTCCACTCCCTCCATCCACCCCACTCTATCCTTGTAACCTATCGTGCACATCCCTGCGCACTAAAGGGCAATTTTGAATAGCCAATCCACCTAACATGCACATCTATGGCCTGTGGGAGGAATCCAGTGCACTCGGAAGAAACCAAGGTGACCTTGTAGTCTCTCAGTTCTGTTCATGACTATTTTGTGAGCATTTTGTTCTAAATCTCCGGTCGAACTTTGCATGTAAAAAGTCTTGTTTTTAATAACATTGCAAATTAAGGGACAATTTAGCGTGGCCAATCTACCTGCCCAGCACATATTTGGGTTGTGGGGGTGAGATTTACGCAGACACGGGGAGACTGAGCAAACTACACACAAACTGTGACCCGGGGCCGGGATCGAACCTGGGTCCTCGGTGCCGTGTGGCAGCAGTGCTAACCACTGTGCCACCGTGCCGTCCTGTGTAAACAGCCATAAGGTTCCTTGTTTGGATATGTATATTTTCTTTTTCTGTTTTGTGTGTCTGCTCGCCTCTCCAAGGGAGCACTGTAAATATGAAAGCATTTCCCTTTCAGTGATTATTGAACTATGTACCATAAAAAGATGAAAATCAATAAAAACGTTTTTTTGTTTAAAAAGAGAGCCATCCACAACAATCTAACAGACGCCATGGCATGGATTTCCCCTTTCCAGATAGAAAATGACCATCGTCAATATTTTACGATTTAAAAAAAAACAAAGACCTGGGACGGGATTCTCCCCTACCCGGTGGGGCGCAGGGTCCCGGCGTGTTGGAGTGGTGTGAACCACTCCGGCGTTGGGCCACCCCAAAGGTGCGGAAGTCTCCGCACCTTTAGGCGCCAAGGCCTCACATTGAGGGGCTAGGCCCACGCCGGAGTGGTTCCCGCTCCACAGCTGGCGGTGAACAGCCTTTGGCACCAGCCAGCCGGGGCCGAAAGGACTTCGCCGGCCGGCGTAAGTACGTGCATGCGCTGGAGCGTCAGCGGCTGCTGACGTCATCCCGGCGCATGCGCAGGGGAGGGGGGTCTCTTCCACCTCCGCCATGGTGAAGACCATGGCGAAGGCGGAAGAAAGAGTGCCCCCACGGCACAGGCCTGCCTGCCGATCGGTGGGCCCCGATCGCGGGCCAGGCCACCGTGGGGGAACCCCCCGGGGTCAGATCACCCCGCGCCACCTGCTCCTGCCAGTAAGGTAGGTGGTCGGATACATGCCGGCGGGAGAGGGTTGACAGCGGCGGGACTCCGGCCTATCGTGGGCCGGAGAATCCCCGCGGGGGGGCCCGCCGACCAGCGCGGTGCGATTCCCACCTCCGCCGAATCTCTGGTGGCGGAGAATTCGGGACACGGCGGGGGTGGAATTGACGCCGGCCCTGGGCGATTCTCCGACCCGGCGGGGCGTCGGAGAACCCCGCCCCAGCTCCTGAAATTTTTATGGTGGAAGCTATGCTCTGGAAAAAAAAATGGATAAACAAAAAAAAAAATGCACAAACTAATAGTGATGATCTCACCAGAGTGATGATGGGAGTGAATTTGACAGATGAGGAGTGGGAGGATAGCATTGACTAGGCTGTTGTTGAATAAACAAACGCAGATTTTCCATGATGAAAATTTCAACTCCGTGCGACTACACTTCCAGTTAGTGAGCCAAATTTAAAAGGTGTCCTGGAATATGGTAGTTAAAAATACAAATCCTTTGTAGATCATGAAATTACTTCGATGAGTTCACCAAGTTGAATGCTGATGAAAAGCTCTCCGCTGAGCACACCACCTTAGCAACGGCTGAAGAGAAAGCACCAATGTGTAAAACGTGCAAGGTTTATGCTTGGCTGCGTTCTTGTGACTGGACACAGAAGTGTAAGGAAAAGAACAGCGTTCCAGGATGTTTCAAGGGAGTTAGAATCTTTCCAGTTCATTGTGATGCGGTCGAGTGAGTATGAATAACCAGGCAAGTTTGTTTGGACCAGTCTCAGAAGCACTTTATTCCTGATTTTTGTGCTCTTTTTAAGCCAGTTTGGTTTGATGAACGTTTTTAGGTGTTGTTGCTTGACAATTGCTCCACGCATCTTGTTCTGAGAGTGCTGTTTGGAATATATTTATCCCTAAACATAACAGCACCGATTTAGCCAATGGACAAAGGAATTTGAAAGTCCAGGACACATTTATGAGCAGCATGCTTCATCCTGTCACCTGAGGTCTGGGGATAACAGTGGTCCAGAAATAATTTTCTGTGAAACATGCCATATGAGTTGCTGTGCATGTGAGGAACCTTGTGACTGACCACACCATGCCTAACCACACCATGACTCACGCTTGGCCTGGTCTGTGGCCAGCAGCTCTGTTTAATGAATGTGGCGATGCTAATTTTGAAGGACTTGGTGTGTGCAATGAGACACAGTTACAAGATTTAAAAACTAATTGAAAGGAAGGCTAAATTCATGAAGCAAATTAAATTAGTGGATCCCTTTGTTTGGATGCCTATTAGAGTGCTATTGACCTGACTCCAACCTCCACTTCAAAGGCAATTTCTATACTGGAAAATCCTATTGCTGGCCCATCATCAACCCCAACTATTCCTGCTGAGCACTCTCTCTAGAGCTCAAACTTCAAGAATATTTGATAAATACAGAAAAAATTGCCTATTTTATTCCTTCAAAATTTATGTATATACTATAAGCATTATTTTTCATACTTTATTTTTTAAAATTACTTTATTTGATGTCATTTATTTTTTTGTTGCATTTGACGTAGGCTACTGATTTTATTCAAAATCCCAAATCGTGGAAAAATCAAATCCAGCATGGTCTAGAATGTTGGACAACTTGCCTGGAAGAATATACTTTTGTAATTTTGAACAAAATTTCATAAGAAGTCACTGTCTCATTTTTCCATCAATTTGATCACTATCATGTTCATTTTGTGGGTACACGCCATAGTGAGTAAGTAAAACCCAAGTGCCTGATCTTCATGTAAGAGAAATTTGTGTAGAGCCTGGGTATGGGGGGTCACGTCGAGAGGGAGACGAGGTATGGAGGAGAACTTGGGGAGACGCGATTCAGAGAGAAAACTTTACCAATTCATTAGAAGTGGCTATTGAGGCAGAGACTAGAGCATAATTTAAAAATAAATGAGATAAGTATTCGAAAAGGTAATGTAAAAAGCTTTGTGGGGGAATGGGGTTAACATTTGGGGTTGCATGATCTCTTTCTGTATTATAGCATCAATCATTTTATGAAAACTCTCAGTGACTCTGAATCCAGCTTAAATGTTTTGGTGCAGAGCTACGTTTCGGACAATGTGCTGCGTGAGAAAGTGGCCGTAACGCCAAGCCCGTAGTCCATTTTGTGATCTGAGTTTGGCCAGTTTGTGCAGATTGATTTTGATATGTGGAGACCAAGTATAAATGGGCTCTGACTCAGGCTCCCAGTTCAAAATTGTCTGATGTTTTGAGTCTAAAGCAGAGCACATTGGGCTAAACAGCTGGCTTCTGATGCAGAGTAAGGCCAGCAGGGCGGGTTCAATTCCCGTACCGGCCTCCCCGCACAGATGCTGGAATGTGGCAACTAGGGGCTTTTCACAGGAACTTCATTGAAGCCTACTTGGGACAAGAAGCGATTATTATTATATTAAGAAATATGAAATCCGATGACGCCTGTTAAAAATGGCATCGACTAGGCACAGAATGCAGTGCAAGGAATTCTGGCTGTTATTACAGGATGAATATCTTTAAGTTATAGGATTACTACTTGTTACAGATAACTTATCAGAGTGCTACACCAGTTTTGTGGACTATCTGAGATATTGTATTGCTATTGTGTGTTATCAATGTTATTTGTGGTTGTAACTTCAGTGAATTACGATAGTCAATGGTGGAAGATCCCAGGATCCCTCATTTCCTGGCTGTAAATCCTTCCCACAGCTTTGGTTTCCCCTCTTATCTCCTTTATCTGTTCTTGAGTCTTGGGAACTTCTCCTACCACAGCTGTTGGTGCGAACTCATAAGCAATAGGGACCCAACTTTTAAATGGAAACACAATGACATTTGTAGAGATCACATGGCCAAACATTGACAAATACCACCAATCAGAGTTGGCAACCCTACCCAATGCCCTGCCTGATCAACCTCCTCAATAGTCCAACACCACATGCTACCAACGTCTGGCATTGGGGCCCAAATGGATTGCTTTCTCTAAATTTATGACCTGATCCAAAATATACATTTGAGAGGACTACATGCATAAAAAAGATTACAAAAATGACGATAAATTTATTAAGTACTTCACTGTCTGTAAAGTGTTTTGGGACTGATGTCGTAAAAGATGCTGTATGAATGCAAATCTTTTTATATAAGAGTAGATTTTGTGAATTTGTGTTTTTGACGAATGCATCAGAAATTTGGGTGGAGAAATAAATGCAGCCAACAAGATTTTCAGTCAGATCTTTGTGTAATAAAGCAGAATTATAGTTTGGTTGAAGTAATCAAAATATAGTTTATATGATGTGATAAACAAAGGACATCAAAATTGCTTGTTGTGAGATGGAAAGTATTTTTCATTAATAGCTAATTAATTGATTCATGGGTACAGTCTGGAATTCTCCATTTAGTGGACAGTCAGCGTTGTCCTTACTGGAAGGTTCATTGTTCGATAGTCACTGCAAAGTTAGCAATATTGGACAAACCTATTTTCACAGAAAATGAATGGAGGCATCCATCAGATGCGACCTGTTACCAATACCATTTAATTAAAATATATACTTTTAGTTGTTTTAATTAGTTACATCAGTTGGGAATACATTTTTGGGAGGGGGAGTGATTTTTAACCTGCTAGAATGTGTGGGTGCCAGTGCATGTAGGAGGTTAAAATGTCAGAACATGCTGAACCCACAGACTATTGGCTTTAACTGGAGCATTTTGTCAACATGTTGTAATCGCCCCTGAGAGAGAGGGGGCAATTATAACCTGCGTTGTGTCCCCCGCCTACCGAACGCAGCTCAATGCTCCTGGCACCGCACGCATTATGGCACACTCCCTTGCTGGGCAAGAATCCGACTCCTATATTTAAATGAGTATGTAAACTCATTTAAATATGCATTTCTGGAATTTAACTGGAGTCTCCCGACTCCCGGGATTTATTGTTTGCGCCAGCCCAGTGTGAGGCTGATGATGATCACTCGTGGTCTCCATCAACGAAGACCAGATGTGATAACCATACCGGAGGGCTTGGAGACCATTGGAGCCCCCGGGTGGTCAGGGACAGGGCACGGTAGTGCCAACCTTTTCAAGGGGCTTCCCAGTCTCAGAATGCTGCTGTAGCACCCCTGGATCGTTGGCAAGGGTTCCCCTCGGTACTCTCATTCAGATCACCCCACCCCTCATTTTCCCCCACTTCAGGTCCAGCCCCTTGGTAGCACCAACCTGGCATCTTGCAGTCTGAGGGGTGGCAAGGTGATGAGTACCCTCCCTATTAATGCTTCCAGGGTGCTGAGGGAGGCCTTTCATGGGAGGTGAGGGTCAGGGGGACGTGTGAGGAACTCTGGTCCGGTGTCTTACCTGGGTTGGGGTTTGTTGATTGCTCTTCCCATCTGCAGCCTTTAAACGCTTTTATTTTCACAGAACTTTAATTTTTAGATACTAACTGATACTAAAGTGGAAGTAATCCCATCTGTACGCCGAAACACTTTAAACAATCTCAGTATACTGTTATGGGCATGGGTTTAGAGATCCCTAAAGTGTAGCATGGAGTTCACCTGACCCACAACTTTTAATAGATTGTGGTATGGGGAGCACACGGCCCACTCTACAGGTGTGGTACAGCAGAAATAAAAAAGTATTTTTTAAAGCAAAACAATATTTATTCTATGAACTCAAGTTAACCTTTTTAAAACATACAGTGAACATCTTAGCAAACATCAATTCAAATACAACCCCCGAAGAATACAACACTAAGTAATCCTTAATAACTTCCCAAACAACATCCAGAAGACAAAAGAAACACCTTTTAACAGAAGCACATCAGGTTTACATTCACTACTGAAAGCATTTATAATTCTGAATTCACCAAATGATTAAGAGATAGTCTTTTGATAGCAGAGAGAACAGCAGTAACCTGCTTGGCCTGGCTTCAGCTCCAACACTGAAAACAAAACTAAAACACACCCTGCAGCAAACAGCCTAAAAAGAAAGTAAAAAGCTGACAGACAGCCCAGCTCCACCCACACTCTGACATCACTGATGAACATCCATTTCTTAAAGGTACTCTCACATGACGATACCAAGTTCAAAGATCTGTGAAATTAAGGTAAAATGTGGTGGAAACTTTTGAAGTGATTTTTACATTGCCCTTTAAAGTATTGAAGCTGGGTTGTATGACTACAATGTTAAAAGCTTTGAACTGCATTGTTAAACATTCAATTTCACAGGATATTCCCTCTTAAAAGCTCTCTCATCGACAGGTCCGGGCAGGTACAAAGGGAGGATTATTTTTGTTTATTTATATAGCTCTACCATGGTTCATTAACTCTTTCAATTTCCCTCTCACGGCCCACTCCCAGTTCTCTGCTGAGCAAGATTGGAGAGCCTTTTGCTACATTTGAAAAGGTGCTGAAAGGCCAAAATTAGCCTTTCCTCCCTCCAGTTTAATCTGGCGTCTCCGTAGGGCATAGGTCAGGGTCAGCATGCACTCGTTTGCTTTCCATTTGAGTGGGCATTCTCTCCAGTAGGTGGATGTTAGCTCAGAAGTCTGAGATATCATGCCACTCATGGGAGATGGACTCCCCAATCTCTCACCAGCTTGTGCAGTGCCTCTCGAAATGCTAACTGAACATGACACATTTTATGTTGTTTGAGATTCTTCATTGATGACCTGAACATTCAGCAGCTATGTCCAGCTCAAACAGAGGTTGACAGGTTCTGTATCTTCTGAAGGAGTCTTTCCACTGCTGTTCCCATCTCCAGCATCTGCTCCTGTCCACCTGTGGTATGTGGCTCACTTGTGGTATGTGGCTCACCACGTGGCAACCCTTGGAGATTCCCCTGAGCTGTGTATCTGAGCCATTGGAGGTTGTATCAGAGTCATGTGACATTGATACCTCAGAGTTCTTAACTTCCTTTGAGGAATCTTTGTCCTCATCCATCATCAACAACTAAGGGACGTGCAGAAGCCATAAATTAGAATTGGCAAGTTGAGTGGTTTCTCAGTCATTCGGCATTTTACATTTTATTACCTGCTGAATTTAGCAGCATGAGTGTTGTGTGCCGTATGGATGTGTGATATCTAATTCTGTCACCAGGTAGCTGGCAGACCCCGATCTCTCCATTGCCAATGATCCCAAACTCTGTCTATCTCCAGTGTGTGCTCCACAACAGTCAGGGTCATGATGATTTGAGGACCCCCCACCCCAGTTCTTTGCCCTTTTCTGGTACTTTGTTGTCTGCTGCAAGGAGAGAAAGAAGAGATATATGGGTGTGACAAAAGGAATGTGCTGAGATGGCACGGGGACTCCTTTATGGATGGGAGATTACAGTATTGTGGTGGACTTCTTCCAACTAACCACAGGTAGCACTATTTATTCATGATTCAAGCATAGAGAGAACCATTGGAGGAGCACCCTCCTCTGATGCAGCTCTGACACAGCACATAGGGAGAGCATTTGAAAATCACTCTCTCTCTCTCTCTCTCTCTCTCCCAAGTCACAGATACAGACTGCTTATTCACTTAGTCAGTACACAGAACATTGTTTTGACATTCCGATTTTGCCTACGTAGGTTTATTATTAAACCTTCACCCAAAGCTTGTTTGTAACCAAGCTAGAAAATTGACTGTTCTTCTAAAAATTAAACAGCCTTGCTGGTGAGTTCTGCTGATTTCAAGGTGATTGTTTTAGGCGGAATCTTCTGGTCCCATCACCGTCAATGGGATTTTCCATTGAGTCTATGATAGGTGGTTGGTGGCCAGCGCATACACAATGGGCCAAAGGGCCTCTTTTTGTGCTGTAGAACTTTATGACTCTCATAGGTTGAGGGAGACATTATTGGCTGCTCAGGTGAGGAGGGGCCTGAAGGAGAGGAATTGGTACAAGATGCCTTGGTCTGTGCGGGGTAAGACTGTCCTCTGAGGAGGGAATCTCTGTGGACCACTAGAACCCACAGCCTCGTGTCCAAGGATGCATCAGAGAGGTATGGGGCAGCCTCCCCTCGTTCAGACTCCCATCACTCAATTAGCCATCTCTGTTGACAGTTGTACAATGGATCTATTCCTACTCTCGCATGGTCCATTTAAATAATGAAGTTTCAACTGTCATGTGCAGGTCGTTATTGGTCTGGCCCACTCGAGTTATGGTGAAGCCTGGGTGAGGAAGGAGCAGTGCTCCGAAAGCTCGTGTTTGAAACAAACCTGTTGGACTTTAACCTGGTGTTGTAAGACTTCTTACAAAGATTTAACAGACGGAGGCCAAGAGATTGGGCCAAAAATTTGGCAGATGAAGTTTAACGTAGATAAGTGTGAGATCATCCATTTTGACTGAAAAAATAGAACGGCAAATTATTATCTAAATGGAAAGCAGATTCAAGATGCATCTGGGCAGCGGGATCTGGGTGTCTTTGTTCATGAATTGCAGAAAGTCGGTATGCAGGTACAGCATGTAATTAAAAGGCAAATGAAATGTTAGCGTTTATTGCAAAAGGATTTAAGTATAAAAGTAGAGAAAGTGTTGCAATTGTATTGGGTGTTGGTGAGACCACATCTGGAGTATTTTGTCCAATTTTAGACTCTTTATTTGAGGCAGGATGTGGTGGCAATGGAGGCAGTTCAAAGGAGGTTCACCAGAGTGAAAGGGTTGACATATGAAGCAAGATTAAACAGTTTTGGCTTATACTCGCTGGAGTTTAGAAGGATGATCGGAGATCTGATCGAGGACTATAAATTAAGAAATGGAATTGATAAAGTAAACGTAGACCAAATGATGCCCCTTTGGGGAAATCGAGGACGAGAGGTCACGGACATAGATTGAGAGGCGGTCGATTTAGAACTGAGATGAGGAGGAACTACTTCTTGCAGAGAGTGGTGAATTTGTGGACTCGCTTGTTCCGTAGCACGGTGGAATCTGAGTTATTAAATATTTTCAAGAAGAGAGATAGATACATTTCCGATTTTATAGGGCAGCATGGTGGCACAGTTGGTTAGCACAGCTGCGTCATGGCGCTGATGTCCCAGGTTCCATCCTGGCTCTGGGTCACTGTCTGTGTGGAGTTTGCACATTCTCCCCGTGTTTGCCTCTTAATTGGAAAAAATTAATTGGGTACTCTAAATTTTAAAAATATTTATTTCCGATTTTTTAAAAACCGGGTTGAAGGGATATGGACAACAGGTAGGGAGGTGGATGTGAGACCAGGAAGTGATCAGCCATGATCTGATTGAGTGGCGGAGCAGGCATGAAGGGCTGAATTGCCTACTTCTGCTCCTAATTTCTATGTTCCTATGCCTTTTAAACATAGTCTTAGAAAATTTCAGCAGTTTGAATTTTCCATCACGTCCACCAGTATCGTTTTCTGCCTCAACCGAGTGAGACTGCCGACTTTTGCTAGGTACCGCTGAGTAAGAGCAGTTTGTGTCGTGAATCCACACTCACTGGGAATTGATGTAATCCAGATATTTTGTGAAGATTCTTAGCGCCAGTTTAAAGAGGAGGCTTACAACACTTCAGTCTGATCCAGATTTTCCTGCAGGTCAGAGGGGTGAAAGAAAAAAGTATACATGTGCCGCCTATTGTTTAGATACATTTTGTTTTGTTTTAAATAGATTTATATCCAACATTTGTAATGAAAATACTCTGATATGAGCTGCAGTGAAGTGTGAAACAAGAAAGAAATTATATTTAATTTAATTCAATGACGTGAACGTACTTCTAAATCTTATAACAGATCTGCAATCGAAATCTTAAAACATAGGGGATGTATTGCCAAGGAACATCTCCTGCTCTGCCAATGGACACTCAATGAAAGCCTTGTTGCTTCCCCTTCCTGCCGTCAACAGCTTTGATTTAATTCAGCTTTTGTTTAACTCACTAAGACTTTAGTTGCTTATTTAAACAGTTACATAAGTTTCAAGACTCACAATTTGAACTGAAAAGTTTACCCTATAGAGAGAACATGACGAGGCTCGCGCCGGAGTTGTGTGCTGTGAATTTCCAAACTCTTGAGCTTTGTCTTGCGAATGTTGATCCCAGAGTTATCGCTGTTGCAGCCTGATAAATTGGAAAGACATAATAAAAGTGGAGGGAGGGGGGTCAGGGGGTTGTTCACCTCACTGGGTGACCATGCACCAGGCCTGTAGATGGATGGGGCATGCGCATGTCACAGATGATAGGCTGGGTGGAGGGGAGTGCATGGAGCAAGGTAGGCATGTCCACCAAATCAATGATAGGATCCAGTATTATTGGAAGAGGCTGGAGAACAACAGGAGGAAACTCCCTTCACATTGTAATGCTCAAGGTGTACATCTGGTGCATGGATACTGAGACAGGGAGCGTCGGATTATGTTTGGAAATAAAAGCGAAGAGCCACCTTTTAGTTGCACAGCAGTAATGGCACTGGCTCAAAACCTTAATGTTACAGTGAATCTGATCGACAGGGGTCAAAGACATTGTGGGAGTTGCGCACTGCTGGGCTGAAGGGTGACGTCTGGAACTGCCCTCCTACCTGTTGGTACCACAAGAATGAACAAGAGTCCACTTTGTTAGAAAGGAGGAAACCCTTTTGGGCTGTAATCCATACTAAGTTGCTGGGAGAGACCAATCTCCCCTGTCCTTCAGGAGAAATCCCTGCCCTCCCCAGACAGCTCAGCTGCAGCCTCTTCGACCACAGTGAAGGCAGTGATGTTGGCCATCCCTTCCCCCGGTCTGTGATCTTCCGTGCATGTTGTATGCCAGCTTGGCCTGTATGAAGACAAAGACAGGCATATGATGAGTAGGAATGGAACAGAGGCTGTGTGAGATGCATGCCCCCTTTGTATGGTGAGTCCTCCCCAGAAGGGCCAGACGATCGAGTGTGAGTAACATGATAGATAGGATGATGGTGATGTGAAAATCTCCATGAGACAATGTGTTGAAAAGTGTCCCCCGTTAATGATTGTGTGAGATCCCTGAACAGAGTAGCCATTTGAGTGCATGATATGATGAGAGTTTGATATTGGAGGGAGCTGAAGGGTGATCTGCCCTGGCAAAGCGCATGACATCATCCATCCTATTCCTGCACTGGATAGCGTTTCGGACATGGTTGCCAGCTGTGCTGACCTGCCCAGCAACAGCCTTCCAGGTGGGGCAGGTGAGGTTGGTATGCTTCCTGGAGGCATCCCTGGGATACAGGATGTAGTGATCCACGGGAGGCAGGAGTTCCGTCACCACACCAATATTTATTTACAATAACGATATTACAGGAGCAGCTACAAACAGTGCTGCTAGCAGCCCAGTCAACTTAAAACTACTCACAAAGCCTACACAGGTGATTATATGGGCCCCCTCAATGAGCTATCATTGAGGGAGCTCATACTCCAATTGGCCAACCAATAAAGCCAATTGGAGTTCATTACACCCCCCCCCCCCCTCCTGAGGGAGCTCATACTCCAATTGGCCAACCAATAAAGCCAATTGGAGTTCATTACACCCCGCTTCCCCCCAAGGTCCGAGGAATTCCTGCCAGCTGGCATTCCTCTGAGCTTCTTCCTGCTCCTCATGTCTGGGTCTGTCACCTCTGTGTCGTCCGCCGGGTCGTTCTCCGAAGTGGGCGGGGTGTACCTTATAGGTGCCCGTCTTTTCCTTGACGACCTCCTTGGAAGTTGTTCTTCCTCCTCCTCGGGGAGAGGTGTCGCGGCGGCCTCGTCGAGTGTGTCCATCTCCGACTCTGACGACTGGATGACGGGGTCTGGAGAAATTGCTCGGGGCTGGGGTGTGGGTATCCTTTCTGTCTGGGCTATCCCAGCTTGAGGCGGTCCTGCTTCGCCTGCCTCCAGGTGTGGTTCCGCTGCCCTTATTTGGTCTAGGTGTTTCTTCAGCACCTTACCTCCTATTGAAACCTCATAGGATATGGGCCCTGTTTGGGACTCTACCGCGCCTTTGATGCACGTTGGTCCATTCCTATAATTCTTGACCCAAACCGGTGCCCCCACCTGGAAATGTCTCTGCTGCCGACTATTATCATGCCCCCTGCGTTGGGAATCCTGTTGTTTCTCCACTTTCCCCATTAAATTTGGGAAAAGGAGACTCAGCCTCGTTCGCAGCCTCCTTCCTATTAAGAGTTCAGCTGGCGGTATGCCCGTTATGGAATGCGGTGTGGTCCTGTAATCAAACAGCCAGCAGGAGAGCTTTGTGTCCATTGACGCTGCCGGCTGCTTCTTGAGTCCCGCTTTAAGTGTCTGGACCGCTCTCTCTGCCAGGCCGTTGGTCGCTGGATGGTAGGGGGCCGTTTTGATGTGACGGACTCCTTTTTCCTTCAGGAATTTTCCAAATTCCCCACTTGTGAATGCCGTTCCGTTATCCGACACCAATACTGCCGGAAGTCCATGTGTTTCAAACGAGGCCCTGAGCTTTTCAATTGGCGATGCTGTGCTTGCCGTGTTTACCCTGTGGACGTCCAACCATTTGGAGTGGGCATCCACTATCACCAAAAACATTGAGCCCATGAAAGGGCCGGCGTGGTCAATATGCAGGCGGGTCCACGGTCTGCCTGGCCATTCCCACGGGTGCAATGGCGCCGCTGGTGGCACTCTTTGCCCCTGTTGGCACTCCTGGCACCGACGTACCAAGGCTGCTATGTCTGTGTCCAAACCTGGCCACCAAATGTAGCTTCGAGCTAGCATCTTCATTTTAGACACTCTTGGGTGTCCGTGATGTAACTCGGTTAAGATTGCCTGACGGCACTGAGCTGGGACGATTACCCGGGCGCCCCATAATAGGATACCGTCTTCTACGGTTGTTTGGTCCCTTCTGCTCCAGTATGGGTGCATCTGGGGCTCCACTGGTCTTTCCAGTTCCCCTGTTAGCAGTAAATGCTTCATCTTGGCTAAAACTGGGTCTTTTTGCGTCCACAACCAAATATGTTGTGCGTCTATTGGTAGGGTGTCCAAAAAATTTAGAGTCATTACTGTCTCCTCTACTTGGTATTTGCGGCGGAGTGTCCGGGAGGGGGAGTCTGCTCAAAGCATCTGCATTTGCTACTCGCGTTCCCGGTCTGTGCTCCAGAACGTATCTATACGCCGCCAGTAGCAACACCCAGCGTTGGATTCTAGCTGATGCAATCGGGGGTATTGACTTGTCTTCTTTTAATAACCCTAATAACGGCTTATGGTCCGTCACTATGGTGAATTTCCACCCGTACAGATACTGGTGAAATGTTTTACCGCGAATATCACCGCCAGTCCTTCCTTCTCGATTTGGGCGTACTTTCTCTCAGCCATCGCCAAGGTCCTCGAAGCATAGGCTATTGGCCGTTCTTCCCCATTCCTTCCTCTATGGGCTAAGACGGCTTCTACCCCATAGGGGGATGCATCACAAGTGACCACCAACTCCTTCCTTGGGTCATAATGCTCTAGGACATTTTTGGATGACAGCTGTTCCTTAATGTCCCTAAATGCTCGGTTTTGGCGGGTGGACCATTTCCATTCTTGCCCCTTTTTTAGTAGCTGGTGGAGGGGTTCTAGGATGGACGCCCTAGTTTCTATAAATTTTCCATAATAGGTTACCAACCCTAGAAATGATCATAACTCCTGGACCGTGGTGAGAGCTGGGGCTTCTTTTATTGCCCTTACTCGGTCTTCTAATGGGTGTAAGCCTGACTCGTCTACTTTATATCCCAGGTACGTCACTTGTGGGGCCAGAAAAACACATTTTTCCCTTTTTAGCCGTACGCCTGCCTTTGCGAAATGCCTGAGCACTTCCTCCAGGTTCCTTAAGTGTTCCCTGTTTGTCCTACCCGTGATTAAGACATCGTCCAAATAAATCGCCACCTGCGGTAGTCCCTGCAGAATATTTCCATCGTACGCTGGAATATAGCGCAGGCTGATGACACTCCGAAAGGTAGCCTTGTATAACGAAAAAGGCCCTTCAGGGTGTTGAGCGTAGCGAACTTCTGGGAGCCCTTGTCCAGTTTTAACTGCAGGTAGGTGTGGCCCATGTCCAGTTTCATGAACAAAAGCCCACCTGCCAATTTGGCATATAGGTCGTCTATTTTCGGGATTGGGTATTTGTCCAGCAGTGTGTATTTGTTTACTGTCTGTTTGACATCTCCACAGAGACGTATTGAGCCGCCTGACTTCAAAATTGGTACCACCGGCGCTGCCCATTCCGAAAATTGTACTGGTCTGATAATGCCGTCGCGCCGTAACCTTTCTATTTCGTCATCTACTTTTTTCCTTAATGCAAAAGGTACCGGCCTGGCCTTACAAAATTTCGGAAGGGCTTCTGGGTCCATGTGCAAAGTTGCTTTGGCGCCTATGATTTCCCCCAAACCTTCCTGGAAGACCTCCGGGTATTTTTGGAGTACTCCACTCAACTGCCCGCTTCCACTCTGGAAAATTTTCATCCAATCTAATTTTAGGTCTTTCAGCCAGTTCCGTCCAATTAAGCTCAGTCCGGAGCCCTCTACTATAGTCAACGGTAATCTAAGCAATTGTTTCTCATATTCCACGGGTACATGAGTCGTGGCTAGAACTTCCAGGGGTTCCCCCGTGTAGGTTTTAAGTTTCGTCAATGTCTTTGTTAGGGTTAATGGCTGGAGTCCATCTTTGAATTTTCTTAATGCTGCCACTCCCATTACTGATACGGCCACACCCGTGTCTATTTCCATTATTGTCGGCCGCCTGTTCACCCGTGGGGTAATCCTAATGGGTTCTGCTTTCTTCGTTGCAATATTATATAATTGTTCCTCTTCGGAGGAGGATGGGGCGTCTAGGTTGTGTACTTCCCTGCGTCCCCACCTGCTATTCCTCTTTTGCCACCTCCTTCTAGGGTTTCTGTTGTTGTTACCCCACTCTGTCTGGTGCCAGAAACGGTCCTTCTCTGTTGGGGGAGCCTCAGCCGGTACTTCCCTCTGTCTCCAGTTAGTCCTGGCAGACTTGGGGGCAGTTCTGGGGTTTTCCTTTTTCCCTCTATTCCTCAGGTTTTTCCTGAGGGCGGTTATCTGGTAGCAGGACCCGTTGTGGTAGTCCCTCTCACAGGTATCTACCTCCATTGGCATGCCCTGTAGTTCCAGCGCCCCACTTGCTGCCTTTTCTAGGGACAGTGCGAGCTGTAACGCCTGTCTGCTGTCTAGCTCTGTTTCCACCAACAGGCGTTTCTGTATTGTGAGGTCGTTTATACCACACACTAACCGGTCCCGAAGCATTTCACTTGGCGTCGGGCCGAACTCACATTTTTCCGCCAGCCTTCTCAGGCGGGTCAAGAAATTTGTGACTGACTCCCTGTCTTCCCGCTTCGCTGTGTAGAATCTGTACCTACGCAAAATGAGGGGTGGTTTTGGGTCGTAGTGCTCTTTCACCAATTCCGTTACTTCTTGGAAAGTTTTCATGTCCGGCGCATCGGGATAAGTCAGACTACGTATAATGGCAAAAGCTGAGGGTCCGCACGCCGACAGCATGATAAGCCGTCTCCTTTCATCCGTCAGTATATCATTTGCCTGGAAGAAGTAACACATTCTCTCCACATACTGGGACCAGTCCTCAATAGCCGGGTCGAATGCCTCTAACCTTCCAAAAAACGGCATTTTTAAAATGGCAAGGCTTACCCTCCGAGTGCGGCAGCTGGTCTCCACAAAATTCTTAGTTTACCCTCGTCGCCACTGTAGTAATCCACGGGAGGCAGGAGTTCCGTCACCACACCAATATTTATTTACAATAACGATATTACAGGAGCAGCTACAAACAGTGCTGCTAGCAGTCCAGTCAACTTAAGACTATTCACAAAGCCTACACAGGTGTTTATATGGGCCCCCTCAATGAGCTATCATTGAGCCAATTGGAGTTCATTACACAGGACATGCCAGTGTATCGCACTCCTCTGATCAAGGCTTCAGGGGCCTCGTGGTGAAACAGGGTGCGACCGCATCCTTGAGGCTGCAAGCCTTGTTCTTCTAGTTACCAGACATCTGGGACAGTCTCCTGAAGACAAATGGTTTGGAGAGAATGAGATGTGTTGGACTGGCATTTAAGTATGCCGCATGTCTCATCTCTGTCTTGGCAAAAGCTAATGAAAAGGCAGTGTTTCTCCTGAAGAAAAAGCAAACATATGCCAAGTCATTGTTCTCTGAATGCAGATACAATCGGTCTTCTATCGTGCTAAACAGAACTAACAGCTTAAAACAGGATATCCACGGGCTGTCAAATAAGCATTGTATGCCACTACTGTCCCAAAGAAGGATCATATGGGACTCAAAATGTTAACTCTGTTTCTCTCCCCATAGATGCTGCCAGACCTGCTGGGTTTACTAGAACCTTGCTTTTATTTTTGATCTCTAGCATGCAGCATTGTAGCACAGTGGTTAGCACTGTGGCTTCACAGCGCCAGAGTCCCAGGTTCGATTGCCGGCTGTGTCACTGTCTGTGTGGAGTCTGCACGTTCTCCCTGTGTCTGCATGGGTTTCCTCCACATGTCCCGACAGACGTGCTGTTAGGTAATTTGGACATTCTGAATTCTCCGTCCGTGTGCCCGAACAGGCGCCAGAATGTGGCGCCTAGGGGCTTTTCACAGTAACTTCATTGCAGTGTTAATAGAACATAGAACATAGAACAGTACAGCACAGAACAGGCCCTTCGGCCCTCAATGTTGTGCCGAGCCATGATCACCCTACTCAAACCCACGTATCCACCCTCTACCCGTAACCCAACAACCCCCCCCCTTAACCTTACATTTATTAGGACACTACGGGCAATTTAGCATGGCCAATCCACCTAACCCGCACATCTTTGGACTGTGGGAGGAAACCAGAGCACCCGGAGGAAACCCACGCACACAGGGGGAGGACGTGCAGACTCCACACAGACAGTGACCCAGCCGGGAATCGAACCTGGGACCCTGGAGCTGTGAAGCATTTATGCTAACCACCATGCTACCCTGCTGCCCAAATGTTAGCCTACTTGTGATAATAAAGATTATTATACATTTGACACCTGAGATAAGGGGGTTATCCTTTGGTGAGAGGCTGAATAAACTGGGCCTATATTATCTGAGTGGTTAGCTCATTGAAACATTCTGAAGGGACATTTGCTAAGAGATTGTTTCCGCTGTACCAGGAATTAGAAGACAGGGGTACAGTCTCAGGAAAAGAAGCTGATCATTTAGTGTAGATATGGGGTTGTGATTATTTGGAATTCTGTGCTCCAGAGGGTTGTGGATTCTCCATCATTGTATACATTTAAGGCTGGGTTAAGACAGATTTTTGGTCTCTTCAGGGATCAAGGGATATGGGAAGCATGCAGGAAAGTGAAGTTGAAGCCCAAGATTAGCCATGATTGTACTAAACGGCAGAGCAGGCTTGACAGGCCATATGGTTTACTCTCGCTCTTATTTTTTTGTGTTCTTGTGAACTCTCACAAGAGCCAGGATTTAGCTCCAACCTCGAAAGCAGAGGTAAGGAGTACACCCAAAACTGGGCTACTCACCAAGGCAAACAGTACTCCTCAGAACAGTAAGTTCCAACGCTGATTAGTAACTGGAGCATGACTACTGTACCACTGATCAATTATTTAATGTTCGGGCAACTTCAGCCCAAGATCAGAGGTTTATCTGTTAGAGGGCATTTTACCAAGTTGCCATATAGAACTGCCTGAGAAGAAACAGCACAGTACGTGTACCACTGCATGAAAAATGTGGAAATAGACACACCCACATCTTTTGTGATTTGAGAGCAAAAGAATCCTTGTTGGTTAGAGAAGAATCCAAAGTATTTGATGACTGTCTCAGATAGCCACAAACAATACAGATCAGTCCTATGAACACCCATTATGCCATCATGTGCGATAGCACTTTTTTCCTCTCACACACCTGAAATATCTGTACATTTAAGCTAATAGATTTTTTTTTTCAAATAATTTTTATTCAAATTTTCACAAAATATCAGTAACAGGAAATACTAAGAACAGAAAGAACAACACCCCCCCCCCCCCGGTATACAAAAAAGAAGAAATAAATTAACGCCCGAAATAAATTAACAAATATACACGTCCCTTCAGCCCAAAACAAAGAGACCCCCCCCCCCTCGGGTTGCTGCTGCTGCCGGCTTTATTTCTACCGTTCTGCCAGGATATCTAGGAATGGCTGCCACCTCCTGAAGAACCCCAGCACCGATCCACTTAGGGCAAATTTCACCCTCTCCAATTTAATAAACCCTGCCATATCGTTGATCCAGGCCTCCACGCTTGGGGGTCTTGCATCCTTCCACTGAAGAAGCCTCCTCCGCCGGGCAACTAGGGACGCAAAGGCCAGAATGCCGGCCTCTTTCGCCTCCTGCACTCCCGGCTCCTCTGCAACACCAAATATTGCGAGCCCCCAGCCCGGTTTGACCCTGGATCCTACCATCCTCGACACCGTCCTTGCTACGCCCTTCCAAAATTCCCCCAGCGCTGGGCATGCCCAGAACATATGGGCATGGTTTGCTGGGCTCCCTGAGCACCTAATACACGTGTCCTCGCTCCCAAAGAACCGGCTCATCCTTGTCCCGGTCATGTGAGCCCTATACAGCACCTTAAACTGTATGAGGCTAAGCCTCGCACAAGAAGAGGTGGAGTTCACCCTTCCTAGGGCGTCCGCCCACGTCCCCTCCTCAATCTCCTCACCCAGCTCCTCCTCCCATTTACCCTTCAGCTTCTCCACTGAGGCCTCGTCTACCTCCTGCATCACTTGGTACGTTGCCGAGATCCTCCCCTCTCCATCCCACACCCCCGAGAGCACCCTGTCCTGAACCCCACGCGGCGGCAGCAGGGGGAACCCCGCCACCTGCCGCCTGACAAACGCCCTTACCTGCATGTACCTAAAGGTGTTCCCCGGGGGAGCCCAAACTTCCCTTCCAGCTCACCCAGGCTCGCAAACTTCCCGTATACAAACAGGTCCCTCAACCTCCTAACACCTGCCCTGTGCCAACTCAGGAACCTGCCTTCAATTCTCCCCGGGACAAACCGGTGGTTTCCCCCATATCGGGGACCCCGTCGAGGCCCCCACATCCCCCCCCCCCCCCCCCCCCCCCCGCCATGCCGTCTCCATTGCCCCCAAATTCTGAGGGCAGCCGCCACCACCGGGCCCGCGGCATACCTCGCTGGAGGGAGCAGCAACGGTGCCTTTACCAGCGCCTCCAGGCTCGTGCCCACACAGGACGCCATCTCCATCCTCCTCCATGCTGCCCCCTCCCCATCCATTACCCACTTGCGCACCATCGCTGCGTTGGCAGCCCAATAATACCCACAGAGGTTGGGCAGTGCCAGCCCCCCCATCCCTGCCCCGCTCCAAGAACACCCTTCTCACCCTCGGGGTCCCGTGTGCATACACAAAACCCCGCAATGGTCCTGTCAACCCGCCTGAAAAAGGCCTTCGGGACAAGGACGGGGAGGCACTGGAACAGGAACAGAAATCTCGGGAGCACTGTCATCTTGATTGATTGCACCCCACCCGCCAGAGACAGCGGCAACATGTCCCAACTCTTGAACTGCTCCTCCATCTGCTCCACCAGCCTTGTGAGGTCAAGCTTATGCAAGGCCCCCCAGCTCCTGGCCACCCGGACCCCCAAGCACCCGAAGCTCCCATCCCGCCCTCTTTAGTGGGAGCCTACCAACCCCCCCTCCTGGTCCCCCGGGTGTACAACGAACAGCCTGCTCCCCCCCCAAGTCGAGCTTGTACCCCGAGAAATCCCCAAATTCCTGGAGAATCCTCATCACCTCCGACACTCCCCCCACCGGGTCCGCCACATGCAGCAATAGATCATCCGCATAGAGCGACACTTGGTGCTCCTCCCCACCCTGCACCAGCCCCCTCCAGTTCCTCAACTCCCTCAGCGCCATGGCCAGGGGTTCAGTTGCCAGCGCATAAAGTAGGGGGGACAGGGGACACCCCTGCCTCGTCCCTCGGTATAGTCGAAAATACTCCGACCTCCTCTTATTCGTGGCCATGCTCGCCATCGAGGCCCCACATAACAGCCTCACCCACCTGACAAACCCCTTCCCAAACCCGAACCCCTCCAGCACCCACCACAAGTACCCCCACTCAACCCTATCAAAGGCCTTCTCCACGTCCAACGCCACTACTATTTCCGCCTCCCCTTCTACCGCCAGCATCATTATAACATTCATGAGCCTCCGTATGTTAGTGTTCGCTGCCTCCCCTCCACGAACCCCGCCCGCCGCCCGATCCCCGTGGACAACCTGCGGCACACAGCCCTCCACCCCCGCGGCCAAAATCCTCGCCAACAGCCCGGCGCCCACATTCAAGAGTGAGACTGGCCTGCACGACCCACACCGCAGGGGATCCCCGCCCCGCTTAAGGATCAAGGAAATCAGCGCCCGAGACATCATCGGAGGCAGTGCCACCCTCCCTCCCCAGCCCCGCCGAAGGTCCCAACCAGCAGGGGGCCCAACAGGCCTGCACACATCTTATAGAATTCGACCAGGAACCCATACGGCCCCGGCGCCCTCCCCGACTGCATGCTCCCCATCCCCTTGACCAGCTCAACCGGCATCCCCAGTCCCTCCACCTGTCCCCCCTCCACCCCCGGGAATCCCAGCCGGTCCAAAAAGCCCCCCAGCCCCCCCCCCCCCCCCCCATCCACCGGGGGCCTGGACCGACACAGCTCCTCAAAAAAGTCCCTGAAGACCCCATCAATGTCTACTCCCCTGCACACCACACTTCCTCTCCTATCCCCAACTTCACCAATCTCCCTGGCCGCATCCCGCTTACGGAGCTCGTGCACCAGCATCCTACTCGCCTTCTCCCCATATTCATACACCGCTCCCTGTGCCTTCCTCCACTGAGCTTCCGCTTTTCTGGTGGTTAACAAGTCGAACTCAGCCTGGAGACTACGCTGCTCCCTCAGCAATCCCTCCTCCGGAGCCTCCGTGTATCTCCTGTCCACCCACACCATCTCTCCCACCAGTCTCCCCCTCTCTCTCTGCTCTCTCCTCTCCCTGTGGGCTCGAATGGAGATCATCTCCCCCCCCCAACCACCGCCCTCAGCACCCCCCAGACCGCCCCCACTCCGACCTCCCCCACTCCGACCTCCCCACCGTCATTGGCCTCCAGGTACCCCCCGACACATCCCCGAACCCGCCCGCCCACCTCCTTGTCCGCCAGCAGCCCCAAGCGCCAAAGCGGGCGCAGGTCTCTCTCCTCCCCCAGCTCGAGGTCCACCCAGTGCGGGGCGTGGCCAGAAATGGCTATCGCCGAATACCCAGCATCCTCCACCCTCGCAATCAGCGCCCTACTCATAATGAAAAAATCAATCCAGGAATAGGCCTTATGCACATGGGAGAAGTATGAAAATTCCCTGGCCCTAGGCCTCACAAATCCCCATGGATCCACCCCTCCCATCTGGGCCACAAATCTCCCCCCCCCCCCCCCCCCCCCCCCCCCCCCCCCAACACCCCAGCCGCTGCTGGCCTCCCACCCGTCCCGGACCCGAATCGATCCCGTGGCGGATCCAGCACCGTGCTGAAATCCCCACCACCATCAGGCCCCCCCGCCTCCAAATCCGGAATCCGGCCCAAAATGCGCCGCATAAAACCCGCATTGTCCCAATTCGGGGCACATACTTTGACCAGCACCACCCACTCCCCCTGCAGCCTGCCGCCTACCATCACCTACCTCCTGCCGCTGTCCGCCACCGCATTCGACGCCCCAAACGACACCCCCCTCCCCAATCTAACCTGATCCGCCACCTTCAGGCGCGCCTCCCGAAGCATGGCCACATCCGCCCCCAGCCCCTTCAGGCGCACAAACACGCGGGCCCGTTTGACCGGCCCATTCAGTCCCCCCACACTCCAGGTGTGATCAGGGGGCTACCTGCCCCCCTCCCCCGTCAACCAGCCACCACCCTTCCTCAGTCCGCCACGTGCCCGCGCCCCCCCACTGAGCCCGTTCCCCACGGCGACAGACCCCCATCCCGACCCCCTCTACATGCTCCAGCTCCTTCTCGGCCATTCCAGCAGCAACCCGGTACCCCCCATTCCCCCCCCCCCCAAAGCTAGGCCCCCCCCCAGCTGCGCAACCCCCTCCATTGTACTTCCGTAAGTCAGCCGACTCCTGCTGCTCCCGCCACCCCAATGACCCTCCCCAGTGCAACACAACCACCACGCACCCCCCCCCCCCCCCCCCCCCCCCCCCAGTGCCGGCCCCGCCCACCGCTCCTCCAGCACGGGAGAGAAGCCCGTGCTTCCATCCCGAGCCCCCTCTCCCCCCCCCCCCGACCCAACATGCGGGAAAAGACGGGCACATGACCAACAGGACTGCGAACCCCTCCCAAACCCCCAACCAGTGAAAAAAAAACCAGACGTGACAAAACGCCCAAGCAAACAAACAACAGTCCCAAAAAAGCGAAAAAGAAGAACAGCAAAAAGACATCATCAAACAGAACCGACAAAAGCGAAAGGATACCAAGGAGGACAAAGCCTCCGGGCTGTGTGCACCGTTCCCCAGCCCCCAGTTCAAGTCCAGCTTCTCTGCCTGGATGAAAGCCCAGGCCTCCACCGGAGAGTCAAAGTAGAGCTGGCGGTCTTTTTAAGTGACCCAGAGGCGTGCCGGCTGTAACAGGCCAAACTTGACCCCCTTCTTGTGGAGCACTGCCTTGGTCCAATTAAAACCAGCCCTTCTCTTTGCCACCTCTGCACTCCAGTCCTGGTAGATCCTGACCTCCGCATTCTCCCACTTGCTGCTCCTCTCCTTCTTCGCCCATCTCAGCACACACTCACGGTCGACGAAACGGTGAAAACGGACCAGCACCACCCGAGGCGACTCGTTTGGCTTGGGTTTCATCAGCAGCACTCGATGGGCACCCTCCAGTTCCAAGGGTCCCTGGAACGACCCTGCGCCCATTAGCGAGTTCAGCATCATAGTCACATAGGCCCCCAAATCCGAACCTTCTAGCCCCTCTGGGAGGCCCAGAATCCGCAAGTTCTTCCGACGGGCGCGGCTCTCCATCTCCTCCATCCTCGCTGACCACTTCTTGTGGAGCGCCTCGTGCGACTCCACCTTCACTGCCAGGCCCAGGAGTTTGTCCTCTCTCTCCGAGGCCTTTTGCCGTAGCTTTCGGATCTCCGCACCCTGAGCCGTCTAGGCCGCCATGAGCCTGTCCAGGGAGGCCCCAAGCGGCCCCAGGATCCTCGCCTTCAGCTCTCTGAAGGAGCGCTGAAGCAGCTCCTGCTGCTCCCCGTGCCCACCGCTGCCACGCTGCTGATTCCCTGCCCGCCGCCATCTGGCCTTTCCTGCCTCGCACCTTTCTCTGCTCCAAAGCCGATTTTTTGACCGCTCCGCTCCTGGTCCAGGTCATCCACCAGCGGAGAATCTTAGAGGAAGTGTTCCCACACAGGGAAAAGTCCAACCAGTACCGTCGCAGGCCCTTAAAAGAGCCCAAAAGACCAAAAATAGTGGGAGCTACCGAACGTGCGGCTTAGCTCCGCATCACCACAACCAGAAGTCCCCAAGCCAGTAGATTTTCAGGGGCATTATCTTGAGCTGCACTACCTAATGGTCACAGCTCACAACAATGCCATTAAAAGCATCTCCCTGGATTCGGAATTCCCATTACAAGAAGACAAGTATTTCCAGTGTTCAATGAAGACATAAAAAGCATGATCAAAAATCTTGACAATAGAAAGTGAAATTTGTGGAAGGAAATGGAGTGCATGAGATTATTATTCTAGTAAGATTATATACAGATTGCTGGTATTACTAATTATATGAATTTAGATGGAGATGCATCGGGCAAAAGAAAATACAGTCTTCAACAAAATCTGCAAGGATATGCAGAATACGTAGTGTGGCACAGGTATCCACCACTTGGGAAAAATTCCAGCAAACAAAATAAACACATCTCAACATTGAGAACTGGTCAGGCTAAGGCAAGGTGGAATTGTTCAATTCCAAAACAAAATCAAGAAGATTTTTTTCCACCTGGGAGAAAAGCGAAGATTTGCTGATGAAAATACATGGCTGGGGGAAAAAACTTGATTTTATGCAGTTTTAAAACTGGTAAAGATCAAATCACCCTGTGCTTCAGAAGATGTTAAGCTCCTGGACATGATTTTCAGAGGGAAATGCACCAACCCCAAGTGCATTTAAGATAAACGCAATTCACCTATATTGGAATTTTAAGAATCAGCAAAGAATAATCCAGAGCAAACTGGCAAGAGTGTACAGGGTGAAGTCTTTGCAGCCTTCACAAAAAGAGAAACAAAACTGATGCATTTGTGCATTTAGCAGCTAGCTGAAGCATAGCTCAAGAACCCACCTGCTGAATAAAATGTTGGACTGACTACTTTGGTGAGATGTTTAGGTTTCCACATGATAATTATCTTTAAGTTCACTTGCTGATGTGTGATGTTTTGCATGTGAAGTATCAGTATTTTCGACAGTGTTACAGTCTCGCTTTTTAAGGTGCAGTAAATGTTGTCTTCCTGAATCTGTCATCACATCTCTGAGTACAATTCTGGCTTCCCTGTTGTCGGCAAAGTGTAACACAAACACACGTTTAATAAGGAATTAGTGAAAGTCCTCCCAAAAATAACTAAAAGATGTACTTCGGGAAATCAATCTCTGAGTACATTAAAAGAAATAATGTTATATTTCAAAAAAGTTACCATTATTACAAATGAGTTCGTCCAGTTGAACTTAATAGTGTTCCCTTTGTATTATGGAATATCTATTCCGATTTTGTAATATGAGCCCCTGGATATAAAATTTTCCCATTCAACTATTGTGAAATTTAGATAAATAAACTCCAAGATTACAATATATCCATTGGTTTACAAAAACGTCAGGTTAACTTTTGCCTAGGTTGAGGAAGATCCATACAGGTCAGCAATAGTTAAAGCACATTGCTTGCCTGCATGGCTGGGCTGTTAATTTTAGCCTCGTCCAAATCAAAAGAGGGACACAAATTCAGTGATACCAACTCTTGAAGAGGATTGCATAGTCTCAGATACTATTGGTGCTTTCTCTGTGGAGAGAAAACGGAGCCAATGTTACAAGTCTGGATGATTCATTGTCAAAGCTTTGCGGAAGAGTCATCCAGACTCATAACGTTAGCGCCGTTCTCTCTCCACAGATACTGGCAGACCTGCTGAGATTGTCCAGCATTTCTATTTTTGTTTTAGATTCCAGTATCCGCAGTAACTTGCTTTTAACAAGATAGTAGTGCAATGCCTTATGTTGCCACTGGTAGGCCATAGAGCTTATGAAAGCAAATGAAGGATAGAAATGGTATTGAAGCTACAAAGGACAGTCAAAGCAAATGAAATGACAAATTAATGACCTGCAAGAAACTAAAATAAAACAATAAAGGATTGTAGGAACATTATACAAGGAACACAAAATTAGAGGATTAACTCAAAGATTGACCAACACCAGCATAGAAAAGTCTATGCCATTCACTTTTGGACTTTGCATTAGGCACTTCTCAAATCCAGATTCACTATTGGTCAGGTAATATCAATACATATTTGCCATTAAACAGCTTGGGAAAGACAGAGAAGCAATATCCTCTAATCATGTTATGATTAAAATTACCTACAGGTGGCTGATCAGACTGAATGAAACAATCCAGTACATTTCAACAATATCATAGAACATAGAACAGTACAGAACAGGCCCTTCGGCCCTCGATGTTGTGCCGAGCAATGATCACCCTACTCAAACCCACGTATCCCAACAACCCCACCCCCCCCTTAACCTTACTTTTTAGGACACTATGGGCAATTTAGCATGGCCAATCCACCTAACCCGCACATCTTTGGACTGTGGGAGGAAACCAGAGCACCCGGAGGAAACCCACGCACACACGGGGAGGACGTGCAGACTCCACACAGACAGTGACCCAAGCCGGAATCGAACCTGGGACCCTGGAGCTGTGAAGCATTTATGCTAACCACCATGCTACCGTGCTGCCCCTACCATTCAATCCCATCAACAAAGAATAAATATACTACTACAAAAAGGTGGAATATACATTGTTACCTGGGCGAACAGATTTATAAAAGGACAAGTGATCATATTCTTACTTGAACTGTACTTCATCTTGTGGAAACTTGTGCTTTGAACGGCGGTTCCTCCTTTGATTATAAACAATTGAGTCTTGTTTTGTTGAAAGTATTATAAGAGAATGGCAGAGCAGGCACTTGCGGCTGAATGGCCTACTTCTGCTCCTTACTCGGAAACACTGCTTAAAGTTACAGATTGTTTCGTCACTACCTGTGTTTCAAATAAATGAAGCTATATAATGAAGCTATAAATGAATTTTCCTCTGGCACACTTGGTATTGATGAGATAATTGGTGCTCCTCCTCCAGGCCACTAGAGGGCACAGACATTTTGTGCTGCAAAAGCAATGCCCTTCCACCTTTCAAATCAAAAGCCCACCAGAGCAGTTAGATCAAGCCTCAGATGCTGCAAAGTGTGTGTATACTTTTTCTTCTTTTTAAAAGAAAACCTTATTATCGTAAATTATGTTAAATGCAAATCTCTCAACCAAAACTTCTGAATTCTCTTCTGCCTCAGATGTGATCCCAGTTCTGCAAGGGGATAAAATTGCAATATTTCACTGTAAGTATTTTCTAATGTTTTACAAAATATCATTTTTATGTTTGCTGCCTCCAGCTTTTGCTCCCTCTTCCTGTTCTCCACTCTCTCCAACTTGCTCTATCCTCCACCCTCTCTCGCTCTCTCTCTTTTTCTCCAGTTGTACTTCCTTGCCCACTCCTCTGGCACTCTTACTTCTCACTTTATCCACTTAGATCCACTTATCCCCCATACCCCAAATCCACGCATGGCCTACTGCAAAGTCATGGATGATTGGTCAGTAATATGTTTCAAATATTTTTTTCATTCACGACCTAATGCAGCTCTGAAGTCAAGCGAGCAAATATTGAGTGACTTGCTTCTAAATAATGTTTAAGCACCGTGGAACTCAGAAATGAACATTCGCCAATTAATCATTTTTGTTTATTCGTTCACCGGATCTGGGAGCCGCTGGCTCGACCAGCATTGTTGCCTATCCCTATTTGCCCTTGAGAAGGTGGTGATGAGCTAACTTCTTGAACCGTTGCAGTCCATTTGCATAGATATAGTCAGTGCTGTTTGTTGTGTTATGTAATTTGGAATAACACAAGCTGCCACTTGATGCGGTTTTGAGTAAAAGATGGTCCAGACTTTGAAGTGAGTTCAGTGTGTTTTATTGAACTTTTAGGACAGTTCTCAATGAGTTCGACTCTCTGCTAATCTAAATGTAGTAACTCGGTCTAACTGCTTTAGCCTTGCTCTAGGCCGCGTGCTGGGGCGTGATGCTGAGGATACACCATGTCTCACTCTAGATGTTGGTCTGAGGAAAGACGCGGGGTGTGAGTCCCTCATCCCTTTTATAGTGAGATACCACCCCAAGTGTCCTGACTGCTCATTGGTCATGCCCTATTCGATGTGTTCATTAGCTGCATGTTTGCATATCATGACACCTCCCCTTTTTTATGTTTTGTTGGCATATGTGAATGTATTTACATGTGAATGCCTCTGTCTAACATGACTGACGGAGGACAACAGAACAGAGCAATCAAAACAAATGTTCACAAGTCCAGTCTCTGACGCTTGCGTCTGATCCTGGTCGACCGCTGGAGAGGTGGCAGAGAGGACGACGACGCCTTGACAGGTGGGATGGAAGCCTGACTGGTGGCCTCGTGGTGCGAGGTATCAGGAGGTGGCAATTCAACATATGGAAATGGAGGAGAAAGTGGTTGCGGGCAGGCAACTTTGCGCAGTGCCCGTCGATACCTTCGCACGATGGAACCAGCAGCCGTACGTACCACATAAGAGCGGAGCGCGGCCTGTCGAACGGGAGCTTCAGCACCTCAGGGTAATTTGAGAAATAGTCGATGATCAATACGTAGTTGTGACCATTCGCATGAAAGAGGTCGATGCCAACCTTGGACCACGCAGAGGTCACTATGTCATGTTGCTGGAGCGTCTCCTTGCTCTGCGCTGGCTGGAACCACTGACAGGTAGCACAATTCAAGACCATATTCGTGATGACCTGGTTGATGCCGAGCCAGTATACCGCTTGCCGGGCTCTGCGTCTGCACTTCTCGACGCCCAGGTGTCCCTCATGAATCTGGCGCAGCACCAAGCTCTGGAGACTGAGCGGAATGACAATCCTGTCCAGCTTGAGGGGGATACCATCAATGACCATCAGGTTGTCCTTCACATTGTAAAATTGTGGGCATTGCCCTTTCTGCCAGCCATTGGTGAGGTTGTGGATGACGAGCTGCAAGAGGGGGTCTTTGGCTGTCTCAACACGGATGAGAACTACCTTCTCATCTGTCGCCGGGAGAGTGCTATCACACAGCTGCACCTGCGATTCGATGTGCTGGATGATCTCCAGCGGCTCACTGGGCGAGGTGACGGAGCGGGACAATGCATCGGTGATGATGAGCTCCTTGCCAGGTGTGTACACCAAGTTGAAGTTATACCTCCTTAGTTTAAGCAGGATTCTCTGCAACTGAGGCATCATGTCGTTCAGGTCCTTATGGATGATGTGGACCAGAGGTTTATGATCCGTCTCAATAGTAAATGTTGGCAGGCTGTAGACATAATCGTGAAATTTCACCAGTTTGCGTAGGGCCGTGGTGCGTGTTTGGAATGAACTTGCCCAGAAAATTGACCATACCCAGGAAGTGACCTTTTTGTCCTCGGGGACCTTCATCGCCTCGATGGCCTTGATTTTGTCTGTGTCTGGGCGCACACCATGCTGTGAGATCTGGTCGCCTAGGAACTTGAGCATCGATGTTGCCAAAAACAACATTTGGACCTGTTTAACTTTAGGCCTTTGGCATGTACTCGGCAGAATACCTTCTGGAGACGGGACACATGTCCTTCAGGGGTCGTGGACCATATGATGATGTTGTCCACATACTCACGAACCCCTTCAATACCTTTGATCATCTGCTCAGTGATGCGATGGAATATCTCTGATGCCGGGATGATACCAAATGGCATGCAATTGCAGCAGGATCTGCCAAAAGACGTGTTGAAGGTGCAGAGCCTTCTGCTGGACTCTTCCAGCTGGATTCACCAAAATCCCTGTGATGCATCCAATTTGGTGAAGAAGCGCGCATGTGCCATCTCACTCGTGAGTTCCTCCCGCTTCGGGATGGGATAGTGTTCCCGCATGATATCCTTATTGAGATCCTTGGGATCAATGTAAATGCGCAGGTCCCCCGAAGGCTTCTTTACGCACACCATTGAGCTGACCCAGTCAGTCGGTTCGGTGACCTTGGATATGATGCCTTTTTGCTGAACATGACGGTGGCAGACATCATATCGGGGGAAGGGGATGGCGAAGGGGAATCTGGTGTACTCATCGACCACACTGAGAATATACGTGTTTTGGTCGGTGGAGGGGAGGGCCCTCTGAAATCCATGCTGAGGCCTTCACCAGGCGTGCACGGTCCGGGCGGTATAAGTGCGGTTTGCACTCCGCGCAGACCTGTCAGTCCCTGGTGACTGTCCGTACTTCCTCGACAGAGTAGGGCAGATTGTGAGCCTTGACAAGATGGTACAATCGTGCGACCCCTGGGTGTCAAAGGCTGTTGTGTAGGGCCCGGAATCGGTCGACTTGTGCGCTGGCACATGTACCTCGGGATAGGGCGTATGGGGGCTCGTTGAGTTTGCCGGGGCGATACAAAATCTCGTAATTTTAGCTGGAAAGCTCGATTCTCCACCACAAGAATTTATCGTTTTTGATCTTGCCCCAATGCGTGTTGTTAAACATGAAGGCTGATGCACCATCGATTGCACGTGAGGCGAGTGATTTACCAAAGTCAGGCTTTAATTAACTAGAACACAGCCTGTCGATCGTCTACAGTGGAAAGGGACGATTGTCAGGCTTCTGAGCATTTATACCTCGTTGATAGAGGCGTGGTTAACTCAGCCTCTCGGCCAATCGGTCGAGAGGCACATGACCGACCAGGGCCAATGGTAAGCCGACGTTCTGGCCCAATGGCAGACGAGTATGCAGATCATATCATCACAAAGGCTACCGACTGTTGGTCAGTCAGGAGAGTGAATCTCCTGCCGGCCAGGTAATGCCTCCAATGCCACACAGCTTCAACGATAGCTTGGGCCTCTTTTTCGACAGTTGAGTGCCGAATTTCTGAGGCATGAAGGGTGCGGGAAAAGAATGCCACGGGTCTGCCTGCCTGATTGAGGGTGGCGGCTAGGGCGACGTCCAATGCATCGCTCTCTACTTGAAAGGGCAATGTCTCATCTGCGTGCATCCCAGCCTTGGCTATATCAGCTCTGATACGGGCGAAGGCCTGTTGTGCCTCGGCCGTAAGAGGAAAATGGATGGACTGAATGAGTGGGCGGGCCTTGACGCATAGTTTGGGACCCATTGGGCGTAGTAGGAGAAGAACCCCAGGCAGCGTTTGAGGGCCTTGGGGCAGTGGGGGAGGGGAAGCTCCATGAGGGGGCGCATGCGATCGGGATCGAGCCCCAGAAGTCCGTTCTCGACCACATAGCCGAGGATGGCTAAGCGGGTTGTGCTGAACACGCACTTCTCCTTGTTGTAGGTGAGGTTGGGGAGAGTGGCGGTGTGGAGGAATTTGGCACGGTTGGCGTTGTGGTCCTGCTGATCGTGGCCGCAGATGGTGACATTGTCCAGGTACGGGAAGGTGGCCCGCAAACTGTACCGATCGACCATTCGGTCCATCTGCCTTTGGAAGTCCGAGACCCCGTTAGTGACGCCGAAGGGAAAACTGAGGAAGTGATAGAGACGACCGTCCGCTTCGAAGGCAGTGTATGGATGGTCCGATTTACGAATGGGGAGCTGGTGGTGGGCGGATTTCAGGTCAATCGTTGAGAAGACGCGGTACTGCGCAATCTGTTTGACCATATCAGATATGCGTGGGAGGGGGGTATGCGTCGAGCTGCGTGTACCGATTGATGGTCTGGCTGCAGTCCACGACCATTCTGTGTTTCTCCCCAGTTTTAACGACTACTACTTGGGCTCTCCAGGGTCTGTTGCTGGCCTCGATGATGCCTACCCGAAGCAACCACTGTACCTCAGACCTGATGAAGGTCTTGTCCTGGGTGCTGTACCGTCTGCTCCTGGTGGCAACGGGTTTGCAATCCGGAATTAGATTGGCAAAGAGGGAGGGTGGGTCGACCTTTAGGGTCACGAGGCCACACACAGTGCGGGGTGGTAGGGGCCCGCCAAATTTGAGGGTAAGGCTCTGGAGATTGCACTGGAAGTCCAGACCTAGTAGTAGTGCAGCGCAGAGATTAGGAAGGACATAGAGGCAGAAGATGCTGAATTCCACGCCGTGGACCGTGAGAGTAACTGTACAGAACCCCCGGATCGCGACGGAATGGGATCCGGAGGCCAGGGCGATTCTTTGATTGGCGGGGTGGACCGCGAGGGAGCAGCGCCTTACCGTATCCGGGTGGATGAAGCTTTCGTTGCTCCTGGAGTTCAGCAGGCAAAGGGTCACGTGACCGTTGATTCTCATACTGGTTGAAACGGTGGCCAGGTTGTGTGGACGTGACTGGTCGATCGTCACTGAGGCGAGCTGCGGTCGGTCGTTGCTGGCGTCGGCAGATGGAGAGCGTGGGGGGCCCAGGTCATGGAATGCTGTCGCCGTCCATACCCCGTGCGGAAGACAAGATGGCGGCGCCTGAGGATCCTGCAGGGAAGAAAATGGTGGCGCCCATGGGCCGCACGTTGCGGGGGCTGGACAAGATGGTGGCGCCCATGGGCCACACGTAGACTGGGGGGGGGGGGGAGATGGCGGCGCCACTGGCCGCTCGCGGCCCCTGGGAGGTGAAGATGGCAGCGCCCACTGGCTGCGTGTGGTCCGGGGAGGTGAAGATGGCCGCGCCCGGTCCGGGATGAAGATGACGACGACCATTCTGTGTAGGTCAGGGGGGAGGGGGCGATAGCGACGACTGCGTGGACCTGGCACACCTCGGCGAAGTGCCCCTTTTTGCTGCAAGCCTTCCAACTGGCAGTGCGCGCCGGGCAGCGTTGGCGGGGGTGCTTCTGCTGGCCGCAGAAGTAACATCGGGGACCCCCATGGTGCGCGGGTTGGCGTGTGACGCAGGCGTACTGGCTGGGTGAAGCCCCTGCTGGGCCGGCCGTCTGTGGAGTCCACGAGGGATAGGAGGGGTGGGCCGCGCGGCCGGAGGGGTAGGCCTGAGCATTACATGAGGTGACTGTCACGGAGAGTGCTAGCTTTTAGTCTCAGCTAGGCCAAACTACATTCAAGAAGCTTGGCACCATCCGGAACATAGCCTGCTAGATTGGCATCCCGGCCGACACCAATGCGCAGTAGAAGCTGTGAGCACCATCTACAAGATGCATTAGAACATAGAACAAATGATCATTGCCTGGCATTTATGTGGTGTGAATATTACTTCACATGTATCAGCTCAAACCAGATGTTATCCAGATTGTGCTGCATATAGACAGAGACTACTTAGTATCTGAAGAGTCATAAATGGTTCTCAACATTATGCAATCATTAGTGAACACCCCTAATTCTGACCATATGGTGGAGGGAAGGTCATTGATGAAGAAGTTACTTTGAGAAACCTCTGCAGTGATGTCCTGGGACTGAGATGATTGACCTCCAGAGCCGAGTGGCTCTGGCAGAACCTAAACTGAATATCAGCGAGCAGGTTATTGCTGAGTATGTGTGCTGCTTGATATCACTGTCGATGACGCATTCAATCTTTTTGATAATATTTGAGAGTAGGCTATTGTGGCGCTAATTGGCTGGATTGGATTGGTCCTGCTTTTTGTGGACAGCACCTACCTGAGCAATTTTCCATATTGGGGTGACACAGTGATTAGCACTGTTGCCTCATCACTCCAAGGACTCGGATTCAATTCTGGCCTTGGCCGACTGTCTATGTGAAGTTTGCGTGTTCTCTCCGTGTCTGCATGGGTTTCCTCCAGGTGCTCCAGTTTCCTCCCACAATCCAAACATGTGCAGATTAGGTGGAATGGCCTTGATCAATGCGCGGGGTTACGAGGGGAGGGCGGGCAACTGAGCCTCGGTAGGGTGCACTTTGGGGCAGCAAGGTAGCACAGTGGTTGCACTGCAGTCTCACGGCGCCGAGGTCCCAGGTTCGATCCCAGCTCTGGGTCACTGACCGTGTGGAGTTTACACATTTTCCCCGTGTTTGCACGGGTTTCGTCCCCACAACCCAAAGATGTGCAGAGTGCGTGGATTGGCCAAGCTAAATTGCCCCTTGATTTGAAAAGATGAATTGGGTACTCTAAATATATTTTAAAAATGGTAGGGTACACTTTCAGAGGGTTAGTGCAGAATCAACTGGCCAAATGGCCTCCTCCTACATTGCAGGGATTGTATGGATGTCGGGTTGATGCGAGTGTGTTCGCTGTACTGGAACATCTTGGCTGGGGACACGGCAAGTTCCAGAGCACAAGTCTTCAGTACTTGTACCAGAATGTTCACGGGGCCCATAGCCTTTTCAGTAACTAGTGCCGTCGGCCCTTTGATATCATGTAGATTGAGTGGCATCTGTACTACTGGGAACCTCGGGAGGGGGCTGAGATGGATCATCTACTCAGCACTTCTGGCTGAAGATGGTTACAAATGCTTCAGCCTTGTCTTTTGCAATGATGTGCTGGGCTCCTTCATCATTGAGGATGGGGATTTTTGTGGAGCCTCCTACAGTAAGTTGTTTAATTGCCCACCACCATTCACACTGTGGCAGGACTGTAGAGCTTAGATATACTTTGTGTTGTGGGATGGCTTAGCTCTGGTCATCGCATGCCATTTCAGCTAGATAGGTGCAAGAATATTTTCTTTGTAAATAACAGTTATCTACTGTATTTGCCGTAACAGATTACCTGGGACACATTATGTATTTAGGATGTATTTCTCATTGAGAAAGTCACACTGTTTAATGGTGTCTCCATACTTGAGAATTAATAGGTTAACGATAGCAGTTCAGGCAAGGGTTGTTCTAATCTCAAGTTTGCAACATGATACTGTGCCTATGTTTAATCTATACACATACTGTAGTGAAGCTCTTTAACTGGTTACCTTGACCTTCAGTGTTTTACACCATAGGAAACAGCAAAACTAAAGGATAAGTTCCAATGACTACTCATACACAGTATACTGCAGGAAGTATTGAAATTTTAAGAGTAAACTTTATGCCAGGAACCAGACCCTCCACCGTATGTATTGTTGAGGACCAGAGCAAGAGTGAGTTTTTTTGAAGTATTTTTATTAAAGTTTTTAACATTTTAAAACATTACAACACAGAAAAAAACCCAACCCAAACCACATCCCCCCCCCCCTCCAACCCTAACAGTTAACGATAACTAGTTCTCCAAAATGTATACTAAACAAGCCCAACCTCTTATGGAACACCCCATTCGCCCCTCTTGGGGCAAATTTTACCTTCTCTAAATGCAGGAACTCCATTAGATCCCCACCCACTCCGAGGCAAGAGTAGAGAAACTGGCCTCTATCCCATTAGACAGGTTTCTTCTGCCGTTTGTCCTGGCAGGTACGAAAGTTAGAATTAGGAAGACGGTTCTGAAGAGAGGGCGGCAGTCGGGTAGGGGGGGCTTCTGAACTTGTACTATTACTGGGCGGCAAATGCGGAGAAGGAGGGGTTGGAGTAGGGAGACGGAGGCTGTGTATGACAATGGAGGCAGGTTTTTGTAGGAGGTCGGTGTTGCGGGCGCTAGCAACGGTGCCGCTCCCGTTTAAGGTGTCATTGGAGGGGGTTATGGTCAAGTGGGAGGAGGATCTGGGAGTGGTGCCAGAGGAAGGATTGTGGTCAGAGGTGCTATGAAGGGTGAATTCCTCAACCTCGTATGCGAGGCTGGGATTGATGCAGCTAAAGCTGGTACACTGGGTGCTCCTGACAAAGTCGAGGATGGGCCGGCTGTTTGAGGGGGTCGGAGATATTTGTGAATGGTGTGAGAGGGGCCCAGCTAATCATGTACACATGTTCTGGTCCTGCCCGCAGTTGGACAAACTTTGGAGGTTGTTTTTCAGCACCATGTCGATGATCTTGCATGTGGGCTTGGAGCCTGGTCCTCTGGGCACCATATTCAGGGTGTCAAACCTGCCGGAGTTACAGGCGGGTGTGGGGCAGATATTCTAGCCTTTGCCTCTGTGATCGCTCGCAGGCGGGTTTTATTGGGATAGAGGTCAGTTTTTCTACTCTTGCCTCGGAGTGGCTGGGGATCTAATGGAGTTCCTGCATTTAGAGAAGGTGAAATTTGCCCCAAGGGGGGCGAATGGGGGGTTCTATTAGAGGTGGGGCTTGTTTAGTATACATTTTGGAGAACTAGTTATCGTTAACTGTTAGGGTTGGGGGGGGGTGGATGCTTTGGGTTGGGTTTTTTTCTGTGTTGTAATGTTTTAAAATGTTAAAAACTTTAATAAAAATACTTTTTAAAAAAAACTCACTCTTGCTCTGATCATCAACAATACATACGGTGGAGGGTCTGCTTCCTGGCATAAAGTTTACTCTTATAATTTCAATACTTCCTCCAGTAGGGGTTGGGTTAGCTCACTGGGCTAAATCGGTGGCTTTTAAAGCAGGCCAGCAGCACGGTTCGATTCCCGTACCAGCCTCCCCAGGCAGGCGCCGGAATGTGGCGACTAGGGTGGTAACTTAATTGAAGCCTACTCGTGACAATAAGCGATTTTCATTTCATTTCATTCACTCTGTTAAAGAGCAACTTTGGTTAAAAAAAACCGGCAAGCACTGAAAGAAAAGTAAAAACGAGGGTGAAATATTAATCTTCACCGCCAGCCAACGATAAGGGAAGGCTATCCTCTGGTGAACCACTGTGCGCACCTGTATTAGGGGATGTAAGGTAGGACCTGCACTACAGGTTCGCCGGTAGCCCCTGCTGGCTAGCTCCGCCCACAAGGAGCCATATAAATATGTGTGTCCTCCTCTGAGCTGCCATTTCGCCAGCTGCAGTAGGAGGCCACGCACCTGACTGCAATAAAGCCACAGTTGTACCAATCTGAGTCTTTTGTGCAATTGATCGTGCATCAATTTATTGCAGTCAGATTTACTAAGAAATGGATATCAGAATCAAACCAGATCGCCTGCAGCTGGATCCGCACTCGCCCGACGCCAGAAACGACTTTAATCACTGGCTAGCTTGTTTTGAGGCCTACATCAACGCTGCGACCCCCACGCCGACGGAAGCTCAGACGATACAGGTCTTGTATTCCAGGTTGAGCTCCAACGTGTTCCCGTTGATCCAGGATGCCCCGGGTTACGCGGAAGTGATGGCACTCCTAAAAGAGAACTGCGCACAGTAAGCAAACACGCTCTTTGCCAGGCACGTACTCGCCACTCGCTCTCAACTCCCTGGTGAGTCCATCGAAGATTTCTGGCGGGCCCTGATCCCACTCGTATGGGACTGTGACTGTCAGGCCGTTACGGCCACCGAACATTCCAATCTGCTCGTGCGCGACGAGTTTGTAACGGGGATTGCGTCGCACCCCATCCGACAACGAATGCTGGAAGGACCACGCTCGACCTAACAGAGACAAAAAATTTAGTGCTCTCCATGACGGTCGCATCTCGTAACGTCCAGGCCTACCCCGCTCGCCATGTGGCCCACCCGTCCTGCCCCTCCTGGATCCCGCAAACAACCCCCCACCCCCCCGGCTAGGGCCCTGCCTACTCAGTACGCCTGCGCCGCCCGCCAATCCGTGCACCCCGGGGGTCCCCGCTGCTATTTCTGCGGTCAGCAGAAGCAACCCTGCCAACGCTGCCTGGCCCGCGCCGCCACTTGCAAGTCCTGCGGTAAAAAGGGCCACTTTGCAGCTGTGTGCCAGGCCCGCGCTGTCGCCGCTATCGCGCCCGCAATCACCCCCTCCCCCATGCCGAACGCACAATGGGCGCCGCCATCTTCTCCTCCCGGGGCCACGTGCGACCAGTGGGCGTCGCCATTTTCTCCCCCCCAGGTCCACGTGCGGCCAGTGGGCGCTGCCACCTTCTCTCAGGGTCATGTGCGGCCAGTGGGTGCCGCCATCGTCTCCTCCCAGAGCCAGGTACGGACAGTGGGCGCCGCCATCCCGCCCTCAGTCCACGTGCGGCCCATGGGCGCCGCCATCTTGCCCCGCCCCCGCAACGTGCGCTCCATGGGCGCCGCCATTTTGTTCCCTACAGGACCCCCGGACGTTGCCGTCTTGTCTCCCCCACAGGGCTGGAACGGCAGATCTGGGTCGCCAACGCTCCCCATCTGAAACCGGGACGATCACCCGCAGCTCGCCTCGATGACACTGGACCAGTCTCATCCTCACAACCTGGCCACCGCTTCGACAACGGTGAAAATCAACGGCCACGCAACCTCTTGCCTACTGGACTCCGGGAGCACCGAAAGCTTCATACACCCAGATACGGTAAGGCGCTGCTCCCTTGCGGTCCACCCCGCCAACCAATGGATCTCCCTGGCCTCCGGATCCCACGCCTCACCCTCAAATTCGGCGGGCCCCTACCTCCACTCACCGTTTGCGGCCTCGCGACCCTCAAGGTTGACCCCCCTCCCTCTTTGCCAATCTAACTGCGGATTGCAAGCCCGTTGCCACCAGGAGCAGACGGTACAGCGCCCAGGACAAGACGTTCATCAGGTCCGAAGTCCAGCGGCTGCTTCGGGAGGGTATCATCGGGGTCAGCAATAGCCCCTGGAGAGCTCAAGTGGTAGTAGTAAAAACGGGGGAGAAACACTGAATGGTCGTGGTCTACAGCAGCTCGACGCGTACCCCCTCCCACGCATATCTGAGCTGGTCAACCAGATTGCGCAGTACCGGGTCTTCTCAACAATTGAGCTGAAATCCGCCTACCATTGGCTCCCCATTCATAAATCGGACCGTCCATACACTGCCTTCGAGGCAGACGGTCGGCTCTATCACTTCCTTAGGGTTCCCTTCGGCGTCACTAACGGGGTCTCGGTCTTCCAAAGGGAGATGGACCGAATGGTCGACTGGTACGGTTTGCGGGCCACGTTTCCGTACTTGGACAATGTCACCATCTGCGGCCATGACCAGCAGGACCACGATGCCAGCCTCGCTAAATTCCTCCGCACCGCCACTCTCCTCAACCTTACGTACAACAAGGAGAAGTGTGTGTTCCACACGACCCGCATAGCCATCCTCGGCTATGTAGTCCAAAACGGACTTCTGGGGCCCGATCCCTACCACATGCACCCCCTCATGGAGCTTCCCCTCCCCCACTGCCCCAAGGCCCTCAAATGGTGCCTGGGGTTCTTCTACTACGCCTAGTGGGTCCCAAACTATGCGGACAAGGCCCGCCCACTCATACAGTCCACTCAATTCCCCCTTGCGGCCGAGGCACAACATGGCTTCGCCCAGATCAGAGCAGAATATAGCCACGGCCGGGATGCACGCAGTAGACGAGACATTGCCCTTTCAAGTAGAAAGCGACGCTTCAGACATCGTCCTCGCCGCTACTCTAAACCAGGTAGGCAGACCCGTGGCAATCTTTTCCCGCACCCTTCATGCCTCAGAAATTCTGCACTCATGAAAAAGAGGCCTAGGCTATCGTTGAAGCTGTGCGGCATTGGAGGCATTACCTGGCCGGCAGGAGATTCACTCTCCTCACTGACCAACGGTCGGTAGCCTTCAGTTCAACAACACGCAGCGGGGCAAGATCGAAAATTATAAAATCTTGCAGTGGAGAATCGAGCTCTCCACCTATAATTACAAGATTTTGTATCGCCCCGGCAAATTCAACAAGCCCCCAGACGCCCTTTCCCGAGGTACATGTGCCAGCGCACAAGTAGACCGACTCCGGGCCCTATACGACAGCCTTTGTCACCCGGGGGTCACACGACTGTACCACCTCGTCAAAGTTCGCAATCTGCCCTACTCCGTCGAAGTACAGACAGTCACCAGAGACTGCCAGGACTGCGCGGAGTGCAAGCCGCACTTCTACCAGCCAGACCACGCGCACCTGGTTGAAAGCCTCCGCCCCTTTGAACGCCTCAGCGTGGATTTCAAAGGGTCCCTCCCCTCCACCAACCGCAACACATATATTCTCGGTGTGGTCGATGAGTTCTCCAGATTGCCCTTTGCCATCCCATGCCCCGATATGACGTCTGCCACCGTCATCAAGGCCCTCAACACATTCTTCGCTCTGTTCGGTTTCAAGCCTACATCCACAGTGACAGGGGATCCTCATTCATGAGTGATGAGCTGTGTCAGTTCCTGCTCAGCAGGGGTATCGCCTCCAGCAGGACGACCAGCTACAACCCCCGGGGAAACGCGCAGGTAGAGAGGGAGAACGGAACGGTTTGGAGGGCCGTCCAGCTGGCCCTACGGTCCAGGAACCTCCCAGCCTCGCGCTGGCAGGAGGACCTCCCTGATGCACTATACTCCATCCGGTCACTACTGTGCACCGCCACAAATAACACACCCCATGAACGTGTTTTTACCTTCCCTAGGAAGTCCACATCCGGGGTGTCGCTCCCAACTTGGCTCGCAGCTCCAGGACCGGTCCTTCTACGTAGGCTCGTCCGACTCCACAAGGCTGACCATTTGGTGGACAGGGTACGCCTGCTCCACGCCAACCCCCAGTATGCCTACGTGGAGTTCCCCGACGGCCGCCAAGATACTGTCTCCCTCAGGGACCTGGCTCCCTCAGGTTCCACTGCAACACACTCTCCTCCCACGCGCCACCCTCCCCTCCCCCGCGCTCTCAACATTAACCCCACCAGGTCCATCCCTCCTTCCCCTGCCCACGCAAGAGAACGAGGAAGATTTTGGCACGCTCCCGGGGTCATCCGACTACTGGCTAGCACCAGCACCGACGTCGGCGACGCCAGCACCGACACCATTGCGTTGCTCCCAGCAAACCATCAAATCACCGGATCGACTTCACCTCTGACGGGCACTGGACCATCAAAGTGGACATTTTTTTCCCCTCCTCACTGTAAATTATTTGCAAAACTGTATATAGTTTTACGCCACCCCCTGCTGGACTCATTTTTAACAGGGATGAATGTGGTGAACCACTGTGTGCACCTGTATTAGGGGATGTAAGGTAGGACCTGCACTACAGGTTCGCCGGTAGCCCCTGCCGGCTGGCTTCGCCCATAAGGAGCTGTATAAATATGCGTATCCTCCTCTGATCTGCCATTTCACCAGCTGCAGCAGGAGGCCACGCATCTGACTCTAATAAAGCTACAGTTGTACCCAATCTTAGTCTTTCGTGCAATTGATCGTACATCATATCCCACCTCCCTACCAGACTCAATTTATGAAGCCGGTCCCAATCCTGGGCCACCTACACCCAAATATCTGAAGCAAGGGCAACATGTTAGCATAGTGGTTAGCACTATGGTTTCCCAGGTTCGATTCCCAGTGGAGTCTGGCATGTTCTCCCGTGTCTGCGTTGGTTTCCTCTGGGTACTCCAGTTTCCTCCCACAAGTCCTGAAAGAATTACTGTTAGGTGAATTGGACATTCTGAATTCTCCCTCTGTGTACCTGAACAAGGAATGGGGACTTTTCACAGTAACTTCATTGCAGTGTTAATTCATAAAATTTACAGTGCAGAAGGAGGCCATTCAGCCCATCGAATCTGCACCAGCTCTTGGAAAGAGCACCCTACCCAAGGTCAACACCTCCACCCTATCCCCATAACTCAGTAACCCCACCCAACGCTTAGGGCAATTTTGGACACTAAGGGCAATTTATCATGGCCAATCCACCTAACCGGCACATCTTTGGACTGTGGGAGGAAACCGGAGCACCCGGAGGAAACCCATGCACACACGGGGAGGATGTGCAGACTCCGCACAGACAGTGACCCAAGCCAGAATCAAACCTGGGACCCTGGAGCTGTGAGGCAATTGTGCTATCCACAATGCTACCGTGCTGCCCTAATGTAAGCCTATTTGTGACAATAAAGATTCTAGCCATTGCCACCCAAAATGCCAACCCACTCTGACTCCCACCTCCGGAGAAGGCACCAGAAAACACTCACTTTTACCCAAGTTCAGCTTGTAGCCTGAAAATGCCCCAAATCTCCGAAGCTGTTCCATTGTATCCGCCACAGAAGAGCTTGGGTCCAAACTTAACCTCTCTCCATTTATCTGAGCACCTCAGCACTGCGGCCAGTGCTCTATTGCCAGCACAAACCAAATGAAGGACATGGGGCATCCGTGCCTTGTACCCCTGTGCAACGGGAAGTACACTGAATTCATATTATTTGTTCGCACATGTGCCATTGGATCCTTACGCAACAATTCCATCCATTAAACATGCATTTTTAGGACATTGCAGTAATATGTAATCAAATGGGATTTAGGATGGCTAACTTGACCAAAAGGACGTCACTTTCTGATGCAATTTGCTGAGCATTGATTGTCTGTGAGAAGCAGGGCAGCAAAACCCGCATCCTGGATTAATTCACAAAGACAAGATATCAGAACAAGAATAGGTTCTGACACTAAAATTGTGGCAGGCGCTGATTTTACGCCAAATCGCAATTCTCCATCACCTCGTCAGCGGCATACATAGAATTTACAGTGCAGAAGGAGGCCATTCGGCCCATCGTAAACAACGTTTGCGTGTCATTGGCGGGCCTGATCCGGTAGTCTCTGCGATTCACCGCCTCTGTTCCCGATAGCATGGTTCACTTGTGCTTTTAAAAATCGTGAAACCAGCATCGTGGCTATTGAAGGAGGGAGAGTGGGTACGGAAAGTGTCCAACATCGCCATAGTTTGCTGACAGTTGTTCCGCTGGTCGGGGGGGCTTCTGGCAAGGCTGGGGGAGTAGCGGGGGGTGGCCAGGAGATGGACTGTGGGGTCAGTGTGGCCGGGCATGAAATGCCATTGTCGCAACCGGCAAGGCAGCCATGCAGCTGCATGTGCCGCTAACAGCCCACTGTGAATTAGGGCCACTGGTGATATAGGTGTCCCCCAGGCCACTCCTCTAGGTGCTCCCTGGCCCCAGCCAACCCATCAGCTGTACAGGCACCCTCCAGGACAACCAATTCCATCTTGTTGGCTGCGATGAGTGTGTGTGGGGATTGTAATATATATTTACGGCTGCAGCTTGTCAGCCTCCCGAGTGTTAATTCCGGAACCGGCGAATCCCGCACCGGTTTTCATTTGAATAGATTGTGTTTTACGTAGCGCTGATGCTAGCCCTTCCACAGTCGCTAAATCAACGCCAGTTTAGCTGTTGCGAAGGTCCACGAATTCTGCAACGGCGTCAACACTTTGTCTCAGAAACGGAGAATCTTGCCCCGAACCCTGAAATAGATGCAGTTTGAATTTTGCTCCTCTGTAACGTGCTGCTAACAGAAATTTACATTTGTGTTTTTGTGTTATTATCGAGTCTAGACTAGGTAACAAATGTCCCAAAACAAATCTGGTTGTTTGGGCTGTCAGTTAATGAACAATGGGAATAATGTAACCTGCAACCTTGGTGGATGCTTAGGTAGCTCCTGTTAATTCACTGTTGATTTAATGCCGGTTTATAAAACTGAAATTCAGGTTAGTTTGCCCCAGTGCCAGTCTCGAGATGAATTATGCTGCTGAGCCATTGCTCTCCATAAAAGAATGGATCTCGCTTAAATGCTTCTAGCTAATTAAGTTATTTCAAGGCTCAAACTGGAAGCAACCCATTTCTGCCCTGTAGAAAAATACAATTGAACAAATAGCACTTAACTATCATAATTCACTTCACTACAGAATGTGTTCTGGTTTCATGCTAGCTGACGAATGTGATACTTAAATAGGAAGGACTGTTCTGGGAATGTGTTGTGTAAAAGAAAATAAGGTGATCATTCTTTGCCTTTTTAGTTTTAGGATAGCGACAGCAGTTCATTTATTTAACTGGATCTTTAATGTAACCCCATCATTCTGCCAAATTCGGCAGACTCAATGGGGTGAATGGTCTCCTTCTGCACTGTATGAGTCTATGAAATTCCAAGACTTCTTGTTCAGTGTTGTCAAAGTGATGTATGCCCTCCCACTTCTTAAGTCCTGTGCTATCTGCATATACTCTAAAACTGTAGGACCCCTCTCTGAATTCAGTCAAACTACGTGCCGAACCTGGAGGTGTATGTTCACAACTTTCTGAAGGTGCCGGGGAAGTTGATAGGTGATTAAGAAAGCATGTAGCAACAAGGAAATTGCGCTAAACCTTTAGAAGTCGCAGGTTAGGCATCAACTGTTTCTGAACACAATATTTTAGTAGACAAAGAGGAAATTAACCAGGATGATATCAGAGATTGAGAGAGTTCAGTTCTATGGAAAGATTGGAGAAATTGGGGCTGTTTGCCTGACCACAGAGAAACCTAAGGAAGAGGAGACTTAATGACTAAAAATGACATAGGATCTGATCGAGCGAGTAGGGATAATCTGTTTTTTTGGCAGCTGAGTTGGGGAAGTGAATACCTTTTCACACACAGTAGTTATTAAGATCTGGAACGCATTACTTGAAAGAATGATGGAATCAGATTTCGTAAGAGCTTTGAAAAGGTGCAGACTTGTAACAAAACAATCGACCGGATCCCAAACGACAGGAGGGCCCAAAAATGGTGAGTGAGTCCTGTCCTTCATCTGAGGCATTTAGTTGTCTGCTCGGCTGTATACAAAATATCTGGCAATTTCCCCCTCAACTTCCTTTTTTTTTAACTCTTTGGTGACTTGGTGGTACGATGCTTTAGGAAGCTTAGTTTTTCACCTTGTCCTCTTGTTTGAAAGAGAGAAGAGATTCAGTGATGCTGGTTTGCAATTAAAAAAAGCACATATTTACTTCTTTATTCAGCAATTTTGAAATTTTTATATGTGCAGTTTTGATATTGAACATAAAGCGGTTGTTAAGTACAGCTGTGAACTAGATTGCAAAATTGTATCGTAATATTTCTCAAAAAATGGAAGCATAAAATAAAGAAAAATTCATTTAATAATGTGTATTGTTTCATGCAACCTTTTTAAAATATATTTAGAATACCCAATTCATTTTCTCCAATTAAGGGGCAATTTAATGTGGCCAATTGACCTACCCTGCACATCTTTGGGTTGTGGGGATGAAACGCACGCAGACACGGGGAGAATGTGCAAACTCCACACGGACAGTGACCCAGAGCCGGGATCGAACCTGGGACCTCGGCGCCGTGAGGCAGCAGGGCTGTTTCATGCAACCTTAACAGAAAATTATTGCGCTAACCAACACTTTGTCAAGATTTCCAGCTCAGACTGGAAACCGGCATGTAGCTCCCTAGGACAATCATGAGTCCTCCTTCCACCTGCCCACCACCGCCACCTTCTCCGCGGAAGTGCCGCTGGCGTCCCCCGTCCCCCCCCCAGTGCCCCCGCCCATCACTGTCATCTTCTCCGTGGAAGTACCACTGGCATTTTCCCCCCTCAGTGCTCCACCGCCACCTTCTCCGTGGAAGTACAGCTGGCGTTCCACCCCCCCCCCCCCCCTCAGTGCCTGAAACCCCCATTGCCTGCGAGCTCCCGCCACACTGTTTTCACACCCCCTCTCCCAACCACACATAACTGGAACCTCTCATGGGGCGCCCACCAGAACCCGCCCCTCTTACTGCTGCTTGGCCTGGGGCAGCCTGTGCCAGGGGACAGTGCCAGGGCATGTCCCTCTTCCCCTGGGGACAATGTGGTAGTATAGTGGTTAGCACAATTGCTTCACAGCTCCAGGTCCCAGGTTCGATTCCCGGCTTGGGTCACTGTCTGTGCAGAGTCTGCACATTCTCCCCCCGTGTCAGTGTGGGTTTCCTCCAGGTGCTGCGGTTTCCTCTCACAGTCCAAAGATGTGCAGGTTAGGTGGATTGGCCATGAAAAATTGCCCTTAGTGTCCAAAAAGGTTAGGTGGGATTATTGGGTTTATGGGGATAGGGTGGAGGCGTGGGTTTAAGTAGGGTGCTCTTTCCAAGTGCCGGTGCAGACTCGATGGGCCGAATGGCCTCCTTCTGCACTGTAAATTCTATGATTCTATGAATACTTGGCTTTGGAGGGATCGCCTGGACTGATTGTCGTTTTTAGAAAGCTGTTGTAATATTCAGTGAGGGGTGACTGTGACAGGGGAGGGGGTGCTGGGCTGGGTGACCTTATTAAAATTTATTCAAATGCATAAAAATGAGGATCTCTCTCTTTTTGTGGGTGGGAACCTCGTGATGTCACTGGGGAGGGGTGGGCAAAATTGGGAAACGCGATCTTGCCGGAGAGAATATCATTTCCTGATTCTCTCTGGATTTTCCGCTCACAACGACGTCTCTCTGACAGCGAACGCGTTCTGAAATCTTTACATTTGTCATGTGAGAGTACCTTTGAGTAATGGGTGTTTAAGAAGCGTACCTTTAAGAAATGGGTGTTTATCAGTGATGTCAGAGTTTGGGTGGAGCTGGGCTGTCTGTCAGCTTTTTACTTTTGTTTTAGGCTGTTTGTGGCAGGGTGTGTTTTCAGAGCTGGATAGCTGCAGTCACAGCCAGAAGGGGTATTAGTCTCTCTCTGTAATCGAAAAACTGTAAATCGATCCTTTGGTGATTTAAAACTAATAACTGCTCTCAGTAGTGACTTTAACCTGATGTGCTTCTGTTTGAAGGGCTTTTTTTCAGGTCTTTTGGATTTTAAAAGGACAGCTTAAGGATTACTTAGTGTTGTATTCTTTGGGGGTTGTATTTGAATTAATGGTTGCTAAGATGTTCACTTTGTTCTAAAAAGGTTAACTTGAGTTCATAGAATAAACATTGTTTTGCTTTAAAAAACACTTTTCCATTTCTGCTGTACCGCCCCCGTAGAGTAGGCTGTGTGCTCCCCATAACCACAATCTATTAAAAGTTGTGGGTCAGGTGAACTCCATGATACACTTTGGGGTTCTCTAAACCCTGGCCCATAACACATTACATGCAAAATTATGTGTAAACTTCAAAATCTTAAAATGTTTAATGAACAATATTCTTTGTTTGAATTCCAAGACATGATAGATACTTAAAATAGGAACAGTGCCAAAGCAAGATAATTATTGAACAAGAGAAACTTGACCTGTTCTCATCCTTTACAGAAAAGTCAAGTTCTGAAGATATTTCGTAACAATTGTCAGGAACGCTGCTTTTAAAATGTTCGATTTCTTACTATCTTTACAATGTTTGAAATGCAGTCATCAGTTCTAAGTCAATTTGAGGAAAAACATTATTTGCTGGTGTTGGGAATGTAGATCACCACCCACCCCTGAACTCACCAACTTGTAATCACTTTGAAATTAACATTGTAGGCTTTGGAAAATTGTAATACGTTTATGGGCTAGTGACTGCCTGTGTGGTTTTAATGCTGCGTTTTGTAAACCTGTCACCTTGGTGTCTGAGAGTAGGCGAATTGTGCATTTTACATTATACACCAATACCCAAGTCTACTGTGCAATGTCAGTTCAACAGAGCTCCATGGTACTATAAAAGTTGACTTGGAGGGAAATCAGATACTAGGCAAACTTAAGTTTGACAATTTCGCAGGTCCCCACTTATAAACATTCCAATAAAAAGGGAGTAGATAGCAGAGGCACTAATGGCCAACTAAAGAGAAAACATTAGGAAAAGGAACAGATCCAGTAGAATCGGCGACACCAAATGCAATTTCTGTCTTCAAATTGGGAATTAGAACTGATTAAAGGATTTATCGACCACAGACAATAAATAGCCTTAACATCGGTGTAAGGAAAACTGCTAGAATCTTTGCTGAAAGATCAGTTACCAAGCTGGAGAACATTATTAACAAAAGCAGAGTTTATTTCAAAAAGTAAATCGCATTTAAACCACCTTGTTGAATTATTTGAAGAAAGAATAGACAAGAGCAAGGAAGTGGATACTTTGGCTTTCTGAACAGTTTTGAGCAGGTGCCACATATGAGACTCTTGAAAAAAACATCAGGTTGTGCAGAATCAGGTCCAGACAGCAGAATGAATTGCAAGATGGCCACAAAATAGAAGACAAATTAGACAGCCACATCGGGTGCAGAATGCTTTTTGATTGCTTGATGGTTGAAAGCTCAAATACGAACACATCCGTATGGAGTGCCCCAGGAGGTTTCCGAATGGTTTTCTATACACTCTGCTTCCAAAAATTAGGAGTTTCTTTCTCTGCATATCCATTAACTTTAATTAAGCAAAGTAAATAGCATCGCAAAGTGGAATATGTGATGCAAAATATATTGAATTATCAGATAGCTTCGTTTGTCCACAGCAGGAAGGAAATGAGAAGAAATGAACTGGAATATTGAGGCATCATTTTTTAAGAAGGTTAGTTGGACACAAGCTAGAGTGCAGAAGACATTTACTGGAATGGTACCAGAGAATAGGGAATGCAGTTATGTGGGGAGAATGGAGAAGATGGGGGATGTTCCCCTTTGAACCGATAAGGCTATGAGGAGTCATCATCATCATGTGTGCCCTGCCCAAAGGCCATTAGGGTTGTTAAGGAAACATTGCCCTTATTTTCCACTGCAGTTATTTTTTCTTCTTTGTGATGAATTGAGGAATTAATTTCAGATATATTGTATTATATATATTTGGTGCAGTTAAAAGCCTGTGTTAGTATGTGACTGCTGAAGTCACATGTGCACATATGTGCAAAAGTCGAGGCTGAGGCATTCGGAAAAAATCATCTGCCAGAAGTGCCAAGTAGATGATCCATCTCTGTCTCCTCCGGAGGTCCCCAGCATCAGATGTCAGTTTTCAGCCAATACGATTCACGCCACATGATATCAGGATAATGACTGAAAGTACTGGATACTGCAAAGTCTATGGGCTCTGACAATATTTCGGCAATAGTACTGAAGACTTGTGCTTCAGAACTTGCTGCACTCCTAGCCAAGCAGTTCCAATACAGCTACAACGCTGGCATCTACCCAGCAATATGGAAAATTGCCCAGGTGCGTCCTGCTCACAAGAAAGAGGACTAATCTAACCCAGCTAATTACCGCTTAATCAGCCTACTCTCCATCAGCAAAGTGATGGAAGGAGTCATAAACAGTGCTATCATGTGGCACTTATCGACAATAACCTGCTCACGGACGCTCAGTTTGGGTTCCACCAGGGTTACTCAGTGCTTGACCTCATTACAGCCTTGGTTCAAACATGGGCAAAAGAGCTGATTGCCAGAGGTGAGGTAAGTGACTGCCCTTGACATCAAGGCAGCATTTGACCGAGTATGACATCAAGGAGCCCTAGGTAAACTGGAGTCAATGGGAATCAGGGAGAAAACTCTCCACTGGTTGGAGTCATACCTGGCACAAAGGATGTTTCAATCATCTCGGCTCCGGGACATCACTGCAGGAGTTCCTCAGGGTAGTGTTCTCGGGCCAGCCATTATCAGCTGCTTCATCAATGACCTCCTTTTCATCATAAAGTCAGAAATGGGGATGTTTGCAGGTGACTGCATAATGTTCAGCACCATTCGCGACTCCTCGGATAATGAAGCAGTCCACATCCAAACGCTGCAAAACCTGGACAATATCCATGCTTGGGCTGGCAAGTGGCAAATTACATTCATGCCACACAAGTGCCGGGTAATGACCATCTCCTACAAGAGAGGATCGAATCATCGCGTCTTTACATTCAATGGCATTACCATCGCTGAATCCCCCACAATCAACATCCTGGGGGAACTAGCCATATCAATATGTGGCTATCGTGCCGGTCAAAGGCTAGGCATCCTACGGCGAGTAACTCACCTCCTGCCCCCCAAAGCCTGTCCACCATCTCCAAAGCACAAGTAAGGAGTGTAATGAAATACTCTCCACTTGCCTGGATGAGTGCAGCTCCAACAACACTCACGAAGATCGACACCATCTAGGACAAAGCAGCCCGTTTGATTGCTCCTCCCAGCAGTCCAGGTGTACAGGCGTCGCTGGTCTTTTGACGACAGATGACGGACTACATGTGCCACAGGAAGTTCTGCCTGAACAACGGGACGTTGCAGAATTTGTGCCATGTCCTTGCGGACTTGGCACCCCATGGAGGAGGAGGATACCGGCTCCTGGTTTCCATCAAAATCGCCACAGCCCTGAACTTCTACCCCTCAGGATTCAACATTCAAACCCTCCACCACCGGTGAACAGTGGCAGCCGTGTGTGCCGTCTACAAGATGCACTGCAGTAACTCGCCAAGGTTCCTTTGACAGCACCTTCCAAGCCCATGACCACTCCCATCTAGAAGGACAGGAGCAGCAGATGCCTGGAAACCCCAACACCTGGAGGTTCCCCTGTAAGTCACTCACCACTCCGACTTGGAAATATATCGTCGATCCTTCACTGTCGCTGGGGCAAAATCCTGGAACTCCCTCCCTAACAGCACAGTGGACTGAAGCAGGTCAAGAAGGCAGCTCACCACCATCTTCTGAAGAGCAACAAGGGATGGGCAATAAATGCGGACCTAACCAGCGACACCCACATCCCATAAATGAACTAAATGTTTTTAATAGCCATGGTTTGAAAGACAGCTAGGCTTCTTGGAGACAAAGTGCAGTTAAAGCATCATAAATGTTTGGTCTTACGGACTTTTATTTATATTAAGAAGGTTTCATGGGGAGTAGATAATTTGAGATATTGTAGTTAGCTTAATAAAGTGATAATAGTTAATGGGAGGAGCCAAGAGCTGAAGCAGGACCCTATTCAGTTTTGGATCTGTCTGTAAACCGACAAGCTTCTTCCCTCCCAGCAGTCCAGGTGTACAGGCGTCGCTGGTCTTTTGACGACAGATGACGGACTGCATGTGCCACAGGAAGTTCTGCCTGAACAACGGGACATTGCAGCATTTGTGCCATGTCCTTGCTGACTTGGCACCCCATGGAGGAGGAGGATACAGGCTCCTGGTTTCCATCAAGATCGCCACAGCCCTGAACTTCTACCCCTCGGGATCATTCCAGGGCTCGAGCGGGGACTTACATAGAACATACAGTGCAGAAGGAGGGCATTCGGCCCATTGAGTCTGCACCTACCCACTTAAGCCATCATTTCCACCTATCCCCATAACCCAATAACCCCTCCTAACCTTTTTGGTCACTAAGGGCAATTTGTCATGGCCAATCCACCTATCTGCACGTCTTTGGACTGTGGGAGGAAACCGGAGCACCTGGAAGAAACCCACGCAGACACGGGGAGAACGTGCAGACTCTGCACAGGCAGTGACCCAGCAGGGAATCGAACCTGGTACCCTGGCGTTGTGAAGCCACAGTGCTACTCACTTGTGTTACTGTGCTGCCCACGACTTGTGTGGCATTTCACAACAGCCCTTATGGGCGGAACGGTGGTTAGCACTGCTGCCTCACAGTTCCAGGGACTGGGTTCAGTTCCTGTTTTGGGTGACTGTGTGGAGTTTGCACTTTCTCCCCATGTCTGCAATGGGTTTCCTCCCGGGTGCTCCGATTTCGTCTCTCAGTCCAAAGATGCGCGGGTTAGGTGGATTGACCATGCTAAATTGCCCCTTAGTGTCCAAAGGTTAGGTGGGGTTACTGGGTGTACCGGGATAGGGTGGAGGCATCGGCTAAAGTAGGGTGCTCTGCCCAAGGGCCAGTGCAGAATCGATGGGCCAAATGGCCTCCTTCCGCAATGGAGGATTCTATGATTCTATTCTAAGTTTAGTTCAAGGTGATTTTTTTTCCCTCTGTTAACAGAGGAGGTTTCTGAAAAGACAAGACTCTGCCAGCAGTTTCCTGGAGGATCACAAAGCGGTTTATCCAAAACATCTCTTTACAGCAAGTATCCCTGAGTCTGCTAACAGTATTGAAAAGTGGATTGTGACCTGAGATGGGTTTTCATTGAGTGGAGATAAAAGATAGCAGTTAGGAATTATTGTTTCATTGTCATTGTTAAACATTGTTTAACGAGTAATTGAAAGCTATTTTCTTGGTGATGCTAAAGATATTTTAATCCTGTGTTGGTAATGAAGCTTGTTTTAATACACCATATTGCTATTTTGCATGAAATCACTCATGGAGCAAAGTATCCTTCCGTCACAGTCTTACAAAATTAAAATAAAATATTGGGTTTCTATCCTATATCCTAGCAACTGTTGGGATCTTATCTGGGATTGTAATATTTATACAGGGTGCCACTAATCTCCTTGACTAAAAAGGAAATCAAATTCTATCACTCTTTTAACCATTGCCATCGTTCCATCTCTGTTTTGCCTCTTAATTCATTACCATGTGTCTGTATTTTAGCTTGCCTTCTTCAGTATTGATATTCTTCCATTTTTCTTCTTTTCCTCCATCTTTTCCACATTGCAGTCGTGACCCATGGTTCATTGACCTTCTTTGCTCTTAAAGACCCTGGTTATTTGCCCCTCTTTCTTTGACAGACCCTCTAAAGTGTTTCCATAGCCCATTTGTATTGGTGATATCCTTGTTTTTATCTGGCTTTGCTTTGTTTACTTAATTTACAAATGCTTCATTAATTTAATTTTGCTTCGAGGCTGCACTGTTTTCAGTGTTGTCCACTTTTTCTGTTGGAATACTGTTTTGCATTTTGGTGGGATTATGCATTTTGGTAGGATCCGAGTTTGTGTCGGCTCTCAGATCTTGGCACTACTGTATCTTTTGCCTCACCCTTGTATGGTCCAGTTGAACTCTTCCTGTGTCGCCGAGCATTTCACACGCATATTGTCTATTATGGATGCTTAAACCCCCTGTTTATTATCGGGAGCAGGGAATAGGAATGGGACAGGGTGGCACACCGAACCAGTGAAAACTCAACCCCACCCAGCCCCCAGGACAGACACTGGCTCCTGGCTGAAACCATGAAGGAAGCCGTGTGTGATTAAAGTTTCCACTTATATTTTGACTATGATTAACTTTGCTCCGACGGAAGCCAAATACTGCAGGTGCTGGAAATCAAAAATACAAACAGAAATGCTGGAAAGGGTCAGCACATTGGGCAGCGTCTATGGAGAGAGAAACAAAGTTAACATTTCAACCTTTCATCAGTACAGGCGTTTGTTCAGGAAGCAGGTGGGTACTGGCACCCGTGCTGCTGTCGCCATTTACAGCTCCTCTCGCCTCATCGTTTTATTCAACTTTCACCATTATCATCTCCCTTCTGTCATTTAATTTCCTGCCTTCCAACCTATCACAGACCTTCCCTATTGTTAATACGCCCCTCCTTCCTTTCCCTGCAGCAGTTCCTGCTTAAAACCCGTTACATCTCTGACATTTACCACTTCTGATAAAAGATCATCGACCTGAAACGTTAACTTTCTCTCTCCACAGATGCTGCCCGACTTGCTGGGTATTTCCAGCAATTTCTGTTTTTGTTTTACTTTATTCATCTTTTGTTGTTTACTTCTGTTGGTCACCTTCAGATATTCGTCAACTGATGTTGCACTTTTTTCCCGAATTGACCAATCATACTGAATGGCAAAGCAGGCTCAAGGGGCTGAGTGGCCTACTCCTGCCCTAATTCCTATATTCAGATGTAATTTCGCCAACAAAATTTACAAAAAGCGTTAAGCTTATGGCTGTTACATTTCTTGACCAATTATTCTTCTGCGAAACCTTATTGTTTAGGCGATGGAAACCATTTATTACCAGCTATAAGGTAGGTATCAGATCAAAGCATTGAAATGCTGCATGTTCTCTTAGTTTAGCTTTAAGTCAGTTGTTTATCGTCCCATGCAAACAAGAATCTGACATAGTGGCCGTGATTTAACGGAAAAGTTTCTAAGTGTTATTTGTGATGGATTTTGCTGGGAGTTTCCCACCGGCTCTGCTGAGAGTTCCCCAAGATTAACTAATGGCACTTGGGCTCAGTTCACTAATTGGGAACATAGTCCCACAGCGAGTGCATTTAGCCGTGTGTTTTCTGGCGCTCGCAACACCTAGAAACATATGGCTATACAACGTGAGCGGCCTCCGCATGAAACGTGTGTCAACGCCGCGCACATCCCCATTTTCAGCACTGGGGAGCTTTGTTTGCCAGAACTCCCAGTGTAGCAAGAGATCGGAGCGCCATTTAAAAATGGCCTTCCAGTCGAGGCTTCCGAAGCGACCTTCTAACGCCCCCCTCTCCCAGCCCGAACGCTCTAAAGGAGGCACCCCAAGCCCGATCATGCATGTGCAATAAATGCCAGCTTGGGGCACTGCCAGGGTGCCCGTGTGGCATTTGCCCATGCTGCGGATCAGGCTTGGGGGTGCCCTGCCCTTATTAGATGGTGTGTGGGGAACTCGATAACCCCCTTGTAGGTGGGTGGGGGGGGGGTTCCAGGGGTCAAGTTGGGGGGGTCTCAAGATTGGGACGTCATGACCTCTTCCTGCACAGGTGAGCGGAGCTCCTAAGTGCAGCCTCAGCGGGATCTTCCCTGCTGAGCCCCCAAAATAAAACTGAGCCCCATTAGATAGTGGGTCTGACGCTGGGAAACACCCCATTAAATGCACTCGACACTGGACTCGGTTTCATTTCCGTTATTTCGCCCCATTTCTGTTTTGCTTGGGAAAGAGTAAATCTTTTATCCCAGCGGCATGATCATTGTTTTTCAATGCAGTTTTGCGTGAATTGCTTTGAATTTGTGGAAAGAGCGTTGCTTGTCAAATTGTTTTTTTTTTTGCTCATGTTAATCGTTGAGTGATTGTATCATAATTAGAGTCGCACTATTTTAGTGATGTGCGCAAATCTTCTCGGGACAATATTTGTCACATAATTTAGCTTTAATCGTTCTTTAACTAAAAGCAGTTCTTGATCTCTAACATTTCCGAGGAACACCGTTGTGGAAGTGAGTTGCCAAGAAGCTAGGTTATTCGTCATGTATGTGGTATAGCACAACATATTTGACTGTAAATAGCCACGGTTTAAATTAAAAGAAATCATGCTGAAAGTAAGTACTTCCCTTGATGCTTTCAGTACCTCATTTAGGCTGTATAGAGATACATTTGGCTTTAATGCCAGAAATTATAGTTTCACCATTTTATTAATCTGCAGTTGTCTTACTTTCACAACCCTTAACCCCCTAACTGGAATGGCAAGTTCAGTATCAAAATGGAGAAGGGTACCATAGTTTGATGGGGGAGGGGGGGGGGGGGGAATTCTGGGGATATTGCGAATACATTTCGTGATTTAGTTCCCTTCAATTCCATTGAATACACATGCCTGTTTAAAATCTTACTGAGCGATGCGTGGGGGAGTGGATCAAATATCTTTCAAACAATGTGAGAGTTAGAACAAAGATGTGACCTGTGAAACAAAACATTTCTGCAGTGAATTTAGACCAAGTTGCCAGACCACTAGCTCATGGCACATATTTCCTTTCAAGTAGTCAGATGATGTGTGGCAACTGGTTTCCTGGCGACAGCAAGGCACCGTGTTGTGAATGCAAATAATAGAATTTGCACTGCTGATGAGACGTGTTGTCCGGTGGTGGCAGAGATCAAGAGGTTGTGGGTCTATTGCTCACAATTTTAACTATATTTTTAAAAAGGCTATTAAGTGCAAATAAATGAGATGTACAAAGGTGGTATGTTAAAAGAAATGCCAGAGAAGTCAGATTAAATTAGATGAACTTCAGTTGTGATTTATGTAAACTTATTTTTTGAGGAATAAGATTTTTTTTCCCCCCTTTATTTTACAGGCCTGGCAAACATGAAGAAACGTCGCTACGTTAAGGTGTTCTTGGTGGTGATGGTTCTCCTGTTGTTCTCCTATTACTTTTTGTATGATAAAATGAAATCTACTGGGTATGTTGTTTTACTAATGTTCATCTGTCGTTTACTACTTATGGATGTATAGCTGTTCAATTAGAGTGCTGGTCCCTCTGCTCACGCCTGGTTACTGTTTTCACTTTGGGTGCTGAATATGTAGCTGCGTCTTTTATCATGCCTGTAACCTTATCTCATGTTCTCAGTATGGGCTATAATGAAGGGGTAATCAACTCTCCATTACCTTTCTTTTGCTTTAGAGAATGATAAAATGAATCAAAATACAACTGGGCTGAGATTGGTCCAGAATTTCTTTTTTTTCCCCTGAACGTCTCTTTACTTCAGCTTTTTCTCGTACTGCAGCAGTGAACAAACTCTCCCTGGGGAAATTAAGAGGCCCCTTTCTTTGCGGGGAGTGCCGGGGGGATGGGGGGAGAAACTCTCTGAAATCTCCCTCGTTGACGTAAAAGATGCCATTCTCAACCTGGCAGGTTTACTCGAGGATGATTGGCGTGTTGAACTGTTGTGCATTTTTCATTGTTCTGTGCACCACTCCAAACTGCTTGAGGCTGAGCCTTGCGCAGGAGGAGGTAGAGTTGGCGCTGCTCAGTGCTTCGCTCCAGAGTCCCCAGCCCACTTCCGTCCCCAGTTCGTCTCCCCATTTTCGTCTGGCTTCGCTCAGTGGTAGACTTGCTCTGTCCAGTAGCTGTCCGTAGATATTCCCAGAGTTCCCCCCTTCCTTACTGTCTGTGTTTATCAGGTCCTCTAATAGTGTGGTTCTCGGAGCCCTGGGGTATCCTACCGTCTCCTTGCGGAGAAAGTGCTTGACCTGAAGGTCCCGCGAATAGATTCAAAAACAGCTCCTTCCCTGCTGGTACCAGGCTCTTAAACAACCCTCTTGTGGACTGATCTGACTAATGCTACACTCCTGTATGTTTCACCCGATGTCTGTGTCAATGTATTTATACTGTGTACCTTGTGTTGCCCTATAACGTCGTTATTTTCATGTACTAAACGTTCTGTTTGAGCTGCACCTCTGTAGGTCCTTTTTCACTTCCTCCACCAGGCTGGTCAGGTTCCACTTGTGGATCTGTGTCCAGTCCCGGGCTATCTGGATCCCCAGGTAGCGGAATTTGTTTTGGGCTAGTTTAAATGGGAGTGCCTCCAGCTCTGTCCCTCCCCGTTTGGGTTCACCGGGAATGCTTCGCTCTTGCCCAGGTTAAGTTTCTAATCCGAGAAGGTTCTGAACTCTTTCGGGAGCTGCATGATTGCTCTCAAGTCATCCTATGGTTCCGAGACATAGAAGAGCAGGTCATCCGCATAGAGTGAGACTCTGTGCTTTTTGCATATTGCAGTGCGATCGTCAGGGTTCAATTGCTAGGGCAAGGGAGCGGGAACAGTGGGCATCCCTGCCGTGTGCCTCTGTGCAGCAGGAAGTATTCAGAACTTGTGGTGTCGGTTTGAATGCTCGTCTCGGAGGCATTGTACAGGACTTTCACCCAGGAGGCAAGCCCTGCTCCTAGCCCAACCTCTCGTGTTCTCTCCACTGGGGGGGGGGGGGTCATTATTACATTCATCAGCCGCGTGATGTTCGCAATTAGCTGCCTACCCTTAACAAAGCTCATCAGGTCCTCTGCGACCACCTTTGGCACGCAGTTCTCCAGTCTCTTGGCCAGGACTGCGAGTATCTTCGTGTCTACGTTAAGCAGTGAAATGGGTCTGCTCGATCCGCATTCTGTCGGGTCTTTGTCTTTTTTTGGGTATCAGCGATACCATGGCCTGTGTTCGGGTAGGAGACAGGGTGCCCCTCGCTACCTGGTCTGAGAAGTAGGAGACAGGGTGCCTCTCGCTACCTGGTCTGAGAACATGTCCCTTAGGTGTGGGGCCAGGGCTGGCGCAATCTTTTTATAGAAGTCCGTTGGGTCCCAGCGCCTTCCTGCCTGCATGGAACTGGTGTTCTCCATGATTTCTCACAGATCTATTGAAGCTTCCAGTTCCCCCGCCTGTCCTCCCCCACAACTGGCTGGTCCAGTCTACCAAGAAACTGTTTCGTCCCTGCACCCCCATCGGGGGCTCTGAGGTGTACAGCCCTCGATAAAAGGTCTCAAGCGCCCTGTTGACCTCTTTTGGCTCAGTTACTAGTCTGCCTTGGTAGAGTTCCTTGGTAGACTGGACCAGCCAGTTGTGGGGGAACTGGAAGCACCAATAGATCTGTGACAAAGCTCATCAGGTTCTCTGCGACCACCTTTGGCACGCAGTTCTCCAGTCTTTTGGTCGGGACTTTGCGAGTACCTTCGTGTCTACGTTAAGCAGCGAAATGGGTTTGCTCGATCCGCATTCTGTCGGGTCTTTGTCTTTTTTTGGGTATCAGCGATATTGTTTTGTATCTGCGCTATTTTTTCCCTCATGGCTGCCTGCTTTCTCAGCTGGTGAGTCAGTAGGTGGCCAGCCTTTTCTGTGTTCGTAAAAGGTCCCCCATGTCTGACAGAGTTGACGTATTGCTTTCCTAGTGGATAGCAGGTTAAAGTCCATTTGCAGCTTTTTCCTCTCTGCCAGAAGGTCCACGGTTCGGAGTAGTTCCTGTCAACCTCCAGAATGGAGTCATTCAATTGTCACCTGGCCACCCTCTCTTCCCTGTCTCTGCGAGCCTCATAGGCAATAATTTCTCCCTTGATCACAGCCTTCAGTGCCTCCCAGAATGTGGAAGGTGAGACGTCCCCATTCTGGCTATTAGTAACGCACTCGCCTGTGATGTTTCCTGGCAGAAGGCCTTGTCGTCCAAGAGGTCCATGTCCAGACTCCATGTGGGTGCTGGGCACAACCTGTCTCCAACCTCACGTCGGCCTCTTGAGCTCTCATTCGCTGACATTTTTCCCCCCCGTTGTTCCTTTTCCTCCGTTGGAGTTGTTTTTTTGTTGGGCTTTCAGGCCAAATTTGTATAAAAGTATATTTTTTGGTTCTCGTTGGGAGAGGAGAGCCACCTGAAATGCGTATGCTCAGCACATCACTGTCACCAGAAGTCTGTGAGCTGCCTTTTTGAGCCGCTGCAGTCCATGAGGTATAGGTGCACCCATGCATGCTTAATGGCTACCGCCTATAAGAATATGAATCCATGTTCACCTGTCCTTGTTCGGACCATTAGCATTTTTGATGGACTGTGGGTGTGACTGTCATCATTCTAAGCAGGGTTGTGGAATATTGATACCATTGGCATGCATAGAAGTGTGTAACTTGGTTATATAATGTAAGGCATTTCACACCCATTGCAGCTGTCACTTTCTTGACTTCTTTGAGGAAGTAACTGTTTTGTTGTATGGTCAAAATCTATTCCGGGTCCTTTGCGGGTTTGTCTATTCTCCCGAAGCAAGTTGCTTGAAACAATAATTTCTTAAAACCACTATTCTTTATATATAGATACTTTGTACATATTAAGACCTCTGCCCAAGTTTGAAAAATTGAATCCTTCCAGATCCCTGTTAGTCAATCTTGTGATATGACATTTAGCATCATGTGGGGCTGGTTTAGCACAGTGGGCTAAACAGCTGACTTGTAATGCAGAACAAGGCCAGCAGCGCAGGTTCAATTCCCGTACCAGCCTCCCTGAACAGGCGCTGGAATGTGGCGACTGAGGCTTTTCACAGTCACTTCGTTGAAGCTACTTGTGACAATAAGTGATTATTATTATTATTATTATTAATATTATTTTATGTATGCTTCTGATGTTAACCCTTTTCTCTACATCTTCCAAGTATTCTGTTTGTTTCTCTGTTGTCCCTTACCCTCTTGTGGTCATTCGTAGTGACATTGGAGTTAAAGCTTTTGTGTCAGAGATGAAAGGCCTGTTTGTTTCTCTGTGGTTCCTCATGTTTCTCTGTTGTTCCTCGTGTTGTTTTACCCTCTCGTGGTCAATCGTGATGACATTGGAGTTAGGCTTTTGTGTCCGAGACTGAAGCACTGTTCTCAAACTCCTACTCACTTATAACTGATGGTGAGAAAACATTTTGTAGTGGTGAGGTTTGATAATTTCGAGAAACTAGATTAATGTCTGTATTTCTTCACTAAATTCTGTACGGTTTGCAATCCTCTCAGCTTCTCCTTTCACTTGAGGATAGCATGATAACATGGCTCCATTAACAAAGCCATAATTGTTTGCAAAAGTGTGCAATAGCTGATTAGCAAATTGCTGCCCATTGTCAGACATTGGTATCCAGGATACCATGTGTAGCATAAATTCTCTCGAGCGATTGGATGACTGCTACTGCTGTGATACTATGGAATCTTTTTACTTCAGTCCGCCGTTAGTAGTAATTATTGACTATAAGGAAGGTTTCTCTTTTTCACGCCCCCAACCCCAAATTCAAAGAAATCCATTCCCGTGCACTCCTAAAACAGTAACGGTTACAATGGTTCATTTGGTTCTTAGCTGTTTATGGCACAAATGAGACAGTTAGAAAATAATTTCCTCTATAGTGAGTAATGCCTGGCCACCAGACTGATTACTGTGCACTCGCAAAGTTAAGGTGGGGTTACTGCGCTATGAGGATAGGGTGGAGCATGGGTTTAAGTAAGGTGCTCTTTCCAAGGACTGGTGCAGACTCGATGGGTCAAATGGCCTCCTTCTGCATTGCAAATTCTATGCTTCCAAGTCCTACAAACTGAATGGTCTCACTTGATCTTCTCCATGGGACCATTCCTCCATGAACAAACACCTTGTTCTATTTTTTGAGCTCCGTTTGCATCGCAAATTGTTCTGATTTTACAAATGTTAAATCCTCTCCTGTCTGTTGGGGATCTGAAAATGATCCATCTCGGACTCCCGCGATGATTCTGTCACAAATCAGCTTGTTCCTTAAAATTTTGTAACTGAAGTTCTCAGCCAGCTTATATAGATCATTGGTGAATGAATCCATGTTTTCACCAGGTCGTTGCTTCCTTTTGCTAAATTCAGCCCGTTCAATTATTAGGTTTCAACAGGCACTGAAATATGAATCTGAAAGCTTGCAGGAAATTGAAGCTTATAAAAAGTTGAAATCTGTCAAGCCCCCCCCCCCGACTTGTTTTCATAACATCAGCTGCAGATCCTACTGCATCAAGTAGCGACTTGACGTGGTATCTTTGATCTCTTTTGTGTAATCAGAGGCAGTTCTGTACCGTGTCAACTTATTTCTCTAGTTTTGGACCTGCTGCAAGCCTACCGTGCTTCAGAATGATTTGGGGAGTGGGGGACTGGTAGTGTGAATTCCTTGCTTCTACTGAGCCTTGGGATTGTTGCTGCTTCGCTTGTGTTTCTCGTTGCTTTGGCTCTGCGTCACTGGCATCCTGACTCAGGGTCTGTGCCTCCACTTCTTTTGCACGTGCAATGTTCCGACTAGCTAGTTTTGAATTTGTTCCTTTTACGCTTCTTTCAAGGATCTCTCTTTCTTGCCAGCTCTGTACTTTCTCACAATAATCTTTATTGTCACAAGTAGGCTTCCTTTCACACTGCAATGAAGTTACCATAAAAATCCCCGTGTCGCCACAATCCGGCGCCTGTTCGGGTACACGGAGGGTGAATTCAGAATGTCCGAATTACCTTTTTTTTTTTTCTTTTTTTTTAATAAACTATTTTATTGAGGTAGTTTTTGGCTTTGTAAACAGTTTCAGGCATCAACAGAAAGAAAGCAAAAATGTGCAAATATCCACGTACTTTCAATACTTCAATCGTAACATACTGCACAAGCCCGCTCCTCTCCCACCGGTACCACCCCCACTTGCTGACGCTCACTCTCCCGCAAAGAAGTCAATAAATGGTTGCCACCTCCGGGCGAACGCCTGTACAGATCCCCTCAAGGCGAACTTAATTTTTTCCATCCCCAGGAAACTCGACATGTCCGCAAGCCACAACTCAGTCTTCGGGGGCTTTGAGTCCCTCCACGCCAATAGTATTCGTCGCCGGGCTATCAGGGAAGCAAAGGCCAAAACATCGGCCTCTTTCTCCCCCTGGACTCCCGGGTCTTCCGAAACCCCAAAAATTGCCACCCCTGGGCCAATCGGCACCCTTGTTTTTAGCACCCGGGACATGACGCCCGCAAATCACTCCCAGTACCCCCTAAGCTTAGGGCATGCCCAAAACATGTGAACGTGGTTCGCTGGTCCTCCCGCGCACCTAGCGCATTTATCCTCTATCCCAAAGAATTTGTTCATCCGAGCCACCGTCATGTGGGCCCGGTGAACGACCTTAAATTGAATCAGCCTGAGCCTGGCACATGTCGCGGCCGAATTTACCCTACTCAGGGCCTCTGCCCACAGCCCATCCTCCATTTCCCCGCCTAGCTCCTCCTCCCATTTAAGTTTCCGTTCCTCCGTCTGGGACCCTTCCTCCCTCATGAGCACCTTATAAATACCAGAGACTCTACCCTCCCCTTCTTCCCCCCTAGAGACTATTCTGTCTTGGATCCCCATTGGCGGGAGGCGTGGGAAAGATGGGACCTGTCTACGAACAAAGTCCCGCAACTGTAGGTACCTAAAATCATTTCCCCTTACTAGCCCAAATTTCTCCTCCAAGCTCCTCAAACTTGCAAAGCTCCCTTCCAGGAACATATCGCCCACCATTCCCACCCCTGCCCGCCGCCATACTCGAAACCCCCCATCCATACTCCCGGCGGCAAACCGATGGTTGTCGCAGATTGGCGCCCAAACCGACGCCCCCGTCTCCCCAACATGCCTCCTCCACTGGCCCCATATCCGCAGGGTCGCCACCACTACCGGGCTGGTGGAGTACCTGGCCGGCGGCAGCGGTAGAGGAACCGTGACCAGGGCTGCCAAGCTGGAGCCCGTGCACGAAGCCGCCTCCACCCATTCCCAGATAGACCCCGTACCCACCACCCACTTCCTTATCATAGCGATGTTGGCCGCCCAGTAATAATTAATCAGACTCGGCAAAGCCAGCCCTCCCTCGCTGCGGTTCCTCTCCAGCATCGCCTTCTTCACCCGCGGGGATTTTCCCGCCCAGACAAAGCTCATAATCATCCTGTTAACTCTTTTTGAAGAAGGACTGTGGGACAAAGATCGGGAGGCACTGAAAAACAAACAGAAATCTAGGGAGGATTGTCATCTTTACAGTCTGCACCCTCCCTGCCAGCGACAGCGGGAGTGCATCCCATCTCCGAAACTCTCCCTTCATTTGCTCCACCACCCTGGCCAAATTTAACTTGTGCAGCCTGCCCCAGTCTCGTGCCACATGGATTCCCAAATACCGGAAATTTTCCTCAACCATCCTAAACGGTAGCCCTCTCAATCTGTTGTCCTGGCCCCTTGCCTGTACCACAAACATTTCACTCTTGGCCATATTTAATTTGTATCCTGAAAACTGGCTGAACTTCCTCAACATTCCCAGTATACTTCCCATCCCGGCCACTGGGTCCGACACATACAGGAGCAGGTCGTCTGCGTAAAGAGAGACCCTATGTTCTACCCCGCCCCTCACCATCCCCTTCCATCCCTCTGCGGCTCTCAGCGCAATCGGCAGCGGCTCTATGGCCAGCGCAAACAGCAGCGGGGAGAGCGGGCAGCCCTGTCTGGTCCCTCGGTACAACCTAAAGTACTCCGACACTTCTCTGTTAGTCCTGACGCTGGCCCTCGGGGCCTGATATAATAATTTGATCCAATCCACCAGTCCCTCCACGAACCCAAACCGTCCGAGCACCTCCCATAGATAGTCCCACTCCACCCGGTCAAAGGCCTTCTCGGCGTCCATCGTCACCACTACCTCCACCTCTCTACCCGCCGGGGGCATCATTATCACATTAAGTAATCTCAGGTTGGCCGCCAGCTGCCTACCTTTCACAAACCCAGTTTGGTCCTCCCCAATCACCTCCGGTACGCAGTCCTCCATTCTAACCGCCAGTACCTTTGCCAGGAGCTTGGCGTCAACATTAATCAGGGAGATTGGCCTGTAGGACCCGCACGCCTCCGAGTCTTTACTCCACTTCAATATCAGTGATATAGTGGCTTGCGATATTGTCGGCGGCAGGGTCCCTCTGTCCCTTGCCTCATTGAAAACCCTCGCCATGTCCGAATTACCTAACAGCAAGTCTTTTGGGACTTGTGGGAGGAAACCGCAACACCCGGAGGGAACCCACGCAGACACGGAGAGAATGTGCAGACTCCACACAGGCAGTGACCTAAGCCAGGAATCAAACCTAGGATCCTGGTGCTGTGAAGCAACAGTGCTAACCGCTGTGCTACCATGCTTTCTAAGGTTCTCTGGATCTTTTACTCGCTGTCACCATGTTTTGTTGCGCGGTTGGAATCTATTTGAGTTTCTTAGGGCTTGCCCATTAATACCATTACCCTTTATATCCGGCTTCTATGTACATATTGCGACCTCTGCACGAGGTTGGAACTTATCTTCCTTACAGATCTCTGTCACTCAAATGTGTGATCTGACATAATTACATCAGCATCATATGTGCTTCTGATGTTAATCCAGTGTAAACTTGGGTTTGATATTAGCAGTAACATCGATGATGGCATTACGTCTGATTAGCCATGCCCATAGGAAGGTTCATTAAAAGATGTGAAACCCATTCTGGGGAAAATTGCACAGAAAAGGAAACTGCAAAGCCACCTATTAATGGTGGATATAACATTAGGGAAACATCAAGATATAAACCACAAGCAATGGTACTGGTTTTGGCTTCTTGCAAAAGCATTGATTTCACATTATCTACATGTTATTTCATTTTTCTAATCTGGAAATAGGCAAACCTGCTGTTTTTTTATAAGGCATTATTGCTTGTCAAATAGTGCCTGGTTTGAAAGAATAGTAATTCTTGTGGATGAATCTCACCTTGCTTTAAAGTGTTGTGCTGTTTGAGCTTTGCTGATTACAATTTGTATGTGTAAGTTTGTGTGTGCGTACATTTTTCTACGTATATAATGTCTGTGATGGTGGAGCATGTCAGGTATCCAACATTTTATCATGGTGGGGTTAATTATTAAACCGGAGCACAATGGTCATTTCATAGCAGTAAATAAAAATGCCAGCTTATAAGGGACTCTGTCTACTTCAAGAAATTGCTATTTAGCTATGAAGAACAAATGTTAGGATAAAGCTCAGACTGTAACAGGAACCGAGTGAAGCGCAAGTCTGATATTGGCACCTAAAGGAATTGTTTTTTTCCAAGACTAGTCGGATTGAATGCCGTTGTACATCCGGCCATCAAATCTCCTCGGCATCCATCACCCGGCAGGTTTTTGTGGTGCTGCCATACTAGCAGATCTATGGTTAAGATTAGCCCTTTTGGTTATGGCTGAGGATTAATCCAAATGGGACTCTTGCATCTACTGCAATGTTGCAAGTTATCTCCAAGCAGCTTGGTTTTCTCTTTATTGTCTTTTGTGCATATCCTTACTTTATCATCCTTTGGCGGCACGGTAGCATAGTTGTTAGCACAGTTGCTTCACAGCGCCTTGGGTCCCAGGTTCGATTCACGATTGGGTCACTGTCTGTGCGGAGTCTGCACATTCTCCCTGTGTCTGCATGGGTTTCCTGCCACAGTACAAAGATGTGCACATTAGGTGGATCGGCAGTGCTAAATTTCCTCTTAACGTTCAAAATGGTTGGGTGGAGCTACTGAGTTATGGGGATAAGGTGGAGGTGTGGGCTTAAGTGGGGTGCTCTTTCCAAGGGCCGGTGCAGACTCGATGGGCCGAATGGCCTCCTGCACTGTAAATTCTATGATTCTGATTCTTTAAGGCTTGAACACTGCTGCTATATCTGGAAAGCTTCTTGAACCCCTCTCTTAAACATCCAGAAAGACACAAGATAAAATCATCATCACATCCCTACCTTTTAGCATTAACACCTCCATCCCCAAAATAAAATTGGAATCGTTCTGATTTTCATGATGCAATGTGCTCAATGATCATTTATTTTTCATTCCTTCTAAGCTGCAGAATGCAGTCTTGATGCAATCATTATTTCCTTCCACTTATGGTCCAGGCTGATGTCACTTAACTAACATGCCTTGGATTATTGTTTTGCCTTGCTCTTTGAGAAATTGTGGTTAACTCTGTGCAGGCGGCCTTGGCCCTACATGCTGCTTTTCTCAATATTAAAGCTGGTTTCTCCAGAAGTAAGTGGTCTGCAGGTTTCCCAACCTTTGGGCTGCAATCTACCGAAATGGGTGTTGTGTTTCCAGAGTACCGCAGCTGGAAAAACACCAGACCTTCGTTTGCACGATTTGTACAGGTGCACTGTCCTGACTGTCGTACCTGCCAAACAAACCCCGTTGTTTGAAAGGTGATGGACTCTCAGCTACATGCAATGCACAGCTTCATTGCAGGTTGTGAGAACGATGGTGCTGGGGCCAGCAGAAAACTGGGGCGGAACTCTCCCACAAAAATGTCGAAGTGTGGTCTCCGGCGGGAAACGAGGTGCTATTCCTGCTGGGTGGATCGGCGCATTCCAGATCACAATAGAAATTATTTTGGAGCCACAGGTGATTTTGCTCCATGGAATCCGAAGAAGTCGGCAATCCCAGATCCTCCAAGATCGGAGTGCCATTTTTAAAGGGCGCGCTGATCTTAGAATGGCACTACAGCCTCTCCTCCCCAACCCCCCATAACACTACAGCGTCTCCTCCCCAACCCCCTCCCCAATAACACTACAGCCTCTCCTCCCCAACCCCCTCCCCAATAACACTACAGCCTCTCCTCCCCAACCCCCTCCCCAATAACACTACAGCCTCTCCTCCCCAACCCCCTCCCCAATAACACTACAGCCTCTCCTCCCCAACCCCCATAACACTACAGCGTCTCCTCCCCAACCCCCTCCCCAATAACACTACAGCCTCTCCTCCCCAACCCCCATAACACTACAGCGTCTCCTCCCCAACCCCCTCCCCAATAACACTACAGCCTCTTCTCGACAACCCCCTCCCCAATAACACTACAGCCTCTCCTCCCCAACCCCCCATAACACTACAGCCTCTCCTCCCCAACCCCCTCCCCAATAACACTACAGCCTCTCCTCCCCAACCCCCTCCCCAATAACACTACAGCGTCTCCTCCCCAACCCCCTCCCCAATAACACTACAGCCCCTCCTCCCCAACCCCCTCCCCAATAACACTACAGCCTCTCCTCCCCAACCCCCTCCCCAATAACACTACAGCCTCTCCTCCCCAACCCCCTCCCCAATAACACTACAGCCTCTCCTCCCCAACCCCTTCCCCAATAACACTACAGCCTCTCCTCCCCAACCCCCTCCCCAATAACACTACAGCCTCTCCTCCCCAACCCCCCATAACACTACAGCCTCTCCTCCCCAACCCCCTCCCCAATAACACTACAGCCCCTCCTCCCCAACCCCCTCCCCAATAACACTACAGCCTCTCCTCCCCAACCCCCTCCCCAATAACAGTACAGCCTCTCCTCCCCAACCCCCTCCCCAATAACACTACAGCCTCTCCTACCCAACCCCCTCCCCAATAACACTACAGCGTCTCCTCCCCAACCCCCTCCCCAATAACACTACAGCGTCTCCTCCCCAACCCCCTCCCCAATAACACTACAGCCTCTCCTCCCCAACCCCCTCCCCAATAACACTACAGCCTCTCCTCCACAACCCCCTCCCCAATAACACTACAGTCTTTCCTCCCCAACCCCCTCCCCAATAACACTACAGCCTCTCCTCCTCAGCCCCCTCCCCAATAACACTACAGCCTCTCCTCCACAACCCCCTCCCCAATAACACTACAGTCTTTCCTCCCCAACCCCCTCCCCAATAACACTACAGCCTCTCCTCCCCAGCCCCCTCCCCAATAACACTACAGCCTCTCCTCCCCAACCCCCTCCCCAATAACACTACTGCCTCAACTCCCCAAACCCCTCCCCAATAACACTACAGCCTCTCCTCCCCAACCCCCTCCCCAATAACACTCCAGTCCCTCCTCCCCAACCCCCCCATAATGCTGCAGCCTCTCCTCCCCAGCCCCCCATAACACCACTTCCTCTCCTCCCCAACCCCCCATAACACGACAGCCTTTCCTCCCCACCCCTCCAATAACACTAGTCTCTTATCCAACCGCCCCCAATAACACTACAGCCTCTCCTCTCTCTCTCTCTCTCTCTCTCTCTCTCCCCCCCCCCCCCCCCCGCCCCAATAACGCACATTGGCAAGGTGCTCCTCCAATCGCTGGCAAGGTCCCCTTCAGGCTCTGCCCCTTGGCAGTGCCAACCTGGCATTGCTTCCTGGCACCCCAGAAGTGGCAACCTGGTACTACCAGGTTGGCACTCTTAGGGTGCCAGGTTGGCATTGCCAGGGTGCCTGGAGTTGCAGACAGAGCATCTGGAACGACTATAGAACAGAGAAAACCCCAACAGAAAAAAACTGCAGTTGGAAAAAACACCTGCTGAAAAGAGGAAGCACTTCAGAGCTAATGGACCGTGGAAGGTTATAAAAACAAAGCATACCTCCTTTAAAATAGCCTGGGCATGTCATCAAGAGGCTTGTAAAAGATAATGGACCATGAACTTGAATGTAAACACTGCAGCTCAAAGTTTTTCAGCAATCCCAGTGGCTTGAAAAAGTTAAAAGGCAATGAAACTGAATGTGAAAACTTCAACGTTTTCTAACACATCAAAGGGAAGACTTTTACCTTCATCTGGCAGAACATTGATGTTGACTTGCTGGGAGAGAGTTTATAGGTTTTCAAGGCTACAGAGAGAAGACTTGCCGCATGACCCCATCCAGGGAAAGTCCACCTCCCCTGAAGGACCGTGCTCGAACCCTGGAGGTACGTGTAGAGAGGAGAGGGTACTCCTCCCCTTGTTCCCCCTCTGTGTCCCTGCCACCTGGCTCCCGCTATTAGGGATCACTAAGCGGGACCTCCAGCTGAGGGGTGGGAGCACCCCAGGAGGCCACAGCATTCCACGTTAATCTTGCTAGTAAGATTGAAATGGTAATGAGTTCTGATCCGGTTCTTGCCGTTTCCGGGCGAATGGGCCACAGGGAGTGGGCCAGCAGACTCGCTGCGGATTTGACGCCAGGCAAGAATCCCGTCTTCGGGTCCTCGCACACGATCCAGCGGAAATCCTGGCTCGGGCTAACGGTCCGGAGAATCACCCCCTTTGTATTGAGCAAAGTTTGAGTCTTGAGAGGGAAATTGGGGAAGGAGAAATGAGAGAAACGCAAACTGGCGAGGCAAAGAAATAAACATCCTACAAATGAGGGAAAATTCATTTTGGCATGTGCTGTGTGTTTCTGTAGCGGATATTTTGTTATGGGTGTTGAGCAGCTTGGGTGCTGATGCCTGAGAACATGGCCTCCTTGGGCTGTGGGGATGTGGGAGTCAGTGAATTGAAATAGGTTTAGTTTTATTTATTACTTTTATAACTTGCTGTGCATTATAAAGAGTCCTAAATTTGTATGGAAACTTTAGGTACTTTTAGTTTTATCAATGTTTTTGTGATTTGTTTTGAGGTCATTGCGATCTACGCTGTAGAAAATATAACAAGTACATAGTCTTTATTGAAACACAGCCCTTCTTTAAACATTTCTTTTGTTTGCCCAAATTCTATTATCTGCCATTGATTTGTAAAGTTTGTAATTCATCACAAAAACAAAAGATCAAATGTTGTTCCGGGCTTTGTTAAACTTTGAGACACTAAAAAAGGAATTTGCAAACGGTGGGAAAATGCCCAGGTCCAGTATCGATAGTTGCCACATGATGAAATATCAGATGATGAAACCTTCAGAAACATTTCAAAACAGAGTTGTTAATCCTAGTTTTGCATATATTAACAAGCTTGGCTTCAGATGGTCCATGATTCTTATAACTTTGTGTTTTCCTTTGTTTACCATTATCCCTTTTGTTTAAATTTTGTTTAATAATCTTTATTATTGTCACAAGTAGGCTTACATTTACACTGCAATGAAGTTACCCTGTTCGGGTAACACGGGGTGAATTCAGAATGTTCAAATTAGCACGTCTTTTGGGGCTTGTGGGGGGAAACTCCCAGAGCACCTGGAGGAAGCCCTCGCAGACACGGGGAGAATGTGCAGACTCTGCACAGACAATGACCCAAGCCAGGAATCGAACCTGGGACCCTAGCACTGTGAAGCAACAGTGCAAACCACTGTGCTAGCGTGCCACCCATAACTAAATGTCTCTAGTTTTTCAAAGAAAAAAAAGACAGTTGGTGTCCCTCGTCCACCAGTCACATAAAAAGCCCAAGTTGAGCAGTTCCAGTTTTTACTCTGTTCTGATATCAAATTTCAGCAGTACACCCTCAGTGAAGCCGCTTTCACATGCAAACGAGAGGCCAAACACCAGATTTGACTAGCCTTTGGAGACAGCTGGAAAATAATCTGACCCGATGTCTGATTTTTAGGTGCCCCTTTGGCATGAGATATTTGTCCCTGGATTGTCCAGTTTCTAGCTCATTCATGAATCTGACCTCTGTAGAGATGCTGATGACTTTTTGTTTTCAGCATTCTCCATTTTAGATTTAGATTTTCCATGTAATTTATTTACTAAATATCTTAAAATTTATTTCCAGTCATAATCTTGCCAATCCTTGTATTTGCTATGAAGTAAAGCAATTGTTAGCTCCGTAATAGCAGAATGGAAGTGACGTGTTTATGACTTTTGTAGGAGCTAGGAATTCATAAGTATTTCCCAATCAAAACAGTTCTGTCATCATTGATTGCCTTCTTTGAGAAAATAGTAAAAATATAAAGTTTAAATAAGCGGGCTGCTTTTATGGCTAAGACAGGAAAAGCGTGTCCTCTGGTCACTGACGTCGCAATGCCTTATTTCCTAGCGATGTATCCAGAAACTTGAGCTTGCTTCTGCATTTCGCTGGAGTGAAGAGGGCTGAAGATGATCTTACAATGTAAGTCATTTCACTTGTCTGAGGAAAATAAAACTCGCTCAATTTTAAAATAGTTCAATGTTAAGGAATATAAATACCCTCCAAGGAGTAACTATTATAGTTCGTTTTCACATATGTAGAGGACTGTTACTTGTTGCTTTGGAAGTGCTCAGAAAGGAAATGGGACAGATTATTGATCTATCAATCGAGTAGAAAGGACTTGGTGTCATGAACACATTTCAAGCTTGTTTTCTTGGAGATAACTCTGTGGCCGAAGAAAAGAATGGGAGGAACAGAATGGCGCCGTGTCCAAGTCGGAGCCTCTTTTGAAAACTAAAACCCGAGAAATCTCCGAGATTCAACAAGGACTGATGGCTAAACAAATGGATCTTTCTGTCTCTTGGCCTGAGAAAATGCATGTTACTAAACATGATGATTTATTGGCTCCGGGGGAAGCAGTTTTGTTGTATCGGATCCCTGAGAGAAAGAGACGAGAGGTCCTCCAAGAGTCAGGGCGGGCACTGATGGAACAAGGGGTAATAGAAGACTGTCTCAGTGAATGGTCAAAGACCATCAATGGCACCAATAGCCAATCTGATTTGGAGATTCGGCAATTATATTAGAAAGTTAAATCATGCATCTAGGCTTGATACTTGTCTCATGGACGAGCTAATTGAATGTCTGAAAACCGCTTACTTCCCGTCACTTGAAATCTTATAAAAGTATATTGGCAAATAAAATGGGTGGATCCTGCCAAAGAAAAGAAGCAGACTTTGTCACAGCAGGAGGCTGGTGCCAGGTGCCAGGTAATCCCATTTATGCTGTATTAATCTGCTGCCACCTCTCAGCAACTAAGGGATCGCATTTTGAGGCCTCATGACAGTACAAAACCACAGCTCTAGACAATGTTGGAATCTACAGCAGCAACTGAGGGTTCCATCAACAACAATTAGAGGTGGCGCTGGATAGTCACTGGGATATGCAGTTGAGAGTGGAGAAGCCAGATACGGCCTACGGGAGGTTAACAGGATTTGGGGACTTCTTAGATACCTTATTCTGAGATCTAGTCCCGATCGTTTTAGATTCTTAGGCGAATGAGTCCTCCATATGGATGTATCGGATGTTGGGCAAGCATTCCACAATGTAAAAGAGTAGGAAGTTGCTACCTTGAGAATGGAATTATGCTACAAGGAGGAGTGTGTTTAGGAATCAATGGGTGCTGGAGTTACTAAAATATTATTCATTAGGTAGAACCTTCTGGCTGGCAAATGATTATTTTATCCCCTTAACTGGATGTGGCAGTTAAAGGAAAGGATGTGACTGGGTTTACATGTTGTTTTTTGCCCCGTTAGCTGTATGTCTTTAAATTTGAACAGACAGCCAGGTTGGCACATGCAAATTCAGACTTGCCCTCTCCTGAATTTGAAATCACTTGAAGCCCCTGCTTCTTTACAGACCCGGACTGGGGGAAGAAAAAATATGCAACTGAATGAAAGAGGGAAGATAATCTTTATTATTGTCACAAGTAGGCTTACGTTAACACTGCAATTAAGTTACTGTGAAAATCTCCTGGTCGCCACACACCGGCGCCTGTTCGGGTACACAGAGGTAGAATTCAGAATTTCCAATTCACCTAACAAGCATGTCTTTCAGGACTTGTGGGAGAAAACCAGAGCACCTGGAGAAAACCCATGCAGACACGGGGAGAATGTATGTATGGCATAAGATGTATGTAAAATATGGGTTGGGGGGGATGGGACTGATGGGGGAGATTGATGGGATGTAAGGAATGGAGGACTGAGGGAGAGGGGGTGCTGGTCCTGCAGGGGGGCACCAAGGGTGAAGACCTGAAGGATTGCCTAGGGGGGAGGGGGACATTTCGTGAGCCCATAATGTGTTGGTGCTCATTTTGGATAGGGGGGGGGGGGGGAACTGGGGTTCACTGGCATTTGGAGGGGGGCAGCTGCCTTGTTATTGTGAGATTGGGGCACCCTTTGGAGTGGGCCCTGGCGGTGTGATCAGGTTTCGCCCCTCTCAAGACTTGCATTAAACCCTCTCTCCTCCAAAAAACTTTCAAAGTGTGATTGAATCCCACTTCAGCAGCGCTGTCAGAGTCAGTGGGAAAAACACCAATTCCCCCCCCCCCCGGCAACAGCATTCAGAATTTATTCTGAAGAATCGCGGCCGTGGTCTGTCTGCCAAATTTCTCACTGGGTTCTGGATCTATTTCAGCTTGTTACTTGTGGCATTGGAAAAAGGATTTTGACAAAAATATAGTTGCTTTGGCATCATAATATTCCTGCTCTCCATTTTTCCTGTTATTTATTCCTTTTTTGAAAGACTTGGCTAATGGTGCAATTATAGATCAATGGGCATTAGTGGAGGCCCTCTGTCACATTGCCAAGAATTCCTTCTTCACATGGGCCTGGGCAAGGATTAGAACATCACTTTGGGTGCAATTTAATGGGGCAATAAAAAGTGTCCCATTTTGGCCGCATATAGCGGGGTGTTTCTTTGTACCTCCAGCGGTGAGAACCACCCCGCCATCAATGGTGCTCTGCCGGTCTCTGCGGGGAATGCCCCGCCTAGGCCGAGCCCATCAGTGCAAGAAGATGATTTGCGGATCGGGGCACCATTTTTAAATGCCACTCCCATCTTTCGACCTGCCTCGGCATCCCCACCGCGGCCTCCAGACCCCCCACTGCCCCAACTTGCCTCTTGGGGGGTCCTCGAGCCCCCCCCCCCCCCACCCCCACCCTCATTCCCGCTCTGTAGGGTAGGGCACCCACGGGCACATGAAACCTGCCACCCGGGAAACTTGTGTAATGCCAGTCTGGCACCTTGGCAGTGTCAACTGGGGACCCTGCACTGCCAGGGTGCCTCGGTGGCAGTGCCAAAGTGTTAGGCTGGCAGTGCCCAAGTGCCATCGGGAATGCAGGGTACTACCCTGCCCAGAGTCCGACCCACCTCGGGCCTCCAGTGGCCTCTAGCGATCACCTCTGGAACGGAGATCTCCGGTCTCTTGGCCAGGACCTTTGCGAGTATCTTCGCCTCTACATTCAGCAGTGAAATGGGTCTATAATAACCACATTCTATTGGATCCTTTCGTGTGTAGCAGCGATATCGCGGCCTATGTTAGCGTAGGAGGCAGGGCGACCCTTGCCATCGAGTCTGCGAACATTTTGTGTAGGTGTGGGGCCCAGGCTGGTGCGAATGTCTTGCAGAAGTCCGTCGAGAACCCGTCAGGTCCCAAAGTGTTCCCCGCCTGCATGGAGCTGGTTATCTCCATGATCTCTCCCAGTCCTACTGGTGCTTCCAGCTTCCCCCGCCTATCGTCTCCCACGACCGCATGTCCAATTCATTGAAGATTCGTTTCATCTCCGCAACCCCATCGGTGGGTTCGGCGGTGTCCAGCCCTCGATAGAACGTCACAAACGTTCGGTTCATCTCTTTTTGCTCGATTACCAGTCTGCCTCCGCTATCCTTTACCTACACTATTTCCCTCGTGGCTGTCTGCTTTCTCAGCTGGTGAGCCTGCAGGTGGCCAGCCTTTTCTACGTACTCATACAAGGTCTCCCATGTTTGGCGGAGTTGGTACACTGCTTTCCTGGTGGATAGCAGGTTAAATATTATCCGTAGCATTTTCTTCTCCGCCAGAAGCTCTGCGGTCGGGGTCTCGGGAGTACTTTCTGTCGACCTCCAGGATGGAGTTGATCAGTTGTTGCCTGGCCACCCTCTCTTCCCTATCTCTTCTTGCCTTGTAGGCTATAATCTCTCCCCTAATCACTGCCTTCAATGCCTCCCAGAACGTGGAAGGTGGAACTTTCCCGTTTCGGTTGTTTGTAACGTACTTGCCTATGGCCTGTGATATTTTCTGGCAGATGACCTTATCGGCCAGTAGGTCCGTCTCCAACCACCACGTAGGGTGCTCGGCACGGCCGACTCCAACCTCATATCAACGTAATGTGGAGCGTGGCCGGAGATAACTATCGCGGCGTAATACGCTCTTCCTATTCCTGGGACCACCACTTTCCCCACTGCAAAGAAGTCTATTCTCAAGCACACCTTGTGGACCGATGAAACCGGTGGACCCCCCCCCCCCTCCCCCCGATGATAAGCCGGTGTATGTCAATGTCGGGGATTTCCGCCGTGGTCTTGTTTTTATGAAGACTGTATCGTCCCAGTTGGCCGCGTACACATTAACCAATACTACCGGTGCCCCGTATAGGACACTGCTGATCATCCTTGTCACTGTGAACCTCGATCTTTTACGAATCAGTATGGCTATTCTGATGTACCATCAATTGGACTCAAGACACGAATAGGATCCGAACTGTGGCTTTAATCAGCTAGTTGTTAGCCCGGTGGTCGAGTTGTTAGTTGTTAGCCTCGGAGGCGGGGTCTACTTGCCTCTCGACCAATTGATGAGCAGTCACATGACTAGTCCCAGCCAATCGGACGAGAGGCACATGACCAGCCAGAGCCAATGGGAAACCCATGCTCTGCACCAATGGCAGTGCTCACATTCATACCACCACATATTCCACTAGCCCTCGTCCCGTAGCTTGAATGGTATGTCGTCCCAACTGGCCCATTCTTACCTGCAGTCGGTCCTTCTCCCTCGGGTGAGATTCCTGTAGGAAGACTATGTCAGTTTTCAGACTTCTAATAATAATCTTTATTGTGACAAGTAGGCTTACATTAACACTGCAAGGAAGTTACTGTGAAAATCCCCTAGTCATCACATTCCGGCGCCCCTACCGGTACATGGAGGGAGAATTCAGAATTGTACAAATTACCTATCAACACGTCTTTTGGGACTTGTGGGAGGAAACTGGAGCACCCGAGGGAAACCCACGCAGACACGGGGGGAACGTTCAGACGCTGCACAGACAGTGACCCAAGCCGGGAATTGAACCGGGGACACTGTTGCTGTGAGACAACTGTGCTAACCACTGTGCTATCATGCCGCCCATTCAGTTGGGTGAAGACTCTGGATCTTTTCACCGGGCCGTTAAGCCCTCTAACATTCCAGGTGATAATCCTGGTGGGGGATTTTTGTTCCCACGCTCCTGCACTCCAAGGTTTCCCTTTGTTAGGGGGCCATTTAAAATGGCTGCAGTCACTGTTCTCACCATGAACAGGCCCCTACCCCTACCCAAAGGGGCTTCCCTTTGTCCAGGGGGCACCCACATGGCCGCCAACTATGTGTACGCCGCGTGGATGCGCTCCTGCACTCTGGGGTTTCCCTCTGACCGGGGACCCTTCAAAGTGGCTGCTTGCGGTTCCGTTGTTTCCTAAGCGTGTTCCTCCCCTGCCAAGGCCTGTACAATACCCCGCTCACTTGTCCTCTTGTATCCCTTTCTCCCTCCCCTCCCCCACCCCCACCCTTCCCCCGACCGCGACCAGGTGCTCGCTCCCTGTCGGGAGGTGTGCTGAGGACCCCTTGCTTTCTGTCTTTCCGGGCTAGCTACTTCTGCTGGTGTGTTGGCCCTCCTCCCTGGGTTGGTGCCCACTGCAGGATCCTCTCACGGTCCTGGTATCGGTGGGGTTTTGCACTAATCGCCCTCAGCTGCTTCCCGGCCTTGGGTTAGGTCTAAGCGACCTGTGCGCTCTGTCAAGCTCTGGGGGCTTGGGGAAGTTGTCTCTCCCGACTAAGTTGCCCAGGATTTGGACGACGTAGTCCGTCAAGTCTTTGACCTCAATGCCTTCGCACGATCCTGATGTTTTGTCGTCGGGACCTGTTCTCCTGGTCCTTGGCTTTTCCCCTCTGGTTCCCCTGGACTGCCATCAACCTTTTTTACTTCCGCCTCCAGGGTGACTATTCTGTCGCTATAGTCCGTCTCGGCCTTTCCCAGGCTGAGGATCATCCTATCCTGGGTTGCCACTTTTCTCACCAGCCGTCGTTTGCCTTCTACATGATGGCCATCGTCTCCTCTACCGCCACCTTGACCGACACCTGGATTTCTATCTTGATCGCCTCCTTCATGGCGGTCAGCCCCGTCATCAGGAAACTCTTTCATCCGTCTCCAGGTGGTTGGGGTCGTGTGGTTGGCCGCCTTCTCTCCTGGGTGGTCGGGGGCCCCTTCGCCTCGTGGGTCTGCCGTCTCATCCGCCTGCTGGTCATGGCACTTTCCGCCGCTTCTGCTGTCTCTTCGGCCCTCGAGCTCCGAGTTCATTGGCATCCTTCCTCGATTATCCTCTTTAAGTTGTTGAGGGATTTTTCACCTTGAAATCTGGGCAAAATTCAACTAAAAGTGCCTTTTATTGTTCCGGTTCGGAGGAGAGCCTCTCAGCACATTACAGTCACCAGAAGTCAAAAGCCAGTTTTTTGAGCATTGCTTCTTAATTATGATTTTCTTCCATATCGAATCTTCACTGTACTCTCCTCTAATGGAGTTTTTGAGAACTCTGCACAATTTAATTTGTGGCCTAAACAATGTCTTGATTCAGTGATATAGATGGGCTTTATTTATAATTTATTTTTGTCTGTATGTCTAAATCATTCATATAAATGTATCTATTTTTAAATGTTCCAACGTAGATCCTTGGGGCACTCTCATCCTGCCAACTGAAACATTTATTCTTGCCCTTGACTTTCTATCCATGGGGCAACCTTCCTTTTTATTTCAAAATGCTTGAATCTTTGTATTTATATTTGCGCATTGAGCCATTGAGATTGGTATTGATTTTGGAAATGTTAGTACTTCCACAGATTTAATTTAGCTGTGATGCTAGCTCCTGGTTGAATAATTTATATGTGGTTTGAATATCAATGCATGCTGATAATTCTCCTGGTTTGTCTCGTTTGTCAGTGCACTGTATTGATTTTGCCCCAATCCACGCTGCAAGACACTTAGTGTCTCAATTTTGTGGATGCTATCATAGAATGCAGAAGGAGGCCTCAGCCCATCGAGTCGCACCGGCCCTTGGAAAGAGCACCCTACTTGAGCCCACACCTCCACCCTCCCCCCATAACCAACAACCCCACCTATCCTTTTTTTTTGGACATGATGGGCAATTTAGCATGGCTCATCCACCTAACCTACACATCTTTGGACTGTGGGAGAAAACCCACGCAGACACGGGGAGAACGTGCACACTCTGCACAGACAGTGACCCAAACCGGGAATCAAAGCTGCGACCCTGGAGCTGTGAAGCAACACCTGTTAACCACTGTGCTACCGTGCCACGCTATTTTTTTTATGTCTGTTACTCTGCCTGAACGAGGTACTAATGGAACACTGATAAGATTTTAATGTTTGATTCTTCCCACTGAAGTGTTTTTTCTCTCCCACCTTTTGTATTTCACTAGGTCCAAAAGCAAGAACCCCTTCTTGTGTGATTACGACATCGGCTATAAAAGATGGCCTGCTAAAGCATTGGAAGTTCCAGAAATCCTGCCATTTGGCACCTTGAGCTCAGGTACATGGGTCATAGACAGGGGACTATAAATTCTCCTGTTAAAGATGCATCGGTAATTTAATGGCCAAAAGCAATGCTTCGGACACAAAACCACCTTTCCGACTGGAGCACGGTATTGATGGGCCTCTGCAATTAGGAAAGGCCGCATAGACAAATTTATAACTATTGTTAAGATTCTGAAAGAGATTGACTATGATGGAAACCTTGGGGGCAATTAAAGTACATAATACATTTTAGGCATAGGAAGTATGTTTGACAAATGCATCCCTGTTGCATAGGTCAGCCCTCATCTATCTGATTCTCAGTTTGGCATACTTTAGAGATGAATGTGAATAAGATTTGTAGCAAGCACAACTACTGGGGTAAGATTGCAGTGGCCTTTGAACCAACAATATAGTGAACATAGAACATAGAACAGTACAGCACAGAACAGGCCCTTCGGCCCTCGATGTTGTGCCGAGCCATGATCACCCTACTCAAACCCACGTATCCACCCTATACCCGTAACCCAACAACCCCCCCCCCCCTTACCTTACTTTTTAGGACACTACGGGCAATTTAGCATGGCCAATCCACCTAACCCGCACATCTTTGGACTGTGGGAGGAAACCGGAGCACCCGGAGGAAACCCACGCACACACGGGGAGGACGTGCAGACTCCACACAGACAGTGACCCAGCCGGGAATCGAACCTGGGACCCTGGAGCTGTGAAGCATTTATGCTAACCGCCATGCTACCGTGCTGCCGTGAAATAGTATAACAGTAAGAATTTGGTCCATTCCACATTGCCACAATAACCCTATATGTTAGACTAGAGTATTGAGCTTGTTGCGGTAGTTTTAAGGACACCTAGAGTTAATAATTACATGCTAAACATGAGGATGCTGTAGCTATCATGCTTTGGACTTTCTCTTTGTTATTCAAGTACAAATTTCCTCAGACACCTGCAGAGGCAATAAATCTTCAATACCAACAAAATATCACAAATGTTGACAATGTGAAATCCAAAATAGAGAACGTTGGAAGCGCTCAGCGTGTCAGGCAGCACCTGTGCAGGGAGAGAACGTAGGGTTAACACTAGGTCAGTGATATGTCATATTATTTTGATAAAGTTAGAGATGTGTTTCCTCCTTTCCTATATGCAATCACAATTTACTTCCTTTTTTTCCTGCATATGTTGTGCTGGATTATATTCTGACCTCCCTGGGGCAAAACTTGAGGCATCATTTTGAGAGCATAGATACTTAATCCATTTTAAAATTGACTTTATTATTTCACTTGCTTTCCAGAAAGATATTTCCAAGCAGCGCTTGCTAATTTGAAGAGCTGCGACCTTCCAAAAAATCTGAAGAAGTGAGTGAACTCTTTGTTTTAAAACATCTTTATGGGAAGACAGTTTTTATTTCATTTCAGATCAGGTAGAATATTGTAGTCCCAACCCATGTAATGTGGACGCTTAATTTATTTTCTTAATCTTTGCTGTGACAACCTAGGAAAGCAGGATAAGTCCAAGGTCGTTAACCCGCCCAGTGGGAAGCTAACACTACACTTCATATAGAAGTTTCAAAACCCAGCAGAAATCTGTACAGTAGATACCCACTGGTTTAATTTAAGGCTGTGTCCAGGGTGTGCCTGAGTGGGTGTTTGAAGCTTCTGTCTGAAGCAGAAGTGAGCTTCATTACGGTATGAAAAAGTGAGTGGGAAAGGCGTTTCCACAGATGTGCTGCATGTCAAGGCTCCAGCATGGCTAATAACAACTGACAGGAATACAGCCCCAGGCAGACCTGCGGGAACACCATTTGCTGTTATTTAGGGGTTTTTTTTTTGCCCTGAGCTGACTTCATTGGGAACAAATGGTTTGCCATCAGGAATCATTCAAGCCATGTGTTCAGTGGTAGATGTAACCAATCGAATGATGGCAGATAGTCAAAGGCTTTTTCCCAAGGTAGAGGGGTCAATTACTAGGGGGCATAGGTTTAAGGTGCGAGGGGCAAGGTTTAGAGGAGATGTACTAGGCAGGTTTTTTACACAGAAGGTAGTGGGTGCCTGGAACTCGCTACCGGAGGAGGTGGTGGAAGCTGAATAGGATGGGAATAGAGGGATACGGATCCAGGAAGTGCAGAAGATTTTTGAGACGGGCAGCATGGTCGGCACAGGCTTGGAGGGCCGAAGGGCCCGTTGCTGTGCTGTTCGTTTTTTTGTCCTTTGTTCTATAGGTCAGGTTGTTAGGAAAGAGTGAATGTTCCCCAGTGCTTAAGTTAGAATTGGAGTTTTAATTGAGGCGGTGGCCTAGTGGTACAGTCACTGGGGTAGTAATCCAGAGACTCAGCATAATGATCTGGGCACCCAGGTTCGAATCCCACCACAGTGATGGAATTTAAACTCAGTAAAATATCTGGAATTTTTACGCTGACCATAAAACCATTGACAATGGTCATGAATAGCCCATCTGGTTCACTAATCTCCTTTAGGGAAGGAAATCTGCCATTCTTACCTGGTCTGGCCTACATGTGACTCCAGATCCACAACAATGTGGTTGACTCTTAAATGACTCTGAAATGGCCTAGCAAGCCACTCAGTTGCATTCAACCGCTACAAAGCAAAAAAGGAATGAAACCAGACGGACCACCCGGCATCGAATCAGGCACCGGAAACGTCAACGGCAAACCCAGCCCTGCCGATCCTGCAAATTCCTCCTAACATCTGGGGGCTTGTGCCAAAGTTGGGAGAGCTGTTTCACAGGCTAGCCAAGCAACAGCCTGACATAGCTATACTCACAGAATTATACCTTACAAACAGTATCCCAGGTACAGCTGTCACCATTCCTGGGTATGTCCCTCCGGCAGGACAGACCCAGCGGAGGTGGTGGCACAGTGGTATATAGTCAGGAGGGAGTTTCCTTGGGAGTCCTCAACATCGACTCTGGAACTCATGATGCCTTATGGCTTCAGGTTAAACATGGTAACCCCCTGCTGATTACCACATACCGGCCACCATCAGTTGATGAATCCGTACTTCTCCATCTTGAATCCGTACTTCTCCACCACTTGGAGGAAGAACGGAGGGTGGCAAGGGCACAAAATATGCTCTGGGTGGGGGACTTCAATGACCATCACCAAGACTGGATCGGTAGTACTACCACAGACCGAGCTGGCCGGGTCCTAAAGGACATGGCTGCTAGACTGGGACTGCAGCAGGTGGTGAGGAATCAACAAGAGGGAAAAACCTACTTGATCCCATCCTCACCAATCTGCCTGCTACAGATGTATCTGTCCATGATCGTATCGGCAGAAGTGACCACCTTCGCCTTTGTAGTGACTGTGGTGAATTATAAATACTAATAATCCACACTGTATTGTACAACATGTGTTGAGCCTGTATATTGTATTGGATCACGTGTAGTTGCACGGCTCTACCCATAGGGGGAGATGAGGAGATTGTACTGGGTTCCACCCTTGGCTCCGCCCATGACTCCTCCCCTAATCGGAAGTATAAAGGTTGATGCTGAGAGCCTGCCTGACAGTTCATCTGGAGTTCATCGTGTCACAGGCAGGCTCTGTTGTAAGACGATTAAAACCACTGTTCACTTCTAACCACGTGTCCCGCGAATTGATGGTCTCATCAATTTCATCGTCTTAAGAAAGAGTAAGGAACGACTATGGAATCAGCCCTCAAACCTGATCGACTGGAACTCGACCCACAGGATGCAGAGGCGAAAGAAATCTTTTCACACTGGCTCCGATGTTTTAAGGCCTACCTGGCTGAAGCAAGCACCACAGAAACGACGGAGGAGCAGAAATTCAGCCTACTGCACGCAAGGGTGAGCCATCGTATATCTACTCAGTTAAATTGTACCGGCTCATATACAGAGGTCCTGGCCCTACTGGACAGAATATACGTGAGGACCGTCAATGAGGTCTACACGCGCCACGTTTTTACTACTCGCCGCCAGCGCCCCACAGAATCACTAGAAGAATTTCTAAGAGACTTAAAAGCTTTATCCCGGGACAGTAATTACCAGGCTGTAAATGCTGCTGAACATAGGGAACTTGCTGTCCGCGATGTCTTTGTTGCAGGCCTCAGATCCAATTACGTGCGCCAGCGACTGCTTGAGAACGGGGCCCAAAATTTAGAAGACACTGTTGAACTCGCTACTACTATGGAGGTCTCGCTTCGCAGCCTCACCTCATTCCCTGCGGACTCCACGACCACGTCATGGGCCCCAGACCAGCAACTGCCCCAGGCCTGCGCCGCGCGGCCACCCAGTCATTATGCTGCCCCAGCCTGCCACTTTTGTGGCCAGCCCCAGCACCCGCGACAGCACTGCCCAGCCCGCAACGCGACCTGCAGCAGCTGCGGTCGCAAAGGACACTATGCCAGAGTGTGTCTGGCGAAGAAAGCCACAGCCTCTAACCCTCCCGCGGCTCAAAGCACTCGTTCTCTAAATTCGCAGGCCCCGTAACGCTGCGGCCTATACCTCTACTCCGCCCCCACCCACCACGTGCAACCCATGGGGGCCGCCATCTTGGCGGACTCGCACCACGCGGCCGACCACGTGCGACTCATGGGGGCCGCCATCTTGGCGCCATCTTCCTCGCCGCCCACCACGTGCGATCCACGGGGGCGGCCATCTTGGGCCCCATCCACTCCAAATTCAGAAAATCTGATCGAAGACTGCGACCTCAGCGGGCATTCACCACGGGGCCACCCAACACAGCGGACCGAGCCGCGACTACCCGCAACTCGGCTCAGTCACGTTGGACCAGTCGCGTCCAAAACACCTCCGCAACTCAGTGACGACCGTTCAAGTCAACGGGTACAGTACACCGTGCCTCTTCAGCTCCGGGAGCACCGAGAGCTTCGTACACCCAGATCTGGTAAGACGCTGTTCGCTCCCTGTTTTTCCTGCATGGCAAACTATCTCCCTCGCTTCGGGTTCCCACTCTGTTCACATCCAAGGGCGCACTGTCGCGACCCTAACGATCCAAGGCGCTAGTTACTCTAATTTTCAACTATACATCTTGCCCGAACTCTGCGCCCCACTCTTACTGGGACTCGATTTTCAATGCAACCTCAAGAGTCTCACCCTCAGCTTCAGCGGATCTCTACCCCCACTCACTATCTGCAGCCTGGCCACGCTGCAAATCTCCCCCCCTCCTCTCTTTGCCAATCTCACTCCGGACTGTAAACCCGTAGCCACTCGCAGCAGGCGGTACAGCCTGCAGGACAGGGTGTTTATCCTAACCGAGGTCCGGAGGCTCCTACTTGAGGGGATCATAGAGGCCAGTAACAGCCCCTGGAAAGCTCAGGTTGTGGTCGTCAAGACCGGGGAAAAATTCCGCATGGTCGTAGATTATAGTTAGACCATTAATCGGTTTACGCTCCTCGACGCACACCCCCTCCCCAGGATTGCAGACATGGTGAACCAGATCGCCCAGTACCGCATCTTCTCCACGGTGGACCTGAAGTCTGCATACCACCAGCTCCCAATCCGCCCGGAGGACCGCCACTACACGGTGTTCGAGGCCGATGGCCGCCTCTTCCACTTCCTCCGGGTTCCCTTTGGCGTCACGAATGGGGTCTCGGTGTTCCAACGAGCAATGGACCGAATGGTGGACAGTACGGACTGCAGGCCACGTTTTCGTACTTGGATAACGTCACCATAGAACATAGAACATAGAACATAGAACAGTACAGCACAGAACAGGCCCTTCGGCCCTCAATGTTGTGCCGAACAATGATCACCCTACTTTAAACCCACGTAACCCGTATACCCGTAACCCAACAATCCCCCCATTAACCTTACACTACGGGCAATTTAGCATGGCCAATCCACCTAACCCGCACATCTTTGGACTGTGGGAGGAAACCGGAGCACCCGGAGGAAACCCACGCACACACGGGGAGGACGTGCAGACTCCACACAGACAGTGACCCAGCCGGGAATCGAACCTGGGACCCTGGAGCTGTGAAGCATTGATGCTAACCACTATGCTACCGTGTGCGGCTATGACCAGCAGGACCACGATGCCAACCTCAACCGATTTCTCCAGACGGCCCTGAAGCTCAATCTTACATACAACAAGGAGAAATGCATTTTCCGCACGACCAGACTAGCCATCCTCGGCTATATCGTGGAAAACGGAGTCCTGGGCCCTGACCCGGACCGTATGAACTCCCTCTTAGAACTCCCTCTCCCTCATTGTCCCAGGGCCCTCAACCGGTGCCTGGAATTCTTTTCATATTATGCCCAATGGGTCCCTCAGTATGCGGACAAAGCCCGCCCACTCTTTAAGGCCACACTTTTTCCTGTCGGCTGAGGCTCGCCAGGCCTTCAACTGCATCAAGGAGGACATCGCCAAGGCGGCCATGCGGGCGGTGGATGAATCCGTCCCCTTTCAGGTTGAGAGCGATGCCTCAGAGGTAGCTCTTGCAGCCACATTAAATCAGGCAGGGATTACCTGTAAATATGTATGTTAATTTTTGCGTGTTTGTTTTTGTTTGTTTTTTTTTTCTCTCTCCTAACAATTTGTAATTTGTTCAATATAAAATACGAAAACTGAATAAAAACATTTATAAAAAAAAAAAAAAAATCAGGCAGGGAGACCAGTCGCATTTTTCTCCCAAACCCTCTCCGCTTCGGAACTTCGACACTCCTCGGTCGAAAAAGAAGCACAAGCCATTGTGGAGGCTATACGTCACTGGAGGTACTACCTCGCAGGTGGACGGTTCACCCTCATCACCGACCAAAGATCGGTTGCCTTCATGTTTGACAACTCGCAAAGGGGCAAAATTAAAAATGATAAAGTTCTGAGGTGGAGGATCGAGCTCTCCACCTACAAAAACGATATTATGTATCGACTGGGGAAGCTCAACGAGCCCCCAGATGCCCTGTCCCGCTGCACGTGCGTCAGCACGCAGAGCGACCGCTTAAAAGCCATCCACAATGACCTCTGCCACCCGTGGGTCACCCGGCTCGCCCACTATATTAAAGCCCGAAATCTGCCTTTCTCCACTGAAGAGGTAAAAGCCATCACCAGGGATTGCCCGATCTGCGCGGAGTGCAAACCTCATTTCTACAGACCAGACAGGGCCCACCTGGTCAAGGCTTCTAGGCCCTTTGAACGCCTCCCTATCGATTTCAAAGGGCCACTCCTCTTGACTAACCGGAATGTGTACTTCCTGAATGTCATCGACGAGTTCTCCCGATTCCCTTTTGCTATCTCGTGCCCCGATATGACCTCCCACACAGTCATTAGGGCCCTGCATAGTATCTTCACCCTGTTTGGTTTCCCCAGCTATGTACGCAGCGACCGGGGTTCGTCCTTTGAGTGACGAGCAAGGGCGTCGCCTCGAGCAGGACTACCAGCTATAACCCCAGGGGGAACGGGCAGGTGGAGAGGGAGAATGCGACGGTCTGGAAGACCGTCCTACTGACCCTCTGGTCCAGGAATCTCCCGATCTCCCATTGGCAGGAAGTCCTCCCAGATGCGCTCCACACTATTAGGTCCCTCTTATGTACCGCCACCAACCAGACCCCTCAGGGGCACTACCACGGGGGCTTCACTCCCGGCATGGTTGAAGGCACCGGGCCCAGTGCTCCTCCGGAAGCACGTCAGGGCACACAAAACTGACCTACTCGTAGAGAAAGTGCTTCTACTACACTCGAACCCCCAATATGCCTTCATAGAGTACCCTGACGGCCGTCAGGACACCGTATCCCTCTGGGACCTAGCGCCTGCAGGATCAAACCCCACCACTACCACCGCCGAGGTACCCCTCACACTACATCCCACCCAACTCGCCGCGCCTACCTGTTCGCTACACATGTTCCACGCACCCGCAAGCTTCCAGCGCCCCCCAATCCCCAGTCGAACCAGACGGGTACGAAGCTCGGACAGAATCACCCCCGGAGTCCGCCATCGTACCCCAACCGACCGTGATCATCCAGCCACCAGAAGGGGCTGCAACCCCGGTGCTCTGCCGATCACAACGGACAACTCGACCACCGGACAGACTCAATCTGTAAATCATCACCCCCGCCGGACTTGACTTTTTTTACAAGGGGTATTGTACAACATGTGTTGAGCCTGTATATTGTATTGGATGACGTGTAGTTGCACGGCTCTACCCATAGGGGGAGATGAGCAACTTGTACTGGGTTCCACCCTTGGCTCCGCCCATGGCTCCTCCCCCTAACCGGAAGTATAAAGGTTGATGGTGAGAGCCTGCCTGCCAGTTCATCTGGAGTTCATCTTGTCACAGGCAGGCTCTGTTGTAAGACGATTAAAACCACTGTTCACTTCTAACCACGTGTCGCGTGAATTGATGGTCTCATCAGTGACAAAGTCCCATTTTCATATTGAGGATACACTCCATCGTGTTGTGTGTCACTACCACCGTGCTAAATGGAATAGACTTTGAACAGATCTAGCAATTCAAGACTGGGCATCCATGAGGCGCTGTGGGCCATCAGCAGCAGCAGAATTGTATTCAACCACGATCTGCAACCTCATGGTCTGGCATATCCCCCACTGTACTATTAACTCCAATCCAGGGGATCCACCCTGGTTTAATGAAAAATGCAGGAGAACATGCCAGGAGCAACATCAGACATACCGAAAAATGAGGTGTCAACCTGGTTACAACATAGGTCTGCTTCTGTGCCAAACAGCATAAGCAGCAAGTAATAGATAGAGCTAAACAATTCCAACGCAAACGCATCGGATCTAAGTTCTGCAGTCCTGCCATGTCCAGTGGTGAATGGTGTTGGACAATTAAACAACTCACGGGAGGAGGAGGCTCCACAAATAACCCCATCCTCAATGATGTGTGCAAAAGACAAGGCTGAGGCATTTGCAACAATCTTTAGCCAAAAGTGCCAAGTGGATGATCCATCTCGGTCTCCTCTGGAGGTCCCTAGCATCCGGGGTAGACCATTTAGGACAGAGATGAGGAGACATTTCTTCAGCCAAAGAGTGGTGAGCCTGTCTAATTCATTAGCACAGGAAGCAGTTGAGGCTAAGACATTGAATACATTCAAGAGGCGGCTAGATTTGGCACTTGAGAGAATGGGATCAAGGGTTATGGGGAGAAAGCAGGGTTAGACTATTGAGTTGGATGATCAGCCGTGATCATGACGAATGGCGGAGCAGGCTCGAAGGGCTGAATGACTTCCTCCTACTCTTATCTTCTGTGTATCACAGATGTCAGTCTTCAGCCAATATGATTCATTCCATGCGATAGCAAGAAGCAGCTGAAGGCACTGGATACGGCAATGGCTATGGTCCCTGACAATATTCCGGCATTAGTACTGAAGACTTGTGCTCCAGAACTTGCTGCACCCTGAGCCATCTGTTCCAGTACAGCTACAACACTGGCATCTACCCGGCAATGTGGAAAATTGCCCAGGCGTGTCCTGCACGCAAGAAGCAGCACATATCCAACCCAGCCAATTACCTCCCTATCAGTCTACTCTCTATCATCAGCAAAGTGATGGAAGGAGTCATCGACGGTGCTATCAAGTGGCACTTACTCAGCAATAATCTGCTCACAAGCGCTCAGTTTGGATTTTGCCAGGGTCACTCAGTCCTGATCTCATTAAAGCCTTGGTTCAAACATGGGCAAAAGAGCTGAATACCAGAGGTGAAGTGAGAGTGACTGCCCTTGACACAAAGGCAGCATTTGACAGAGTATGGCATCAAGGAGCCCTAGCTAAGCTAGAGTTAATGAGAATCTGCAGTTGAGTCATACCTTGCACAAAGGAAGATGCTTGTGGTGGTTGGAGGTCAATCATCTCGGCTCCAGGCCATCATTGTAAGAGTTCCTACAGAGTAGTGTCTTAGGCCCAACCATTTTGAGCTGCTTCATCAATGACCTCCCTTCCATTATAGTGTCAGAAGTGGGGATGTTTGCGGATGACCGCACAATGTTCAGCACCATTCACTACTCCTCAGGTAATGAAGCAGTCCATGTCCAAATGCAGCAAGACCTGGACAATATCCAGGCTCGGGCTGAAAAGTTGCATGTTACATTTGCGCCAGGCAATGACCATTTCCTACAATAGATGGTACAACCATCGCCCTTTGACGTTCAATGGCAGTACCATTGCTGAAACACCCACAATCAACATCCTGGAGGTCACCATTGATCAGAAACTGATCTGGACTAGCCATATTAATACTGTGGCTACCAGAGCAGGTCAAAGGCTAGGAGTCCTACAGCAAGTAACTCCCACAAGCCTGTCCACCATCTACAGGGCACAAGTGTCAGGAGTGTAATGGAATACTCTCCACTTGCCTGGGCGAGTGCAGCTCAAACAACACTCAGGAGGCTCAACACCATCCAGGACAAAGCCGCCCGCTTGATTTCTCCCCCTTCCACAAACATGCAAACCCTCTACCACCGACAACAGTAGCAGGTGTGTGTACCATTTACAATATGCACTGAAGTAACTTACCAAGGTTCCTTAGACAGCACCTTCCAAACCCACAGCCGCTACCATCTAGAAGGACAAAAGCAGCAGACACCTGGGTACCCCACCACCTGGGGGTTCCCTTCCACGTCGCTCACCATCTTGACTTGGAAAGAAATTGCCGATCCTCCACTTTTGCTGGGGCAAAATCCTGGAACTCCCTCCCTAACACGACAATTGGGACTGCAGCGGTTCAAGAAGGCATCTCATCACCACCTTCTGAAGGGCAACTAAATGCTGGCCTAGCAGCAATACCCACATCCCATAAATGTTTTTTTTTAATTAATAGACCACGCTTACTGTTTAATAGACTACACACATAAAGGAGATACAGGTGACACAGTGGTGTTGTTGGGAAGTGATTGTAGAACACAAAGTTGGAGCTGAAGAAGGCAAGACTTTCTTTCCAATTTCTCATTACAGAGATACCACCGGTGTTTTATAATGGTAAGTTGAAAAAGATTGCAAACTAAGATTGGATGGATTGGATTGGATTGGATTTGTTTATTGTCACGTGTACCGAGGTACAGTGAAAAGTATTTTTCTGCAAGCAGCTCAACAGATCATTCAGTACATGAGAAGAAAAGGAAATTGAACAGAATTCAAGAAAATACATGAGAATACATAATAGGGCAACACAAGATATACAATGTAACTACATAAGCATTGTAAGAAGTCTTACAACACCAGGTTAAAGTCCAACAGGTTTGTTTCAAACACGAGCTTTCGGAGCACGGCTCCTTCTTCAGGTGAATGGAAAGGCTTGTTCCAGAAATGTTTATATAGACACAGTCAGAGATGCCCCGGAATGCGAGCACCTGCAGGCAATCAAATCATCAAAGATGCAGAGAGAGAGGTAACTCCAGGTTAAAGAGGTGTGAATTGTCCCAAGCCAGTTCAGTCGGTAGGCCTCTGCAAGTCCAGGCTTGTTGGTGGGGGCCGAATGTAATGCGACATGAATCCCAGATCCCGGTTGAGTCCGCATTCATGCGTGCGGAACTTAGCTATAAGTTTTTGCTCAGCAATTTTGCGTTGTCGCGTCTCCTGAAGGCCTCCTTGTAGAATGCTGACCCGGAGATCAGAGGCTGAATGTCCTTGACTGCTGAAGTGTTCCCCAACTGGAAGGGAACAGTCCTGCCTGTTGATAGTCGCACGATGCCCGTTTATTCGTTGTCGCAGTGTCTGCATGGTCTCGCCAATGTACCACGCTTCGGGACATCCTTTCCTGCAGCGTATGAGGTAGACTACCTCATAAACATTTCTGGAACAAGCCTTTCCATTCACCTGAAGAAGGAGCCGTGCTCCGAAAGCTCGTGTTTGAAACAAACCTGTTGGACTTTAACCTGGTGTTGTAAGACTTCTTACTGTGCTCACCCCAGTCCAACGCCGGCATCTCCACATCATACATAAGCATTGGCATCGGATGAAGCAGACAGGGTGTAGTGTTAATGAGGACAGTCCATAAAAGGGTCATTTAGGAGTCTGGTGACAGTGGGGAAGAAGCTGTTTTTGAGTCTGTTCGTCCGTGTTCTCAGACTTCTGAATCTCCTGCCCGATGGAAGAAGTTGGAAAAGTGAGTAAGCCGGGTGGGCGGGATCCTTGATTATGCTGCCTGCTTTCCCCCGGCAGCGGGAGGTGTAGATGGAATCAATGGATGGGAGGCAGGTTCGTGTGATGGACTGGGCGGTATTCACGACTCTCTGAAGTTCCTTACGGTCCTGGGCCGAGCAGTTGCCATACCAGGCTGTGATGCAGCCCGAGAGGATGCTCTCTATAGTGCATCTGTAAAAGTTGGTACGGGTTAATGTGGACATGCCAAATTTCCTTAGTTTCCTGAGGATGTAAAGGCGCTGTTGTGCTTTCTTGGTGATAGCGTCGACATGAGTGGACCAGGATAGATCTTTGGTGATGTGCAACCTTAGGAATTTGAAACTGCTCACCATCTCTACCTCGGCTCCGTTGATGCTGACAGGGGTGTGTACAGTACTATGCTTCCTGAAGTCGATGACCAGCTCTTTAGTTTTGCTGGCATTAAGGGAGAGATTGTTGTCATTGCACCACTCCACTAAGTTCTCTATCTCCCTCCTGTATTCAGACTCGTCGTTGTTCGAGATCCGGCCCACTATGGTCGTATCGTCAGCAAACTTGTAGATGGAGTTGGAACCAAGTTTTGCCATGCAGTCGTGTGTGTACAGGGAGTAGAGTAGGGGGCTAAGTACGCAGCCTTGCGGGGCACCGGTGTTGAGGACTATTGTGGAGGAGGTGTTGGTGTTCATTCTTACTGACTGTGGTCTGTTGGTCAGAAAGTCAAGGATCCAGTTGCAGAGTGGAGAGCCAAGTCCTAGGTTTTGGAGCTTTGATATGAGTTTGGCTGGGATTATGGTGTTGAAGGCGGAGCTGTAGTCAATAAATAAGAGTCTGATGTAGGAGTCCTTGTTTTCGAGATGCTCTAGGGATGAGTGTAGGGCCAGGGAAATGGCGTCTGATGTGGACCGGTTGCGACGGTATGCGAATTGAAGTGGGTCAAGGTGTTCCGGGAGTATGGAGGTGATGCGCTTCATGATCAGCCTCTCAAAGCACTTCATTACAACTGACGTCAGGGCCACCGGGCGGTAGTCATTGAGGCACGTTGCCTGGTTCTTCTTTGGTACCGGTATGATGGTAGTCTTCTTGAAGCAGGTGGGGACCTCTGAGTGGAGTAGGGATAGGTTAAAGATGTCTGTGAAAACCTCTGCCAGCTGGTCCGCGCAGGTTCTGAGTGCACGACCAGGGATCCCGTCCGGGCCCATCGCCTTCCGTGGGTTCACTTTCAGGAAGGCCGATCTGACTTCGGAAACTGTGATGGTGGGTATGGGTGAATTATGGGTTGCTGGGGCACTCGATAGCGGGTTGTTGGTTACCTGCTCAAACCGAGCATAGAATGCGTTAAGTTCATCGGGGAGGGGTGCACTGCTGCCAGAGATACTGCTCGGCTTCGCTTTGTAGCCCGTTATGTTGCTTAGTCCTTGCCACAACCGCCGAGAGTCTGTCTGTGACTCTAGCTTAGTTTGATATTCTCTCTTGGCATCTCGGATGGCTTTGCGGAGGTCGTACCTGGATTTCTTGTATAGGACAGGGTCGTCTGCCTTGAACGCCTCAGATCTGTCCTTCAGTAGGGAGTCAATCTCGCGGTTGAGCCATGGTTTCCGGTTGGGGAACGTACGTACTGCTTTCTTTGGCACGCAGTCGTCCACACATTTGCTGATGTGCTGAAGATTTATTCGGACAAAAGACTTTATTCTGAATTCCAACCTTGAAGAGTGATTTGGATTAACTTGGAAAACAAATGGCTAAATCCAAGGTTTGGGTGTTGTGGTGTGACTACCCCCCCCATTATTTTCTAAGCGTCAACTCTGACCAATGGAAGAATGATGTTACCATGGCTACGTCCTTGCCCAAGAAAATACAAGGATTGATCCTGGCACTTTGGCTACCGTATGAAATCAAAATATGATGTACGGTATGCTCAAAATTGGAGCCGGATCACGTTAAATCAGATGAAGATTTGGATACATTATTAACTTTCATGGATATATTGACTTATTAAGAGCCTATGAGGCTTGGTCATATTTTGACAAATTTAGAAAGTCGGAGGATACTCCATAGAAGAGTGATAATGGAATTTAACAGACTATAGAAAGGCTTCAAAAAGTTAGTCTCGAAATTCCTCAATCAGTACTGGCGTTCAATTTGACTGTGTTAAAATTGCAAATAGACTTCTGATTTTGACGGGAGTTAAATTTGCAGGATGACACCCTTTGTTAGAGCAAATATCAGAGGCCCTATAAAAAGTTCCTGGGCAGACATTCCTTCCCAGCAGTCTTCATGACACAAATGGGCCAATGGGCGACGATAAGACAGACTATGGAAGACTCGATGTTAACGGGATGGCGAGGTGGTCTGGAAACCAACCACAAGAATCAATACAAAAGAAGATTACAACTAAAAATAACGAGGACAGAAACACCTTTAACAATTACGGCAGGAGGAATGAATTGAGAAATTTCAACAGAAAAATTAACCCCTTAGAATGCTCACGGTGTGGTCAATCAGTATTTTAAGTGTGATTCGAAACTCCATTACGCAATAAATTGTCCTAAGCTATATAATAGGGTGTTTGAAACCAAACATGAGACAGAAGACTCTGAAGAAGTGGAAGATATTGACCAAAGAGAACGCATTGTCTTAGTAATGAGAAATGTCAGTCCCTGTGATGAACATGTTGATTGCATAGTCCTTCAGTTGTGCCATATGAGACTGCACGGTAGCATGGTGGTTAGCATCAATGCTTCACAGCTCCAGGGTCCCAGGTTCGATTCCCGGCTGGGTCACTGTCTGTGCGGAGTCTGCACATCCTCCCCGTGTGTGCGTGGGTTTCCTCCGGGTGCTCCGGTTTCCTCCCACAGTCCAAAGATGTGCAGGTTAGGTGGATTGGCCATGCTAAATTGCCCGTAGGATGGCTAATCGGTCCGTGCTGAACACGCACTTCTCCTTGTTGTAGGGTAGGTTGAGGAGTTTGGCGGAGTGGAGGAATTTGGAAAGGTTAGCGTCGTGGTCCTGCTGGTCGTGGCCGCAGGTGGTGACCTTATCCAGGTACGGGAAAGTGGCCCGCAGTCCGTACCAGTCAACCATTCAATCCATCTCCCATTCGAAGACTGAGACCCCATTAGTGACGCCGAAGGGAACCCTAAGGAAATGGTAACGGCAGCCGTCCGCCTCAAACGTGATGTACAGGCGGTCCGTCTTGCGAATGGGGAGCTGGTGGTAGGCAGATTTCCGGTCCACTGTAGAGAAGACACGGTACTGTGCAATCTGATTGACCATATCAGATATGCGAGGGAGGGGGTACATGTCGAGCTGCATGTACTGACTAATGGTCTGACTGTAGTCAACGACCATCCTGTTTTTCTCCCCAGTTTTCACCACTACCACTTGGGCTCTCCAGGGGCTGTTGCTGGCCTCGATGATGCCTTCCCGCAGCAGCCACTGGACCTCAGACGTGATGAAGGTTCTGTCCTGGGCACTGCACCGTCTGCTCCTGGTGGCGACGGGTTTGCAATCCGGGGTGAGGTTCGCAAGAGAAGGCCTTGCAGAGCGGCCAGGAGCAGACGGTGCAGTGCGCAGGACAGGACCTTCATCAGCTCTGAGGTCCAGTGGCTGCTGTGGGAAGGTATTATCGAGGCCAGCAACAGTCCCTGGAGAGCCCAAGTGGTAGTGGTGAAAACTGGGGAGAAAAACAGGATGGTCGTTGACTACAGTCAGACCATCAATCGGTACACGCAGCTCGACCTTGAGGGTTGTGAGGCCGCATACAGTGTGGAGTGGAAGGGGCCCGCCAAATTTCGGGGTTCGGCTCTGGAGGTTGCACTGCAAGTCCAGGCCTAGTAGCAAGGCAGCGCAGAGGTTGGGGAGGACGTAGAGCCAGAAGCCACTGAACTTTACACCCTGGATGGTGAGGGTGGCGGTGCAGTACCCCCGGATCGCCACGGAGTAGGATCCGGAGGCCAGGGAGATTCTCTGGTTGGTGGAGTGGACCGTGAGGGAGCAGCGCCTTACCGTATCGGGGTGGGTGAAGCTCTGTGCTCCTGGAATCCAGAGGCAGGAAACCTTGTGCCCGTCGACCTTCACTGTCGTCGACGCGGTCGCGAGGTTGTGCGGTTGTGACTGGTTAATCATGACGAATGACAGACGTGGCTGGTCAGCGGCGGTTGCAGGCGATGAGCGGCCCGATGAGGTGTCTGACGAGCAGGGGTCCTGAGGCGGGGAAGATGGCGCGCCCACGGGTCACACGTGTGAGGTGAGCAAGATGGCGGCGCCCACGGACTGCACATGTTGTATGGGGAGCACGATGGCGGCGCCCACGGGCCGCACAAGGTCTGAGGCGAGGAAGATGGCAGCGCCCACGGGTTACACATGGGGGGTGCCGGGGCAACCGCGGCGACCGAGCGGACCTGGCACACAGCAGAAAAATGTCCTTTCTTACCGCAGGCCTTGCAGAGCGCGCTCTGTGCCGGGCAGCGTTGTCGGTGGTGTTTTGGCTGTCCGCAGAAGTAGCACTTGGGTCCCCCGGGGTTGTTTGGTTGCCGCGCGGGGTTGGCTGGGGGAGGTCGCTGGTGGGGTGCACGGTAGGGTGTTCACTGGTGGGGTCCACGTTGCCCAGGAGGGGTGGGCCATGCGGTCGGGGGCATACGCCTGTATACTGCGTGAGGCGACTGTGAGCGAGAGTCCGAGTTTCTTGGTCGCCGCGAGGTCGAGGGTAGCCCTTTCTAAGAGTCGCTGGTGGATGTAGGCCACCCTATGCCTGTAACAAACACGTCTCTAAGTAGCAGTTCAGAATGTTCAGCGGCCGAAACGGCCTGGCAATCGCAGTCTCTCACTAGGAGTTGCAGAGCACGCCAGAAATCCTCCACAGACTCACCGGCGTAGATTTTGTTGGTCTGCTGCGTGTAGTTCTCCTTCAGTAGCGCCATGGCCTCAGTGTATGTCGGTGCATCCCGGATGAGGGGGAAGATGTCTGAGCTCAGCCGCGTATACAGGATCTGGAGCTTCTGAGCCTCTTGAGGGTGGTTCAGTCGCAGATCCGTTGCATGCCTCGAAGCAAGCTTGCCAATGTGCGACGGCCGACTTGGCGTTGTCTGCTTGAGGGTGCAGCTGCAGGCGATCAGGCTTGATGCGGAGGTCCATCGTTTTAAAATCTCTGCGTAATAAATTGATGCACTATCAATTAACGACGAGACGAGAGTAGAGAGTAATCGAGGCTTTATTACGCAGAGATGTGGAGCCTCCCGCCGCTGCTGCTGAAATGGCTGCAGCTCGGTGAGCACACACATTTATAGTCTGCCTACTGGGCGGAGCCAGCAGGCAGGGATCTACCCCCGTACCTGTAGTACAGGGGCCTTACCGTAATACCCTCGTATGCAGTATACACAATACAACAGTGGTGACTACCACAATTTGCCCATCCGTTTTCTCAAAGATTAAAAGTTTAGCTCGGGTGCAGGGAAGGAGATGAGGAATACACCAAACCTATAGAATAGATAAGTGATAGATGTGATATATATATAAGAAATATAGATGAACACCATCGTTACCCCATAGTGTGCGCATGCCTTTAGTGACAGATTTTAATAATGTTGTGGCTTAAGGTGTGGGATAAAGAACATTTCATTTTACACTTTGTAGACTTGGCAACTAGGTTTAGTCAGCCGACGATTAAAGGTAGTAACAAAAGTAATAATTCTGGAACAGATAGCGGAAAAAGGATAGCAACTGGTCTGGGGCCATCGGCAAAGAATGCAGGAACATAAGAACTAGGAACCGGAGTGGGCCATCTGACCCCTCCAGCCTACTCCGCCATTCAGTAATGGCTGGTCTTTTTGTGGACTCAGCTCCACTTACCCGTCCGCTCAACATAACCCTTAATTCCTTTACTGTTCAAAAATCTATCTATCAGTGCCTTTAAAACATTCAACGAGATAGCCTCAACTGATAATGGGGGAATTTGCTAACAATGAATTTTGGGATATCAGTGAGAACATGAACATGATTATGAATGCAGCTGCATAAAGCCCACTTAGTAGCGGGGTGTGTGAGAGAAATCATGCTGTGATAAATGAAATGCTTTGTAAAGTTTCGGCAGATAGACCAAGATGTAAATTCTCTTTGGATTTAGCATGGGCTGTCCATGCAAAGAATTCACTATAGATGGTTGGGACTACAGTGCACATCAGTTAACTTTTGGGACAAATCCCCAAATCCCTTCAGTCATGAATGAGATTCTCCTCCAGCTTGGGAGGGGACGGCGATTCGCTCTATCTTTTCTGAGCATTTGAATGGACTGCACTTCGGCAGAAGAGCATTCCTTAAAGCCGAAATCTCAAAGAATTCTGAGAACTTTGAGGTATATGACGTACAGCCATCGGAAAGTAGTTTCAAACGGGGAGACATCGTACACTATAAAAGAGATAGACTTAACAAGTAGAAAGGCCCACAGGTGATAAAACAATCATTTTTGAAGCATGGAAGCCAGACTGGGTACACTCGTCAAGATTAGTGGGCACAGATTGCAAGGGGTTATTGAACAAGCTGAGGAACCAGGTACTTCACAGACACATGCTACAGAATTATGAGGACCAAATCATGGAAATGGACAGGGTGCCTAAAGAGGGACATAGTAACTCTGAGGAACCAGATAAGGCTATTTGTTGAAAGGCCCACTGTCAGAGGTTGTACTAAAGTGACACACTTGCCAGAAGGGAGGATATAACTATCCTGGTAAAGAAGTAAGTAAATTTGGCGGGCCCCTACCACCACTTACTGATGGTGGGGGATGAATGTGGGGGTTTACATGCATCCCCACCATCTGGCCTGGGCTTGCGAAATCCTACCAACTGTCCTGGCTTGAGACGATTCACACTTCTTTAACATGGGGTTACCCCTATCTCTGGATCTGTAAAGATTCAATTACCTGCAAATGCTCGCATTCTGAGCATTGTCTGCCATCTTTGAATTTGTCCATATATATGTTTCTGGAACATACCTCTTCATTCACCTGAGGAAGGAGCAGTGCTCCGAAAGCTAGTGTTTGAAACAAACATGTTGGACTTTAACCTGGTGGTGTAAGACTTCTTACTGTGCTCACCCCAGTCCAAAGCCGGCATCTCCACATCTTGGGAAAGAAGGGAAGGTCACCGGAGAATATAGAAACTGGCTGAATGCACAAAGTAAAGAGAAGTTTAGGACCGTGGATTAGGAACATGAAGTACAAAAACGGAGAGCAATGAAATGTACTGTCACTTTGGACACTCGGTCCGGCAGTGAACATGGCCATAGGAAGAGATCAAGAACTATTGAAAGAACATCACATAATAGGACAGATCAAGCAGTAGCAGTCAGGGTATAAGGCAGGGTAGAGGGCGCAGCTCAAGAAATATGGCACGGATTAGGAATGTTACAAGGAGCAGAAGCCTACATATTTGAGAGGTCTTAGTGGCTTCCAACAAGTTAGATGATAAATGAAGAATTTAGGGCAGCACGGTAGCATTGTGGATAGCACAATCGCTTCACAGCTCCAGGGTCCCAGGTTTGATTCTGGCTTGGGTCACTGTCTGTGCGGAGTCTGCACATCCTCCCATGTGTGCGTGGGTTTCCTCCGGGTGCTCCGGTTTCCTCCCACAGTCCAAAGATGTGCGTGCGGGTTAGGTGGATTGGCCATGATAAATTGCCCTTAGTGTCCAAAATTGCACTTAGTGTTGGGTGGGGTTACTGAGTTATGGGGGTAGGGGGAGGTGTTGACCTTGGGTAGGGGGTAGGGTGCTCTTTCCAAGAGCCGGTGCAGACTCGATGGGCCAAATGGCCTCCTTCTGCACTAAATTCTATGTAAAAGATGCAAAACAGCAAGAACTGAAAAGTTGGAAAAAATTTAGAGTGCACACAAAGAGGCCCCAGATAGAGGACAAGTTCTATCTCATAGATGGCTATGCACAGAAAAGGTGCTGCCTGATGGAAGTTATAAGACCAAAGCCAGACTGGTGGCACAAGGTTTTGAAGGAAACTTTGGTGACCAACATATGGGGGTAGATTCACTTATGGCAGGAAAGGCTATTTTGAAGATGATCTTGGCTTTGTTGGTGAGAAATGCTTGGGAATGCAAGTTGATAGATATTAAAGCTGCTTTCCTGACTGCTCTTCAAAGGGAAATTTTTCTTTGTCCTCTGAAAAGACGCCAAATATAGAGTGGGTACTCTGGAAGTTAAATAAATGTGTCTACAGGTTGAAAGTCGCCCCCAGGGTTTAGTATTTCTCCATGAGGTGGTTTTTTTGTTAAAGTTGGGCTGTCTTCAGTTGAAAGCAGACCCTGTAATGTTTTATTGGCACCATGGAGGGAAACCTTCGGACAGCTTCATGATGTACGTAGATCAGTTTCTGTTGGGTGGTAGTCGCAAATTTGGAAATACTGTTATTAACGGGCTTGGAACGGAGTTCAAGTTTGGAAGTCAGGCCTCTGGTGCATTCAATACATTGGGTGAAAAGTCGAACAGAGTGATTTACATGTTACTCTACATCAACAGCCTTACTTGGAGAATATTAACCCATTAGCAATTACTCGTGGTAGGGCCTCACAAAAGGATACCGCGACTTCTGAAATGGAAAAGGAGGAACTCTGAAGTTTAATTGGGCAGCTGAAATGGTGAAGTAGACAAACTAGACCGGACGCCAGCTTTGATGTTTTCGAACTAAGCTCTAAAGTTAACAATCCCAAGGTTGAAGAGGCTGTTCGAGCAAACAAAACATTCACAAATTGAAATTGGAGAAGTGTGTTTTGAATTTCCCATCTTTAGGTGATATTGGACAACTGAAACGGATTGTTTGTGGTGACGCATCTTAAGCTGCAATGGCATTTGCGAGTGCGGGAGGATTTATAATTTTTCTCCTGGGGGAGAAAGGAAAATGTTGCCCTTTAGCATGGAAAACTAAAAACATATGAAGAGTGGTTAAAAAGCATATATGCCATTTTTTTATGTCCAGGATCCTGACTGAAATTTTAATTAGAACGGGGCTTTCGGGAACAGAACCTATAGAGTGCCGATAAGTCCCTTTGAGAGAAATGTCCACTCTATGAAAAGTGATGAAAAGAGACTATGAATAGACAGAAGAGAGTTTAAAACAGATGCTAGAGAACAAGACATTGACAAGATCAAGTGTTTTAATAGCAGTTACCAATTATCTGACTGTCTAACAAAACAAGGGGCTAGCTTGACGAAGTTATTAGAAATTGTGTAAGAGGGAATATAAGGAAGAGAATATGAGGGTGGATATTAAAAATGTTTTAAAGGGGGGGGAATACGATGCATTTATTGCAGAAAAGAAAATATACACATTTGTGTTCTGGCAATTTACACGAAAGATTATTATTTTTCCTTTAAGAGCGGGGAATCTGTTCTTTGGTGTCAGATGAGAAGTGATTATAGAAATTGGAGCTGAAGAAGTCAGGACTTGCTTTCAGTTTTTCATTCGAGAGTTGCCACCATCGCTTAACAAGGGTGCCATAGAGGTACCTCTCTTTCACACCTGCGTCTGTGGAGAGAGAAACAGAGTTAACATTTCAAGTCGGCATGACTTCTTCAGATGCTGCAAGATCTGCTGTGTCCTCCTTTCCAGCCTTTTCTGTTTTCGATTTCCAGCATCCATACGGTTTGTTTTTAAAGTAATCAAACTTTGCTTCAACAGGCATTGAAGTTTCCAAGGCGGAGAGGCTCCAGGGGGTAGGGGTTCTGGAAAATACAGGTGGTTAGGTTGAAGTGGGAGGATTATGATAAAGGGATTTTCTGTGACTGGATGTCTGTTTCCACAGGGGTCGCTGCTGGGCCTTGCTATTTATGGTATGCGTTAATGATTTGGGCTTGAATGCAGGGAATGTGATCAAGAGGATCACGGATTATATGAAAATTGGGAGGGTACTAAGTAATCAGGAGGATAGACGTAGACTGCAGGAGGATATCCGTGAACTGGTCAGGTGGGCAGAGCAGTGGCAAATGGAATTCAACCTGGGAAAAGTGTGAGGTAGTACACTTGAGGGGGGCTAACAAGGCTAAGGATTACACTATGTAAATGTTAGGATGCAACAAATGGCGGGGAGGTAGGAGGTAGCAGAGGTGGTAACCAAAAGAAAATACTTTTGTGCATATTGAATTATCTAGACTAGTGAGTTTTTTAAAAAATCAGAATTGTTGATTAGTTATGTCACTGGCCTTGGACATGTGGTTTGAAATGCAGTTTTTGATGCCTGTCTCTCTTTCTGTTTAATAGCATAACTTGTCTGAATTGTGTTGTTGTTGGCAATGGAGGAGTACTTCGAAACAAGACATTAGGGAAAAAAATTGACTCCTACGATGTTGTTATAAGGTATTTTATTTTTTGCTAAACTTTGTTATATGCAATGTTATGGGAGCGGTGTTTTCAGAGCCCCAAAATTTATCATGGAGTTCGACCAACCCCCACCTTTAATGGATTGTTGCTTTTGAAGCACACATTACAATTATTGACACGTGGTTTTTTAAAACAAAACCATGTTTATTCCATGAACTCAAATTAACCTTTTAAATAAACATTGGATCTCTTAACACCCCTTACTTCAAAGATAACCCTGAAAATAATACAACACTATCCAATCCTGAAAACTGTTCCTATAAACATCCAAAAGACTTAACAAACCTTCAAAAACAGACATGAGATTACATTCAATATATTTATAGTCTTTGGATTTGCAGACATCAACAGACCAGTTCAGTGTTTCTTCCTGCAGCTCTCAGCGAAACATACAGACACTTCCAGCTGCTCTCTCAAACTGAAACTAATACTCCCAAAAAGCCGAAGTGAGCTCAGCTCCCCCACCTGTGACATCACTTCAGTAATATGATCAGCTTTATTTCTTAAAGGTACATTTCTTAAACATACAATTGTTAAAGGCACTCTCACATGACAGCAACAAGTCTCGTACAACTAACACCAGAGTTTTCTTGATCAATTAAAACCAATGAGATGTTGAATTTTCTTTCAAATATTTAGCAATTGCTACAATTCCCCCTTCTCCCCAAACCCCACAAATTTGATACATGTGTTCAAACAACGGTTTTATACATTTACAGACTTGTGTAATTGCATCACTCGTCTTTGATAACATTTTGAAAATGAAAGTCCCTTGCTTTGACTTCCAAAAGCTTTATCCGGTTATTAATAGAACAGAACAACCTAAAGGGAATTTGCAAAGTGACAGCAGCTTATATTCCTGTAGCACATATGCTTTATGATGTGGGAGGTGGACACTGGCATCAAAAGGAGACTAAAAGCTTAGTCAAAAGAGAATTTAGAATTTATTAAATGTTTAAAATAGAAACTCAGCTACAAATTCAACAAAGCGTCGTGGTTGTGTCCCACTAGATTTACCAACTTGAGAGATATGTATAGAGCGATACAGTGGGTCCGATTCTCCCAAAAATTGAAAAGTTAATTTGTGGCGGGTATTTCAGGGAGTTTTCCGCCGGCTCCACAGGCGAGTTCCCCACCGCTATTCAGTGTCACTTTTTTGGGCCCTGGGGAGTTTCTCACTGATTTAGGCTACACGTAGAATTTTCTTTAGCACAGAGGGGCTGAACTCCGAGACCGGGCTGCCATTTTGAAAGGGTGCCCCGATCTCTAAGTGAGCTTGTGGGTCCCCACATCCCCCACCTATGGGTAATGCCCCTCCCCCACACACACACACGCACACTACCTCACCTTGCACCCCAACTTCCTGGAGACCCCTACTCACATGCCTGCGCTTTAAACCCCCACCTCCCACCCCACAATCCTAATTTTCTGGGTGTGGTCCCCCTCGCCCCCAACTCTTGGCAGTGCCACCCTGGCACTCGGGCACCCTTGCACTGGCGCCCTTGCACTGGCATCATTCCTGCTGGCTTGGCAGTGCCATCTGGGCACCTTGGCAGTGCAATGGTGGTGATGCCAAGGTGCCCGCGTTCCATGGGGCATGCCAGGGAGCCAGCATACACTGACCCTTACCATCCCGGGGTCTCTGGTGGCCTGGGCGACCCCATGGGTGCCGGTCCGACTAGTCCACGTATGTGCAGCCTCCCTGGGGAGGCTCGAGAATCAAGGGAGGCCGTTGGATCCTGCGCAGGTAGGTCGTAAGTCGGTTTCTGACCTACTTCCGCGAGCGTCATTCGGTCCCGCCCATTTGGGGCGGTGTTTCAAATTCGACGTCTCGCGGGACTGCGGAGAATCTCACGAGGCGCGGAGGTTGTCGGGAGGCTCACTGGAGGCCTTTTATGGCATTCTCCGGCCGCGTTGCGCCAAAGCGAGGGCCCAATGTGGCCGGAGAGTCGTGAACAGTGTTCGCAGGAACCTTTAAAGATGGGGAAAAAGGCATTTGAATGAAATGGTTTGAGGACAGAAGTATCGAAAGCAGGGCTGCTGGTAGAATGAGGAGGCAATTGGAGCATGAAAGTAATTGACTTAACAAAAGAACATCGGAACTTTGCTCTCATCAGAAGTGGAGAAAATATTGCTTTTGGGACTTGATATAAAAGAGGCAAAAAAAAAAACAGCGCAACATTCTGGGGAGTCTTTTCTGGTGTGGACTGAAATGCTAATTAACATTTCCACCACCTAGAGGATTAACCTCTCAAATGGTGCCCTTACCAGCTAATCTAGAATTCTTTGGGCTTGAGTCCTTTTTCACACAAAGTTTTATTATCATTTTCCTTAGCACCTTTTTGTGAAGATGTTAACACTAATGAAAAGTAATCTGACTTGGAGTGGATTGAAACAGCAACAAAGACTTTGAGCACCAGGGTATCTTTGATGGTTGTGGGGCTGGAGGAGATTACAGAGATGGGAGGGGGGGTGGCGCAGCCATGCAGGGATCTGAAAATGAGGATGATAATTTTAAAATGGAGGTGTTACTTGACTAGAAGCCAACATAGGCACAGAAGTGATAGATGAAAGGGACGGATGACGGTGTAAAGGTGTGGGAGTTATGTAATCAGTCATGTCAAAGGAAGCGCATCGGTCAAGAAAGGGTGCGTGGTGACGCAGCGAGGTTCCTACCCAGAAAGGACGGGAACTTCAATTACATTTAAACATATTGAAAGGGATTTCCTCGCCATGTGTTTTCTCTCCCAGGTAGGGAATTCCCTGTCAGTGAGGTTTACAACAGCTTCAGCAAAACACAAAGCTGTTGAGGCGAACCTGCCAAGGACGCAAATATAGCCCCGGTGGGAGAGGAATGTGCCAGGGTGGCTGCCAGGTGGTTCTGCCAGGGGCGGTCCCTCTGGTGTTCCCCATTGGGGGGGGGGGTTTCCTTTGTGTGTTTCGAGGAAGGGGGAGATCCACTGTGCTTCCAGGAGGTGGGGTTCCCTTTCCGTGGGGGTGGGAGGTGGCGCAAATCTCTTTTAAATGCAGATTGGGGCACTCATTTAAGATGGTGGCCCAACCTCTACAGAGCTGCCGTTGTCTGCTAGATCAGGCTCCACCGCCTGCTCTGTCTGGCCCCTTCAGAGTAATGGCAGAAACCACATCCCAGATTCACTGTACACTGATTCTGGGGGATTTGTTGTTTTCAGCTGGTAAATTTAGGCAGAGTTTAGAAAGTTTCCCCCTTGTTTTCAGAATGCAACAAAATGGCCCGGAAACCAAATTTCTCTCTGGGATTTAGTTTTCTCAGCAATTGACATCTGTTTTGGTCATAACACATGGGCAAGCATATCTCTGAGAGTGGGGAGATGGGAGGGAAACTAGAGAAATATATTAGGAGAGTTGGTATGGCGGTGAACCTCACATGAAGTTTGGCCTGGTGAGATGGATAAAGGGAGGGAAGTGGCCGAGGCAGCTGATCGGATCACCTTAAATCTTGGTGTTCTTTACATCAAAAATTTGTAAGGATTTACAGTTCTGGTGGTGTGACATTGGGTTATTCTGGTTAATTTGTAAATTATGTACCGCAGACAGTAGTGCCATAATGCCAGTATTTCTGAATGAAAAAGCTTCAGTTTGTTGTCAGGCTATTCAAATTTTAGTTAGGAATTACAGGGTGACTTAAAGGTGGAAGGAATGTTCTTTGAATAGTTTATGATACTGTTTCAATTTACCTCACTGCTCCTTTTCTAATTCCTTTAAGATTAAATAGTGGCCCTGTGATTGGATATGAAGATGATGTTGGGAACAAAACAACATTTAGATTCTCTTACCCAGAATCCATTTCTTCCGACCACAGCCAGTACGATCCCAACACAATACTGGTTTTTGTTCCCTTTAAGGCAATAGACTTACGATGGTTAAAGGAGGTGCTCTCAAAGCAGAAAGTGGTGAGTTTGCTGAATTTGTTCATTTTTAACAACAATCCTCCATCAAATCACACTTGTTTGCCCTATGCTTGCAAAGTACTGCCTCACCTCCAACTTTCCTTTCCCTTTGAGTCCTTGAATGTACAGTCGCCTCTAAAATCCATGTCCATTTCTCTTGCGCCCACATTTCCATCCGTGTCATAAAACCAAATGGGCCCAAAGACACTAGTACGATTTGTGTGTGTGTGATGCACTATAGCCGCCCAACCTCCTTGCTCTCTCTGCAGCCTTTAATAATTGATCGCACAATCTCCCTACAATGCCTCTCACATGTTTTCCGACTCTGGTGGACTGCCCTGGCTTTGTTCTACTCTTGCTTATTAAATTGTAGCCAGATAATTTTCAGGGGGAGGTGGCGGCGTAGTGACATTGTCACTGTACTAGTTAGCCAGAGACCCAGAGTAATGCTCTGGGACCCAGCTACAAATCCCGCCACTGCAGATGGTGAAATTTGAATTCGATAAAAATCTGGAATTAAAAGTCCAATGATAACCATTAAACCATTGTCAATGGTCGTAAAAACCCATCTGGTTCACTAATGCCCTTTAGGGAAGGAAATCTGCCCTCTTTAACTGGCCTGGCCTACATGTGACTCCAGGCCCACAGCAATGTGGTTGACTCTTAACTGCACCTTTAAGGGCAATTAGGAATGGGCAATAAATGCTGGCACAGCCTGTGAACGTCCCATCATTGAATAAAAAACAAATAAATAAAATTAATGGCTCCAATTCCTGGTGGCTGTGTATCTTTACTTCTAGAGACCCACCAGGATGGCCTTTCCTTGTCAAAGTACCTCTGTTTGGTGACACCATGGGGCGCAATCTTCCCAAAAGGGAACAAAGTCCGCTAGCGAGTGTGTTTAGCCACGTGCTCCCTGGCACGTGCTTTGAATAAGGGGCCTGAAAGGAGAACACGCGGCCGAGGCCAATCAGCCCCTTTTTTTACAGTGAGGAACTCCCCATTGTAGGTAGAGATCAGATCTCCAAAGCTCCCAAAACAATCCCTGACCACTCCCCCCCCCCCCCCCCCCACACCCACCCACGGCTCGAACGCAAAATGGGAGGGTCCCTGGTCCCGTTCTCTCTCCCCCCCCCCCCCCCCCCCCCAAGGTGGCACCAGCAGTGCCAGGGCACTATGGTGCCCAAAGAGCATAAGGCTAGGGACCTCCGATATCCTTGGTGACCCCCAAGTGCTGTTCCATCTGGTCCCCATTTGCGTTGAATACCGAAGTCTCAGGCACTTCGGGAATTTTCCATTAGAGTAATGCTTACTTCCTCACTCTAATATGCAGATTTGCCAAAAAGTGATCCAGCCCATTGTGGGCAGGATTCACCTCGTAACTTCTCACGCGATTGCATTAAATTCTGCGAGGTGTTGCAAGCCGGGTTGATCCCGGGAACGTAGACTTACTGTTTTCAATGGCCACGCTGCGCCATGGCGAGCTGATTTTCCGACGCAGCGTGGCCATAGGAACGCGCCCAGGAAGTCAGGTTCTCTTTGTCCACTTGATAGCATCTAGCCCAGCCATTCTCACCCACTCTTTTCGCCAATCCATTGCCTTTGTGTTGTCAGGCTACTCATCTGTCATCCATTTCTGGATGAGCTGTAGCTTCCTCTAACAAAGCATTGGGAAAATCTAAGCCGTTGTCTTGAGTCCCCTCGACTCGAAATCTGTTTCTTTTTTTTTAATAAACAATTTTATTGAGGTAGTTTTTGGCTTTATAAACAGTTACAGACATCATCAGAAAGAAAGCAAAAGAAAGGCAAAAATGTGCAAACATCCATGTACTTTCAATACTTCAATCATAACATATTGCACAAGCCGCCTCTTCCACCGGTACTACCCGCCATATTTTCCCTCCTACTCTACTCTACCCCCCCCCCCCCCCCACCCCCTGCTGACGCTCACTCTCCCGCAAAGAAGTCAATAAATGGTTGCCACCTCCGGGCGAACCCCTGCACAGATCCCCTCAAAGCGAACTTAATTTTCTCCATACCCAGGAAACTCGACATGTCCGCAAGCCACAACTCCGTCTTCGGGGGCTTTGAGTCCCTCCACGCCAATAGTATTCGTCGCCGGGCTATCAGGGAAGCAAAGGCCAAAACATCGGCCTCTTTCTCCCCCTGGACCCCCGGGTCCTCCGAAACCCCAAAAATTGGCACCCCTGGACTCATCACCACCCTTGTTTTTAGCACCTGGGACATGACCCCCGCAAATCTCTCCCAGTAACCCCTCAGCTTAGGGCATGCCCAAAACATGTGCACATGGTTCGCTGGTCCTCCCGCGCACCTAGCGCATTTGTCCTCTATCCCGAAGAATTTGCTCATCCGAGCCACCGTCATATGGGCCCGGTGAACAACCTTAAATTGAATCAGCCCGTACCTAGCACATGTCGCGGTCGAATTTACCCTACTCAGGGTCTCTGCCCACAGCCCGTCCTCCATTTCCCCGCCTAGCTCCTCCTCCCATTTAAGTTTCAGTTCCTCTGTCTGGGACCCTTCCTCCCTCATGAGCACCTTATATATACCCGAGACTCTACCCTCCCCTTCTTCCCTCCTAGAGACTATCGAAATCTGTTTCTTTACCACTGATTTTATCTCGGATAGAGGTAGTAACTTGATTGGACGGTTTCAGTCATGGAATGTTGAGGAAGATGGGCACTAACAAATTCAAGAGCTCCGTAGAGGGAAGGGAAGTTGGCCACTGTGTCAGACTGAATCAAACTGTTCATTATCTTGGTGTATTATATGGTGCTGATCCATGTTTCAATCCTGTATATATTCCCCTATGAAATAAAGTCTCGATCCACCTTCAACAGTCCAGGCCTACACCCATCTGCTGCTGAAATCCCATCCATGCCATTGTCACCTTCAGGCTTGGCACTTCTGAAATTCTTTTGATTGGCCTCCCACCCTCTTTAAAAGCTTCAGCTGATCCGAAACTCTGCCTGTGTCCCATCCCACCCACCCACCACCCTGGGTACTCAATGATCTTTAGTAACTCCTTGCAGGGTGTAGTTTCGCAGGCAGAATTTCACTGCTGGTCAATCACAATTTAGCAACTTCAGTAAAAGTATAGCAGTTTGGTGATGGTGTCCAGAATGTGGTGCTCTTCTGAACCATACCTTTTGATCAATTGACCAAAATAGACTCTGAAAAAGAATAAATGCAGCTAATTTCTTCTAGTAGATGTTGTAGAGTTCACTAGATGGAGGCTGACCATGCTCCCTTATTAAAGTGGTTGTCAAGATTTAACTGTAATTACAATGTGTTTTCAAAACTGCAACCTATTTTATGATTTTATTACAGTCCATGCGAGGATTTTGGAAAAAAATACCTGTGCAACTCATGTACAAAAGTAGTCAAATAAGGATACTAAAACCTTCCATAGTCCAGAAAGCAGCCTTTGATTTACTAAAACTACCCACACATGTGCCTTGGCCGAAGGTATGCTGATAAATATGTTTTCCTTTCCAATTTTTGTAATTTTTCTGTACAGCTTTTAACTGAGATCACAAAGATTGAAACCAGCATGAATGCACTCAAATATATTTATTTAATCGAGCAGTCAGCTCTGCAGAATGGTTTGAGCTGAAATTTATTTTAAAATTCCATTAATTCCCATTTGACAAGCTCTGGATTAATATTCACCAGTCAAGACACTAGGAACTGTGTAGGAACAGTCTGGTGCAGCATGTTTCCTAATGTTCTTACTTGTAAAGGTCTTGTGGTGACATAATTGACCCACCTTGCTTGAAAGCTTTTATATACCTGATGGCAACTGTCCACAATTTCATTGCCAAGATGTGCTTCAATGTACTGCACAAAACAACAAACAAAACATTGCTATCCAATATCTCCAAGCACTTAGTCACCACCTGTATTCATAGTTCTAACGGGTTTCTATTAATGGTGGAAAACCAAAGAACATCAATAGTAATTATTCTATTATAAGCCTTTCCTCTGACACTGACCCTCACAATGAGCATTAGTTCCATTCTCAGGTCGTAAAAGGGCTTGTGCTCCCAGAATAACGTGAGCTAGGAATGCGGGTGTGCACATGATAGCTAATTGTGTGGCTGCCAGATTTAACCATTTTCATAGCTGGTCAACTTGAACAAATGAACTAAAAAACCCCACTGCAGCTTCTCCATGTTCAATTACCCGTGCAATCAGGAGTTCTTCAAGGAAAGCACCTTTTTTTTTTTCATTTCCGAAGGCTGTCCAATGAGTCAGAATGGGGAATGGTTGAAAGAGCTTTCTCCTTGGGAAAGACAGAATGGAGGTTTTATTGAAAGATGTCCCTGGGGAAAGTGGGATACCCAAGAAATGTCCAAAGTGTGCAGCAATTGTGTAGCAAGCAGTTTTCTGGGTATTTTGCCAATGGGAAAATAATTTGGATTGGGGAAACATACCAAGGAAGACTAATCCGAAGCAGGAGGACTGCTGCATTTGAGTATGTCGAGCCCGCAGTCACAATATCTTGTCACACCATTATCACCAATTGCAAAGCCCTGGTCCCACCTTTCAGTCTCCTAAACCTAAGAAGCTGCACCTGTAATATGGTGTCTGCTGAAGAACTTCCTGTTCTTCACACAAACTCCAATAGATTTTCTCGCTGATTCAACATTTGGCTTCCGGAATTATTTGCATGTTCCGTTTTCACCTTTTCTCAGCATATGCAGTGTATGTGGCTCACTGCTATGATGCATGGCGTGCTGCTGTAAAATACTCATCTTTTTTTTCAAAAGAGAAAATTACACCATCAATTTGAGACAAACTGAACTAACAGGTGGCAGTGCCGCCAGCCCGTAACCTCTGGGTCACCAAAGGAGCAGTTCATCGGGAGAGTGGGCCAGAGAGACGTTGGTGGCTTCGTGCCAATCCAGCAAACTAATGATTCACTCCAACTTCAACTTCCACCGTCCATCACTAAGGGGCAGCTAAAACTTCCCCTCTCTTAAAAGGTGGTGAGAATAGCTCTGGCCTAAATACTTTCTGGAATATTGGGGGCGATTCTTCAATATTGGGTCCAAGTGTTCGCGCTGGCGCGAACCGGGCCCGGGCACGGCGGGGTCTGGCCCCTGGACCAGCATGACACTGGAGCGGTTCACGCCGCTCCAACCTCCTTACGTGATGCCAAATGGGCGACGTGCCAACCTGTGCATGCGCAGTTGGGCCACGCCAACCTGCGCATGCGCAGGGAACTTCTTACGCGCGCTGGCCCCGACCCAACATGGGGTTGCCGTGCCAGAAAGTAGGCCTGGGGTGGGAGAGGCCGGCCCGCAGATCGGTGGGCCCTGATCGTGGGCCAGACCCCATCGGAGGCGCCCCCCCCACAGGCCACCCCCTGATCTTTCCCGCAGCGACCAGGGGTGAACGACGCTGGCGGTACTCTGTCGTATTGGCGGAGCCGCTCGCCCCATCCAGGCCGGAGAATCGTCAGCCCCGCCGATTCCAGCGGCTGCCGCCGCGCCAAACGCGCCGGCGCAAATGGCACCGATTCTCCACACTCTGAGAATAGCGCGCCGGCGTTGGGGCATCATGGCACGGTTGCGGCAATTTTCCGGCCCGGGGCTCGGAGAATCGCCACCATATTCTTTTGTTTTGGGGGGTCTCAAGATCAGGTGCCTAGCATAAAGGCAGAGATGATGTGATCACTTTAAAGCGCTGCAGACTCTACAGCACTGGTTTAGATACATCCACTTTAGGGGAGTTAGATAGGGATAGCCAAGAGGATGCACCGATTAATAAAAGAGCACCAGTGGGGTGGCACAGTGGTTAGCACTGTTGCCTCACAGCTCCAGAGCCCCGGGTTCAATTCTATCTGTGTGGAGTTTGTACTTTCTCCCTGTGTCTGTGTGGGTTTCATCCGGGTGCTCTGGTTTCCTCCCACAGTCCAAAGATGTGCAGGTTAGATGGATTGGCCATGCTAAATTGCCCCTTAGTGTCAAAAAGGTTAAGTGGGGTTACGGGGATAGGGTGGAGGAGTGGGCTTAGGTACGGTGCTCTTTCCAAGGGCCGGTGCAGACTCGATGGCCAGAATGGCCTCTTTCTGCACTGTAAATTCTATGAGGAGAAGCAAATGGTGATGGACTCAGAGATTTGCACCCTTGAAGGACTGCCGACAGACCTTATTTATCAGCAGGTACTCTTTATGCAGTGCTTTGTGAGCTCAGCAAGCTATATGCAGCGATATGTGGCTGCGCAAGAACATTTTAAGTACCTGCAGAATGGGTGCCATCTCCTGAATGTTCTGCTCCTACAGATATGTGACTTGTCTGCTCATATGTACAGTTTTGCTCAGCAAGCTGTGCCTGGACTCTAAATCAGAGGAGACTCTTACTTCTGATCGACAGAGTTTAAAGGATTTGCTTTTTAAGAGCACCTTGATGACCGGCTTTGAGTTCTTCAGGGCCAATCAAATGAACTACAAATCCCTGGTCATTTAGAAAGGGCAGCCTGAAACTGGAGAATGATCTGAGAAGAGACAGATGAAACCTTCAACTCTCGGGATGAGCACCCAACCTGTCTCTTCTAACCCCCAAATCGGGGGGATTACTGAAGAGACAGGAAGTGAGGCTGTGTCAAAGCCATCTAATAATGCAGCAGATTAGGCCAGCTCAGGCAGTAGTGCTGATACAGGGCCACTCCGGTGATAGACCTGGAAGCCACCCCAACACATTCCGTACCTTTGCTGCCCTCCATGCTGTTTCTCTGTGGAGGCGCACTTGATTAATTAGCTGATTTAAAAAAAAGGTTATAATCAGCAGGAGGCTTTCTTTCCCATGAGATTTCATGGGGTTTGGAGTCGATGTTGAGGACTTCCACGGCCACCCCTTCCCAATGTGCACCACTGTACCCCCACCTCCAGTGGGTCTATCCTGCCCCTGAGACAAGACATACCCAGAGATAGTGATGAAGAAGTCTGGAATCTTGACTGAAAGATTTAATCCGGTGAGTATAGCTATTTCAAGTTGTTGCTTGACTGGTCTGCCAGCTCCTACAATGTTGGGAGAAATACTGAGATGTTAGTCAGAAGGACTTTGCAGGGACTTTCTTGGGCATGTATGATTTACTGCTGTTTGTATAGATTGGTGATGAAGGCCGGGGAGTTTGACCTTGGACTTTGGGACGAGTGGAATGTAGATGAGTTTATAGGAACTTTGGAGGCTGCAGAGTTGTTTTCAATTACAGCCTGTTGATTCAATCTTTCCACACTAGCTTGCCCAGTCTTGCATCAGCTGAGGTCACTTATCCTTCCACCTTCTCTGTTGACAAGGATGCAGAGTTGGTGCCATTAGCTTACTAGCTTCCACTCTTCTCAAGTAGTGAATCTGTAGAAGATGCAAATGACCTTTTGAAACTTGGGATGAAAGAGTACAACTTCCTCTCCCATTGGAAGTGCTGCTTCAACATTTCACTAGTGCATCAACTATTGTACTGATTGTACTTTTGACTGGTGTTCTGCGCTGGTCAACAGCACAATGGCCATCCATCCATTATTCTTGCTCATTCGAATAGTTGTGTCACCCACAAATGGATTGTGTCAGAAACCTCCTTCTCCTTCTGCTGAATTTGAACACGGTGAGGAAATCCAAGGCAGCCAGTCGGAAACTGCGCCCAGCACTGTTTATAACTCTTAAGAATTGAGTTCACGGTAACGTGACTACTGCCAAGGGGAGTGCGATCCAAAAAGAGCACTGAATGGAAGGAAAACAACAACAAGCGATGAGCTTAAAATAAAGTTTTATTTCACAAATTAAATTATTCAAGTTAACGTGAAAGTTTTACTAATTTGACAACCTGGTGAACAGCTTGCAGGTTTGATGTGCTTGTTTTGGGCAAGTTGCGCTCAGAATAAATCAGGTGTGGGACTAATTTATGTGTATGAATTTCTAGTGTCAAATTAGGGCACAGCTTGGTCTCAATATTTTAAACATCTTTTTCCTCTGAAATTGGAAACCCAGCACCAAGTATGCTGATCCTATCTTCCCGATTCTGCAGACTGTGCTGGGGAACAGCCTTCGACTGCAGCACTGTGAAATTTGCGGCTGCCTTTCCTCTCTGGTTCGCATTGATGTTTGGATCTATTTGGTCACTCCACAGAGATTCACATCACCAAGTCAGCACTTCAGTAAGAACTGGTCAAGGACTTTGTTTCCTGTCATCTGATTTCACACTTCCACTGATGAGAGCAACTCAAAACAGCCCGTCAGAGAAGTGAAGATCATTTTTATTGTTTTAAGTCCAAAGTTTTTCCAGAACTGAATAGCCGGAGTTTAGAAGTACTGTTCAGTTATTACTTTTTTGTGCCTTTCACTTGGCGACTCCTGATTCATATAGGAGGAGCTGTCACCTCGTTGAAATAAAAGTGTTTAATCATGTAGCTCGGCAAACTGCACGTACCTCCTCACAGGATGTCATTTAGCTACTCTTCCTTAGCTCCCAAGATAAAGAACAATTACTTTGTTGGTAAGCCCTCTAAATTTACTGAAAAGTAACGTGCCCGGAGAACAGATATATTGTTCAACTGATCCCAGGAATGAGCACCAAGGTTTATATTGGATCTGCAGCAAAGAGTAGTAGACCAGAAAATCAGATCGACCCCTTTGATGAAATTTAATGTGTATAAGCATTCTTTTGTGCCAACTTTGTGGTGATTAAAGGAATATTCAGTAACATATTGTGTCTTTATGGAGTATGCATTTGTAAGATTCGACACTCTTAGTAATGACTGGGTAAAGTGTTATTTGCAACGGTCTTGCAGTTTCGATTAGTTGTGCTTAAAACATTTGTTTATTTTTCCTCTGCTATGATGCCTTTGTGAATACACTTACATTTAACTTGTTGTTTTGACAGCCACCTCAATATCCAACAACTGGAATTATTGCAATAACTATGGCACTCACTATGTGTGATAAAGTTCACATAGCTGGCTTTAAATATGATGTATATAATCCTAATAGCACTTTGCATTATTACGGCAGTGATACCATGTCAACCATGAAAAAGGTATGTCACTGAATCAATCCCAAGTTCTATATATATATTTATTAGAAACTTATTTAAATAACTTGAGTATCGATTTCCTTATTTAACGGTATTTTCAATTTCCTACTTGCAACAGCTTCAAAAACTCCAGGGATTAGTGAATATTGTTGGTTGTGAATTGATTTTGGTTAGAGCTGATATTTGCTTGCCTCTCATCAGGAATTTCTTTGACCACACAAACACCTTTTATAGAATTCCATTCAGCAGTTACGCTAAAAACTCCAGCTTCTAAGTCTCTTCAATTTCATGCACACAATAACTAGTTCCGAGTATCAATTTATTCCACTGCAGTAACTTCCCTGACTGTATGTTTTTTTTTTAATTCTCCTTTTTCACATTTTCTCCCAAATTTACTCCGACCAACAATAAACAATAATCAGTAACGAATGTGTCAATCCCCATATCAATAACAACGATCCCATCCTCCCACCAAACCCCAAACATTAGCCCGCATGTTCACTCAAACAAATGACAAAAAGGAATTGAGGATCATCCATAGTCGCCATTAACATACACAGCCCCCCTACCTCCTACCCACCCGCCCCAACTAATGTTCGATGTTATCCAGTTCTTGAAAGTGCATAATGAATAATGCCCATGAATTGTAGAACCCCTCCATCCTTCCCCTCAGTTCAAACATAACCTTCTCAAGAGTCAGGAATTCCAACAGGTCTCCCCGCCACGCCAGGGCACAGGGTGGAGAGGTTGCTCTCCATCCCATCAGGATCCACCTTCGGGCGATGAATGAGGCGAAGGCTACAACATCTGCCTCCGTACCCATTTCCAATCTTGGCTGGTCTGACACCCGGAATATGGCCTCCCGGGGCCCCGGGTCCAGTTTCACGTGCACCACTTTAGAAATTACCCTAAAAACCTCCTTCCAGTAATCCTCTAGTTTTGGACAGAAGCAAAACATATGAACGTGATTAGCACCCCCCCACCCCGGCAACGTTCACACACATCTACTTTCTACTCCTTCACAGAATCGCCTTCGTGAGGTGTGCTCTGTATACCACTTTCACCTGTATCCCCAACCTCGCGCACGAGGTGGAGGCATTCACTCTTCGGAGCACCTCACACCAGAGCCCCTTCTCCGTACCCTCAACCAACTCTTCCTCCCACTTTGCTTTGATCCCTTCCAGTGGTGCCCCTCCTCTTCCAAAATAGCTCCATAAACCGCCAACACTACCCCCTTCTCCAGTCCCCCTGTCGTCAGCACCTCCTCCAGCAATGTGGAGGCCGGCTCCTCCGGGAAGCTCTGTATCTCCTTTCTGGCAAAATCTCGAACCTGCATGTATCTAAGCATTTCCCCCTGCTCCAGCCCATACCTCGCTTCCAGCTCCTTCAATCCTGCAAACCGACCCCTAAGAAACAAATCTTTTAGTGTCTTAATCCCCTTCTCCACCCATTTCCGAAAATTTCCATCCCACTTCCCTGGCTCACATCTGTGGTTCCCCCAAATCGGCATTTCCCTTGACCCTGCCCCCAACCCGAAGTGTTGGCGAAACTGCCTCCAAATTCTCAATGAAGCTATTATTAACGGATTCCCTGAGTATTTCCCCGGGGCTATCGGGAACGGCGCTGTTGCTAGTGCTTTCAATCCCGACAAACTCTCCTCCACCTGACCCACTAGGAATCAGCCCCTCTGACCCAGCTCCGCACCTTCTCCACATTCGCCGCCCAGTAGTAATACATCAGGTTCGGAAGACCCAAACCCCGCTACCTACCTTCCCCTCTGTAGCAGCACCTTTCTAACTCTGGCCACCTTCCCTTCCCATATGAACGAAGTAATCATTCCTCAATCTCCCTGAAAAAAGCCTTTGGCAGGAGAATCGGCAGGCATTGAAAAATAAACAGAAATAGTGACAACACGTTCATTTTAACCGCCTGTACCCTACCCGCGAGTGACAGAGGGAGACCATCCCACCTTGCCAGATCAGCTTTCACTCTCCCCACCAAACTAGAAATGTTGTACCTGCAGAGCCCCCCCACTTCCTGGCAACTTGTACCCCCAGGTACCTAAAGTGTGTCCCTGCCTACGGAATGGCAGCCCCCCACCCCCCCCCACCCCTGCCCCCACCCCCAGCCAAGACGCCACAAAATACTCACTCTTGTCTAGATTTAGTTTGTACCCCGAGAAAGTCCCAAACACTCAAAGCAGCTCCAATATTCCCCCTATCGACACACTCGGTTCCAACACGTATAACAGCAAGTCATCGGCATATAAGGACCCCTGTGCTCTATCTCCCCCCCCCCCGCACTATTCCTTTCCATACCCCCGAACCTATTAATGTGATGGCCAACGGCTCAATCGCGAATGCAAGCAGCATGGGGGGGGACATAGGACATCCCTGCCTTGTCCCATGGTGGAGAGAAAAGTATCTCGAGCTGATTTTATTTGAGCGGACATTCACCCTCGGCTCCTTATATAGTAGCTTTACCCAGTTCACAAATCTTGGTCCAATTCCAAACCGTTCCAGAACTGCCATCGAGTACCCCCATTCTACCCGGTCAAACGCCTTCTCAGCGTCCAATGCCACAACCACCTCTGTTTCCTTCCCCTCCGCCAGTACCATAACGACGTTCAATACCCTTCTAACGTTTGAAAAGAGCTGCCTCCCTCTCACGAACCCCATCTGATCTTCACCTATCACCTTTGGGAGGCACTTCTTCAGCCTACCCGCCAGTACCTTCGCCAATACGTTTGCCCTTACTGTATGTTATCTTGTTTATTCTTCACCAAGATATCATAATACATTGAAAAGAAATACCATATCACATCTTTGAGAAATGGTTCAAGTGTTTTGCACACGATGTGTTGCTGTGAAGTGGAGTAGTGACACTTGCCGCATTAGCAAAGCATCTTTCACATGGCGATGTTGGGAAACAATGAGATGAATGACCAACTAATTGCTTTTGGTGATGGTTGAGAGAGAATCAAACCCCGAGGAAAAATCAGGATCCTCAACATCAATCCGGACCAGTAGAACCACCAACAGTGCAGCTTCCCCTCAATAATTGACTGAAATGTCATCCTTGATTATGAGTGGAGTTTGCAGCCACAACCTTCTGAGCTAGAAACTAGAGTGATACCAATTCAGCCAAGCTGCTATGATTCAGAGGCTCTCCAGATACCTATTCCATGGTTTTCAATTGAAATTTAACAGCAAGAAAAAAGTCTGAGGTGGAGTGCTCAAGAGTGGGCAATAAATCCCTTCTGCAACTGCTCAATGCATTAATTGAAGTCAAAAGATTTTTTTGCTTCAGATTTTTTCATATGGTAGAAAATGAAAACTCTTGACAGGTTGTACATAATAGGCTCCAAATTACAAATTGGGTCTATTAAGAAGCAACAAATTTCATTGTATTGTTGAAATATACACATCTAGAGATCAGGATTTTCCAGCTTCCCTCTGCCAATTGCTAAATTGGGATCAAAAATGAGATTGGCACATGCTTCACTGCATTACTGCATCACTGTCGCCTGGAGTTTTTGCTGGAAATAATGTGGCATTTGTGCCTATATAGAAATGGATGCATTCCTACAAATGTACAAATTAGGAGCAGGTGTCGGTCACTCAGCCCCTGCACCCTGATCTGCCGTTCGATAAGATCATGGTTGCTCTGACTGTGGCTTCAAATCTACGACATGCGGTAGAATGTATTTCCAGCCGTTTGACCCTCAATGACACTACGCCTACCATTGATCTGGTGGCCGAGATTAATCTGCATAGAGAGAATTTGGAGTACAGAAGTAGGATAGCCAAACCAACAGATCTATGCTGGTGTGCATGCTTGACTTGTAGCTCTTCCTACCTCACCTTATCAAGGTAATCTTTTATTTCTTTCTCCCTTAACCCAAGTAGCTTCCCCTTTAGCGTGACTGTCATATTCACCTGAACCAGTCCATGTAGCAATGGGTTCCACCTTCTCGCCACTCTGATTTTCGGCCCTGATTTTGGACACCCTCGCATTAACCCCGAAACCCATGGTGCCAAATTCAAAAGGATTTATAAAGAATTTTTAAGGTTGCACCAGTATATCTAAGACTCGCTGCAACAAATCTTTGTCCCCATTCGCAGCAGGCGTTTTAACAGAGGCTGGTAAACCGTCCAAAAGTATTAAGTTCTTGAGGCTTGAGCATAAGCATCTTGGGGAAACCTGTCACATTGAAGATGAGGCCCAGTTCTGCCAAAAGCTGAGACCTGAGGCCACATTTTATTTCAAAATGTTTTGAAGTCCCTGAGGCAGTTAATTTGAATTGGGTTTGGACATGAAATTGTGTACTTTTCCTGCTGTCCTTGCCTTGCAAATCGTTCATGGAACAAAAAGATGCTGAATGCTGAAATCATTCATGCTCCTCCTGGCCTCCGAGTGGAAAGTAAAACATTACTCCTTATAAACTTTCTTGACTTCTGACCTCGGTAGTTTTCCAATTAAGGGCAAAATTAAAATAACAGTTAGGACTATCTGTGTATTTAAAGAAAGACACCAACAGCTTCGGACTGATATTTTTGATGTTGCTTAGAAGAGCAGGTGAAGAACAAAGACCACGAGATTCAGCTGGATCATTGACGAGCTAGTGAAGGTTGACTGTGTGACTATTTACCTGCTCAATTTTTATCTGATTGGGGTTTAAATGGAACCCATAGTCTTGTACGCTTAGAAATTAAAGAAATCTCTAAGCTGACACATTGCTGCTTGATACTGCTGGCTCAAAGTAAATGGGTCAGTACCAGAAGGCTTTTTTTTAAATTTGAGAAATACAATGAAAACCTATTTTGATATACCAATTTATAAGAATTCTCCATACTATGATAGCAGTTCTGCATTCTGTTGGCATGAAACAGGATTGAGCTCTTGATATGATGATTGAAAGTTGCGGGTGATGTCTGCAGAATTATGGATGACAACCCTCGGAGACATGCAAATCATTCCCCTGAAATTAGTCTTTATTGCTAAATAACATGACAGTGATTTGGTGTGTTGATTTTAATGTTGTGGATGACTTGCCCTTTGCATAGTGCTTGGGTGAAGTAGCAAACATGAACTTGCAAAACCTTTTAATGCAATCCGGTAGAGTCAACATGGTTTTATGAAATGGAAGTAGCATTTGACTAAATTATTAGAGTTCTTTGAGAAAGTAACCAGCAACAACAGCAACCAGCAAATTGGATGAAGGGGAACCTGTAGATGTGGTGTGTTTGGATTTCCAGAAGGCAATTTATAAGATGCCACATCAAAGGTTACTGCTCAAAATAAGAGCTCATGGTGTAAGGGGTAATATAGTAGCATGGATAAAAGATTGGATCGGAGAGTAGGGGTAAATGAGTCATTTTCAGTTTGGCAAGCTGTAACTAGTGGAGTGCCACAGGGATCTCAGTGGTGGATCATCAACTATTTACAAGTTATATTACTGACTTGGATAACGTACGGTTGCAGAATTTGCTGATGACACAAATATAGGTAGGAGAGTAAGATGTGAAGAGGACAAAAGGAGTCTGCAAAAGAATAAAGATGGGTTAAGTGAGTGGGCAAAAAATTGATGGATGGAGTGTAATGTGGGAAACTGTAGCGGAAGGTTGAATAGCTTGGGCATGTGCCCATTGGAATTTAAAAGAATGAGAGGTGATCACTCAGACACATGTAAGACCCTGAGGGGATTTGACAAAGTAGATGCCAAGAGAATGTTTCTCCTTATTGGAGAAACTAGGGCCAAGGGACACATTTTAAAAATAAACGGTCTCCCATTTAAGATGGGGATGGCAGTGAATTATTTTCTTTTGATGGATTGTTAGCCTGTGGCTCTTTCGCAGAGAGCAGTGGAGGCAGGGTCACTGAATATTTATTAAGGTTGTGGTAGTTAAGTTCTGAATTGACAAGGGAGTCAAAGAGGGTCTATGTCGGAGTTAGACAGGAAAGGGGAGTTGAGGTCACAACCCGATCAGCCATGATTTTATCAAATGGCAGAGCAGACTTGAGGGGCCGAATGGCCAACTCCTCCTAATTCATACGACTGTATGTATGTTTGGATGTTCTCTCTGTATTTTGCAGCTATATGGGTCTTGCATTACCAAACACTAAATGTTCGTACCGGTGCTGATCATTAAAGAATCTGTTTTCTGTCAGTGCAGTGCTACTGCCAGATTTCAGTAACCTAGTGATAAATTTGCTCTGCATCACTGACCAGGAGGAAGTCAAGCCCTGTGAGTCAGTGTGATTTTTACATCCAAACTACAAGTCATGCCCATACCTAATGTGTGCTTTATGAATGAAAGTGTTATTGAAAACAAAGCTGGTTTGTTTTAATGTTTCGTATGATGAAATTTCTACCTATGTTTTGAGCACTATTAATTGTACTGTTACATTTGCAGATGGTGTACCATAATGTCACTGCTGAACAAATGTTTCTGAAGAAGCTGAAGTCATCCAATACAATTTTTGATCTGACTGGAGAATATTGAAGTAAGCATTCTTGTTGGAATTAGTGCTGCTGTATTCTGGTGAGCACAGTTTCCCGTGCTGCCTGGAGTCCTTTTTATACTGGGGAAACAAACCACTAATCGATGGACCGTTGAAAGATTGAGCACAAGAGAATAATCCCTTTTGCGTGTGGTACAGTGATGTGAGGAGTAACGCAAGCTGCAAATGCTGTGTGGCATCAAAAGCCACCTCCTTCTGGGACTCTCATGAGGGAATTGGGCATTGAGAAGACAATGATGGACTCTAGCCAAAGTGGGGTTTCATCATTAAAACCTCTGTTAACAAACCTTGGAAAAGAAGAAAAGTGGAATTGACCTTAACATCCCATTTTTGCTGGTTCTGGAGATGGAAAAATGTTTTGCCAGTGATTGCTGATTACACCATGGGATATGGTTCGGATGGTGACCTGAAGAAGCTGAATTTACATACACCTGCACAGGGTTCAAATACGATTAATATGCAGTCAACGTCCTTTCACGTGGAAACCGCATTCTTGAAGCTTGTACCCCCGTAATGTTACTTACAATCACTTTAATTGTGACAACCTAAATGTTCAAGTTGTTCATTTTTCTAATAGCTTAATTTTTTTTAAATGATGAAAATGTTTCCAGTAAAGAATATAAAAGTAGGCTTTTGGAATCTTCCTGAAGCTCTGTTATAGTTCATTGTTTGACGTGGTGACATGGAATTATCTGTTCAGCAATTCTACAGCTAGTTTCTCTAGTTGTGTTGTTTCGGTTTGGGCACAGTTGGGTAACTTATATACCAAGGTGACTAGAGATTCACTCTGATCTTTGTAAGATCATTCCAGTCTGTGGCATAGAATTGAGAAGCAGCATTACTTGAATTCAGGACTGAATTATGTTGTTTGAAATTAATACACTGCATTTATTGCTTGTTAATAGTTCAACAGATGGAGTCTCGTACCTTCAATTTGTAATAGAATGTTTGAGAAAATGTGTTTTTATTAAAAAAAAAATCTTTGAAGTCATTTCGTAAAAAAATAAATATCCACTTTATTTTGTGTTTGATGCATGATCAATGACTACTAAGGCAAGGTTGTAGTCCAACTGAAGGCTTTAATACGCTAGATGTTTCCCCAGCAGCTCAGGTACAGAAAGGAATGAATGAAAAAAAATGAAAATCCCTTATTGTCACGAGTAGGCTTCAATGAAGGTACTGTGAAAAGCCCCTAGTCGCCACATTCCGGCGCCTGTCCGGGGAGGCTGGTACGGAAGCTGCTGGGCGGCACGGGCTCTTATACCCCGCCTTGCAGGGCGGAGCTACCATACAGGCTCGACCAATGGAAAGCATACATTATCTACCAATGGTGTTCCAGCATTACTAGGTACCGCAATACCTCACGGTAGCATGGTGGTTAGCATCAATGCTTCACAGCTCCAGGGTCCCAGGTTCGATTCCCGGCTGGGTCACTGTCTGTGTGGAGTCTGCACGTCCTCCCCGTGTGTGCGTGGGTTTCCTCCGGGGGCTCCGGTTTCCTCCCACAGTCCAAAGATGTGCGGGTTAGGTGGATTGGCCATGCTAAATTGCCCGTAGTGTAAGGTTAATGGGGGGATTGTTGGGTTACGGGTATACGGGTTACATGGGTTTAAGTAGGGTGATCATTGCTCGGCACAACATCGAGGGCCGAAGGGCCTGTTCTGTGCTGTACTGTTCTATTTCTATTACTATTACCTCTACACAGACTACCACAGTCTTACAGAAACCAAGCATTCATATTCAGAAAACTCGCTTTCGCAGTTTCTATCTTGCTTGGGCAGCTGTGCAGGTTAAAGATTTCAACAGTTCAGTTCCCCGGTATGTGAAAGGGAACTGAGCCCGTGCTGTTGGTGTCGTTCTGCAGCACAAACCAGCCATCCAGCCAACTGAACTAACCAATCCCCATCCCCTGTATATAGAGTTTCTTTGGGCGCGATTTTCCCACCACGTTGCACCTCATGCCGATCCTGTTGAGCCGGGTGCATAGTGGGCGAGGCCCAAAATATGTTATGCGCTGAGCCTACCACAATGCACCCAACCAGCTACACCCAGCGTGATCTGGATCACTCCCTCACTGGGCACGATCCAGTTTATCATATTCAACAGAGCCTACTGGCTCATTTAAATATGAGCAGCCTGTTTGAGGTCGCATTCTCCAGGCTCTCGGTAGTCACTGGCTGCACCAGTGCCAGGGCTCACGCCGGTGCAGATTACCACTGGTCTCCAAAAACGGAGGACAGGCATGATGGCCACAACTGAGGGGCATTGGAGCCCCAGATGGTCGGGGATAGGGCAGTGCCCTGTCCCCGCTCCTGGAACCCTCCCTGGCAGTGCCACCCTGGCAGTGCTGGGCAGTGCCTGGGTGCTAGTTTGGCCAGCTGAGGAGGGGCATGCCCATGAAAGGGGGGAACTGAAAGGGAGGACTTTTTTTGGGAAGGGCGGTTTAGTTCCCCACTGCAGAAAAAAATTCTAAGCTTGGGACTTTCCAGTGAGAAACTCCCCAAGCTGCAAAAACAAAAAAGGGAGTGAGTGAATACTGGATTGTGGAAATCACCCCACCAATCCCGCCCAAAATGACACCGAGTCATTTTTTTGTTAGAATCGCATCCTTTGTCTTTGTTTAGATAGTCATAGTGGCGCCATATAAAAGTCACAGTGCCCCTTGGATTAAGGCGAGCCAAATCCCCCACGGGTTTTGTGAAAATGTTAGAGAGCAACAAGAATTATTGTTCAATTGGCACTAACTATCTGATTTGAAATGGGCAAACCTAATTTTTATGTCTTACTGGGATCCTAATGAAGTTTGTGTTGTACTGCTGTACAGGATTATAGTGCCCGAACTCCCCCCCCCCCCCCCCCCCCCCCCCCGGTATTCATTGCTTCCATGCTCAATGGTGCAAAGTTTTGGCACTCTGAGATCCCCAGGGTTGACGTTTGACCCAATATGCAGGCAGAAAGATAGGCCAATTGGTGAAGGCTTGGAATCAATGGAGAGGCGGGGAGACAATGTTAATTTTCCCTCTACTTCAATTTATGCATCACCGTTAGAATGTCACCACTTTTATTTTCTTCCAAAATTGCAGTATACTGAGCTTTACAAAAAATATGGTACTTTTTCATTTTAAAATCATTTGTTTTGTTTGTTGGGCCGGTGCCTGCTGGACTGCGGATTCTGAACAGAGTCTTTGGCAACAAATCAGCAAGCTCTCTTTGGTTTTCACTTCCTGAGATTTCACTCAGGGTGCGAGAATTGGACTCTACCCGTGAGCAATGCAAAGTAAAGATATTATTGCTACTGCTTGCTGTATGGTGACACCTGCTGGAAAGTGTGCATTTGGACACGGTGCCATGATATTGTTCGAAAGGCTGATGGCATCAGCTGGAGACTGGTAGCTACATTTGGAACTTTTGACTTCAGTGGAGCTTTAAAACAATGATATTGGATCAGTTTCCCATTCTACCCAACCCTTGAATTTCCTTTCCATTCAATTGGGGCTGGTTTAGCACAGTGGGCTAAACAGCTTGCTGGTAATGCAGAACAAGACCAGCAGCATAGGTTCAGTTCCCGTACCAGCCTCCCTGAACAGGCGGCAGAATGTGGCGACTAGGGGCTTTTCACAGTAACTTCATTGAAGCCTACTTGTGACGATAAGCGATTTATTATTATTATTCGCATTTTCATATTTGAGCAACGTATGTTTTATTTTGCAGAACCTACCAAACTGGGCAATTCTCTAATTTATCTCTGGATTATCTGCTGGACTGCTGCAGGGTGAACTGCCTAATGATACAAACTTTACCATCTTTTAAATGTGAACTACATCCAGACCATGCTACATGCCACTCGCTCTCCCCGACACCATAATTAAGGGCGCTATTCCCCGGCTTTGTTATGCTCAAGCGAAACAAGGTTGTTGAATAGATGGAGAGGCTAAAAATGAGAACCGCACCAGGCGCTAAACAGTTTACGATGCAACTGGCCCGCTCTCTTAGGCAAAATCGGATCTCTCCGACGAGAAACCAATTATCACCACAGCCCTATTTCCGTACAATTAACAAGAGCCACCCCATATCCAGAAGCCTCCCGCCATTCACTACCTTCCTAGCAAGTGGTCACACTGGCGCTAATTAGTACTCCTTTTGAAAAACGTGAACCTGGCGGAAGGGCTTCTGCAGGGAGCCGAGAAGGTGAGTAGCCATCTTTGCACATAGGCAAAGAGACTGAGGTGCTGGGCTTGCCATCTCAGTGGGGGGGGGTGGGAGATTCTCCGCAGGCATGTGCTGCCATGAGGGGGAGGGGGGGGGGGGGATGTTGGTCCTTGTCCCTGCCTGTCTGTCTGCCCCACCAACCACCCATAACTCCCACCGTCTGGCGAGGCCGTTTGCTGCGCGGCTGAAGGCTATTAGAACAGTACAGCACAGAACAGGCCCTTCGGCCCTCAATGCTGTGCCGAGCAATGATCACCCTACTCAAACCCACGTATCCACCCTATACCCGTAACCCAACAACCCCCCCTTAACCTTACTTTTTTTAGGACACTACGGGCAATTTAGCATGGCCAATCCACCTAACCCGCACATCTTTGGACTGTGGGAGGAAACCAGAGCACCCAGAGGAAACCCACACACACACGGGGAGGACGTGCAGACTCCACACAGACAGTGACCCAGCCGGGAATCGAACCTGGGACCCTGAAGCTGTGAAGCATTTATGCTAACCACCATGCTACCATGCTGCCCATTGTTAATAGGAATTGGTAATCATGATTAGTTGAGCACTTCACACAACCCAAGTGGATTCATGTGGGTGGGTGGGCCATGTAGTATGTGGGAGTCATTGACGAGCAGCCAAATCACACTTTGATGCATGGATGATGTGGAGATGCCGGTGTTGAACCGGAGTGAGCACAGTAAGAAGTCTCACAGCACCAGGTTAAAGTCCAACAGGTTTGTTTGGAATCACTAGCTTTCGGAGTGCAGCTCCTTCCTCACTCACCTCAGAAAGGAGCAGTGCTCCGAAAGCTAGTGATTTGAACCAAACCTGTTGGACTTTAACCTGGTGTTGCAAAACTTCTTACTTTGATGCATGGACACTGCTTGAACACCGTGTGAGGCAACACCACACACGCAAGAACCAAAATCCAAACACCCAGGGGATGGGACACAGCTCTGGGGACATGTCCATGGCTGGAGAGTGATGGGTGCCATGGTGGAGAAGGTGATGCTGGAGAGATGGGCCAAAGGTTCATGGGTCAGCCCACGTTGCAGAAGTAGCCAGATGGTGCTGCCCCTACCCCAACAGCCTCACACCCTCCTTCCAACCCCCCCCCCCCCAACATGCTTCACTCTACCGCCCTCGGTGATCCATGATGTGCTTTGCTCTCCTAGCTCTACCGCTACCAGGAGGCACATCCGAGGTGGAGGCCGCCAGCTGCTTACCTCGTCCCGTGGCCTTCGATGTCCCTGGAAGGGGTCCTCTGAGGCGGAAGGCCTGCATATGCATAGCCATGCCGTCCTGTCCCATCTGCTGGCTGAAATGCGGCCTCATCAAAGGGGTGGAACTCGGGGAGCTGGTGGCCACTGTCACCACTCCATGGGATGGGTCTAGGTTGGTACCTGGCACTCCCTCCTTCCGCTCGATGCCCATAGGGCCCTGGGGTTCACATTGGGATGGAGGGACAGATGGTTCAAGCCCCATCTGCCCCTGCATCATCTGGCTAAGCCATCCCTGGCAGCTCCCCATGGTCTGCACCATCATGTCAACGCCGTCAGCGATGCTCCTCAGTGATTAGGACTTGCTTGCGACTGGGACAAGCTCCGCAGCACCTCGGTCATGCCCATCTGAGAGGGGGACATATCCCATAGAACCTCATCAAGGTCCACCTGATACTGGGTGACAACCCCCCAGAGTGGCAAACATTCTGCCAAGACCCCCAACCATGGCTGTCACCCACTATGCCACACCTTGAACACCTTCACTAACGGTGCCGACGTCATGCACCAGGCTCTACACTGCGCTTGCCACCCTAGAAGTGTTGCTTCGCATTTCCGGGGCCATCTCCTGTGGCCCTAGCCTCTGGGACTCCTCCACACAGCTGTGGATCTGTTGGGAGTGTCGCTGACACCTCCCTCTGTATGTGCTGGCTGCTCCCTATCATCTCCATCAGCTCCTGAAGACCTCTTCCACAGTCTCAGCATCAGGTTTGGTTCCAGCTGGGTCCTGGGATCCAGCAGACCTCCAACTGCTGTCTTGCCGGGGGTTCCTGCCTCAACCTGATGTACATCAGCAGCAGTGTGGTGCTCACCAGATTATGCCTCTGAAGCCTGTCACTAACATTTCCCACCGAGGTGTGTCTGTATTGGTGGAGAATGGGGATGTCAGCTGTGCCACAAATATTATGGTGGCCTCCGAGGTGGTCTCCTGGGAAACTGATGAGGGTGCTGCCTGGGATGGGCCGCCACCATCGACTGGAAGACCTGCGGGAGAATAGACAGGTCCACCGGGTAGGGCCCGGTGGTTCCTCACCTATGTGGCGTCCGCCAGCCTCCGTGTTGGTGACCGCTCTGTCCTCGGCCACACCGGGCATTTCCAGGGCACGCTCCTCGAAGGAGGTGAGGTACACCATCGCCAGTCCGGGCCCCTTCTCAGTGGTTGTGCAAGAGCTTTTCCTGAGGAGACACCGAGAGAGTATCATTAGCCACACACATGGTTCACAGTGGTGGGAGGGAGTTTTGGGGATTGAAGGTGGAGGAAGGGTTAGAGCAGTTGAAGGGGGAGAGGATAGACACTCCCGTGTGGGGGGGGGGGGGGGGAGGGAAGAGATCTTGGGGGGGAGGGGGGGTGTGATGACATTGCTGTCTACTCACTCATGCTGCCCAGTGTAGGCCATTGACCTTCCTGCATTGAAGGCCAGTCCTCCTGGTCACACTCCCCGAACTCACTGCTGCCGCCACCTCGTCCCAGGCAGCACTGGCTGCCCTTTGGCTGACCCCCCTGCACCCTCAGGGGATCGGGGGAACAGGACATCCCTCCTGGCCTCCACTGCGTCTAGCAGCCTCCCGAGGTCTGCATCTCCGGATCTTGAGGTTGGCCTCCTCAGCGCCATTGTTGCGAGCTGGCTGAGGTTGGCTGAGCAAGAGCAGCTTAAGTGCTGCTCGTCCTTGCGAGCCTTCATTTGCGGTGAGAAGCCTGTGAGGCCTCGTTAAGTGGACCCAATTTTTTTTTTTTTTATAAATTTAGATTACCCAATTATTTTTTCTATTAAGGGGCAATTTAGCGTGGCCAATCCACCTACTCTGCACATTTTTGGGTTGTGGGGGCGAAACCCACGCAGACACGGGGAGAATGTGCAAACTCCACACGGACAGTGACCCAGAGCCGGGATCGAACCTGGGACCTCAGCGCCGTGAGGCGGCTGTGCTAACCACTAGGCCACCATGCTGCCCTAAGTGGACCCAATTAATGTTGAATAGCGTTGCCAGCCTTGCTGGGCAAAGCGCCGGGAAGCTCGTGGCAATTCCCGTTCGCCACCACATTTAGAAATCTTTCTGGAGAGTCACTCCCATAATCAATTATAGCTCCACAACTACTTAGAAAATCTGGTACAAGGACAACATTTTAGCTCCAGTTTTAAAAAGCTTACACCAAATACACATATTATTTGTACAATGCAGATTCTAATAGAAAGTGCAAACTTGTGTCTACATAGCATCTTACATAGTCGATGATGTGCCAGAGTGCTTCACAATCAATGGAATATTTTTGAAGTGTAGTTAATGTTCTAGCATAGGGAAAGGAAGGAAGCCTGGCTTTCAATCTGTAACACAGCAAGGCCCCACAAATAGCAATGAAACAAATCATTTGACAATCAATTTAAAGTTGAGAGATAAATGTGGGCCAGGAAACGAGGGAAAACATCTGTACACTTCACACAGATGGAGGTAAAGGGTCCCATTATGCCATGAGGGTGGATAGTGTTTTAGTTTAGCATCACATCCAAAAGTCAGTACCTTCATCCTCTTAGCCCTCCCTCAGTATTGCAGCATTAGCTTATATTTTGTACTTAAGTGCACTGTACTGAGATTTGAACTCACAGCCTCTTACTTCAGAGGCAAGAGTGCTGACACTGAATCAAGGCTGACTTCTAATATTTGCTGTTGCATGTTCAGAACTTATCTCAGAAAACCCTTAAGTCCTAGTCCTACATTTTACAAGATCACTTCTGTGGTGAATTATATGCCAGCATGTATTGTGTCCTTGTGAGCTCTGTATGTGAGCCGTTGCGCAGCTCTGCCCATAGGGGGAGATGAGGAGTTTGTACTGGGCTCCACCCTTGGCTCCGCCCATGGCTCCTCCCACTAACCGGAAGTATAAAGCACTGCAGCTGTAAGCCTGCTCTCAGTTCCTCTGGTCGCAGGCTGGCTCAGTTGTTAGACAATTAAAACCACAGTTTACTTCCAATCACGTGTCTAGTGAATTGATGGTCACATCAACTTCATCACCTTAAATAGTTGCTGCCTTGCAATACAATCTGGTCTATGTGTTATCCTATCAATGTTTTTCAACAGTTGAGATTCATCTCCTATTTTTAGTAACCATGTTATTCAGTGACTTGTAAGATGCAGTTTAAGAAACGTCACCTTACTGCTACACGGCTTATTTGCTACTTAATGGCCCAGATCTTCCAGTCTCCGGATCATTGGAGACTGAATGGGTGACCTAAGATGCACATTGGGTCCCTGCGGAAGTCTTGATGGGCTGATTCTGGGAATTTCCCAGGAATACCCCTGATAAGAAATCCCCGTTCTCCAGTACTCTCTTCAAACATATCCAACTCTGAGTTGGAGTCGGAGAGTTGGGACAGTTCTGACATACTTACCGAGATAGTTACCCAGGAAATGTTAGACACATAAATCCTAGTCTAACTTCTGGTTAACTGTACAACTAATCCCCCTAATCAGTCACACTGACTCCCACTCCAACCCCCAACCTGATCTGCTAGCCCCCAGCACCTGACTGCTCCATAATCAGACCTGGCTAGCCATCTTGACCTGACCCACCCTACTCATCTATCTCCCTACTCACCTACCACTACACCCATCTGCCACCCTTCCCAATCTGTCCACTTACATCACCCAACTACCACCTGTCATCCTCCTCACTTACTCACACTTCCTAGTGCTGAGGGTATTGGCAAAGGTTGGTATCATGACCGATAAAGGCTTGGAGGGTCAAAGGGCCTGTTTCTGTGCTGTATTCTTTGTTTTTACCCAATTACCTCACCCACCTACACACGCAACCATCTTAACTACCTGCCACCCTAACATTCACTTACTAATTCATTCACCCATTCGCAAATATTCACGCTGGTCATTTAAAGTTTCTGTATCATAGAATCATCATAGAATTTACAGTGCAGAAGAAGGCCATTTGGCCCATTGAGTCTGCACTGGCCCCTGGAAAGAGCACGCTACCTAAGACCACACCTCCACCCTATGTGTACACCTCCACCCTATCCCCGTAACCCCACCTAACCCTTTTGGACACTATGGGCAATTTAGCATGCCAACCGTCCTAACCCGCACATCTTTGGACTGTGGGAGGAAACCGGAGCCACCCGAGGAAACCCACGCAGACACAAGGAGAACGTGCAGACTCCGCACAGACAGTGAGCCAAGCCAGGAATCGAACCTGGGACCCTGGAGCTGTGAAGCAACTGTACTAACCACTGTGCTACAGTGCTGTCCCACTGTGCTGTCCCATTGTGCTACCGTGCTGTCCCCACTGTGCTACCGTGCTGCCCCACTGTGCTACCGTGCTGCCCCACTGTGCTACCGTGCTGTCCCACTGTGCTACCGTGCTGTCCCCACTGTGCTACCGTGCTGTCCCACTGTGCTACCGTGCTGCCCCACTGTGCTACCCTGCTGTCCCATTGTGCTACCGTGCTGTCCCCACTGTGCTACCGTGCTGCCCCACTGTCCCACTGTGCTACCCCCATTGTGCTACCGTGCTGTCCCCACTGTGCTACCGTGCTGCCCCACTGTGCTACCGTGCTGCCCCACTGTGCTACCGTGCTGTCCCATTGTGCTACCGTGCTGTCCCCACTGTGCTACCGTGCTGCCCCACTGTGCTACCCCCATTGTGCTACCGTGCTGTCCCCACTGTGCTACCGTGCTGTCCCATTGTGCTACCGTGCTGCCCCACTGTGCTACCGTGCTGTCCCATTGTGCTACCGTGCTGCCCCCCACTGTGCTACCGTGCTGTCCCACTGTGCCGCCCCATTGTGCTACCGTGCTATCCCACTGTGCTACAGTGCTGTCCCACTGTGCTGCCGTGCTGTCCCACTGTGCTACCGTGCTGCCCCCCATTGTGCTACCGTGCTGTCCCACTGTGCCGCCCCATTGTGCTACCATGCTGCCCCCACTGTGCTGTCCCACTGTCCCACTGTGCTACCGTGCTGTCCCACTGTGCTGTCCCATTGTGCTACCGTGCTGTCCCCACTGTGCTACCGTGCTGCCCCACTGTGCTACCGTGCTGTCCCCACTGTGCTACCGTGCTGCCCCACTGTGCTACCGTGCTGCCCCACTGTGCTACTGTGCTGCCCCACTGTGCTACTGTGCTGTCCCACTGTGCTACCGTGCTGCCCCACTGTGCTACCGTGCTGTCCCCACTGTGCTACCGTGCTGTCCCACTGTGCTACCGTGCTGCCCCACTGTGCTACCGTGCTGCCCCACTGTGCTACTGTGCTGTCCCACTGTGCTACCGTGCTGCCCCACTGTGCTACCGTGCTGCCCCACTGTGCTACCGTGCTGTCCCCACTGTGCTACCGTGCTGCCCCACTGTGCTACCGTGCTGTCCCCACTGTGCTACCGTGCTGTCCCCACTGTGCTACCGTGCTGTCCCCACTGTGCTACCGTGCTGTCCCCACTGTGCTACCGTGCTGCCCCACTGTCCCACTGTGCTACCGTGCTGTCCCACTGTGCTACCGTGCTGTCCCCACTGTGCTACCGTGCTGCCCCACTGTCCCACTGTGCTACCCCCATTGTGCTACCGTGCTGTCCCCACTGTGCTACCGTGCTGCCCCACTGTCCCACTGTGCTACCCCCATTGTGCTACCGTGCTGTCCCCACTGTGCTACCGTACTGTGCTACCGTGCTGTCCCATTGTGCTACCGTGCTGCCCCACTGTGCTGCCCCCCCCCCCACTGTGCTGCCCCCCCCCCCACTGTGCTACCGTGCTGCCCCCCATTGTGCTACCGTGCTGTCCCATTGTGCTACCGTGCTGTCCCACTGTGCCGCCCCATTGTGCTACCGTGCTATCCCACTGTGCTACAGTGCTGTCCCACTGTGCTACCGTGCTGTCCCCACTGTGCTACCGTGCTGTCCCCACTGTGTTACCGTGCTGTCCCATTGTGCTACCGTGCTGCCCCACTGTGCTACCGTGCTGCCCCACTGTGCTACCGTGCTGTCCCACTGTGCTACCGTGCTGTCCCCACTGTGCTACCGTGCTGTCCCCACTGTGCTACCGTGCTGCCCCACTGTCCCACTGTGCTACCGTGCTGTCCCCACTGTGCTACCGTGCTGCCCCCCCCCCCCACTGTGCTACCGTGCTGCCCCCCATTGTGCTACCGTGCTGTCCCACTGTGCCGCCCCACTGTGCTACCGTGCTGTCCCCACTGTGCTACCGTGCTACCGTGCTGTCCCACTGTGCTACCGTGCTGCCCCACTGTGCTACCGTGCTGCCCCCACTGTGCTACCGTGCTGCCCCCCCCCCATTGTGCTACCGTGCTGCCCCCCATTGTGCTACCGTGCTGTCCCACTGTGCCGCCCCACTGTGCTACCGTGCTGTCCCACTGTGCTACCGTGCTGCCCCCACTGTGCTACCGTGCTGCCCCACTGTGCTACCGTGC